>NW_005054304.1:2310142-2314610 GCF_000277835.1 Geospiza fortis | reverse complement strand
TATTTCCTTCAGTTCTTCAGCATTATGCATGCTGCACCGAGCAGCCCTCTCCCTCGCTGACTTGAGAAAGCATGTTTCCAGAATATGTTATTCAAATCCTGAATCATTTGGGTTCAAAATCACAACTTTCTCCAAAGTCAGCATTTGGCTTCTTTTGAGGTGATTGTTCCAAACAGAACATTTTGGGATGGCCTCAGACATTCTCGTTTGAACTTAACAATGCACATCAGATTTAGATCAGGAATGCAAACCTGCTGAAGACAAACAAAAACAAGAAAACCCTTGGAAGGTATGACAAGTAACCTATACCAAGAAACAGCAATGTAAGTCTTCAGGGCCTGTTAATTCCCAGTTCTTACTTTTGTCCTCTGCTACAGCCACTTGCTAAATCAAAAAAGCATGAGGGCAGATGGAGGGTCTGCTGAACACCCTGCAGCCCCAAGCCACAGCCAGCTATTAATGCTATTTCACCACCATTTTACATCTCTGCTTTTTCACCAGTGCTAGAAAACATTCAGTAAGGGCCAGTTATTACACTCCAACACAACCTTGTGGTGGTTTCCTCTCCAACCAACCTTGAGGGAAAGGGTCTGGAGTCCACAGCCAGCTCCATCACCCAGCTTTTCCTATCTCCAGCCTCTACGGAAATGGGACATCTTGCGTGGAGCAGGGAGGCTGCATGGCCTCCACTATGCCCATGTTCATCACTCCTTTCTCAGCAGATATTGTTGAGTACTACAGATACTGAAACTGTCGCAGGCATTAATGCCTCCCTTGCCAGAGATCTGTAATAGACAAGGCTCATTTTCAATAGCAATACCTCCCCTTCTAATGTTGTCAGTAACTTTGACAAACCTACAGCTCCTAGTCTTTATTCTCATCAGTAACAAGTTAGATAAATATCTATTTAATCTTTCTGAGTTACATTTAAGTGGGAAATCTCTGAAAATAAACCAAAGGTACCCAAACATCACCATTTATATGTTCATATCAACTTCCTTCACCACTGCACACCTCTGAGCACTAGAAAATTCTACCTTCATTTAATGTGCAGCTGAATAAGGGGCAACACCAGGAAAACCAGAAATAGGGATAGGTGCTCATTCTGGGACTCCTCCTTGATTTAGAAGGACCCAAACCTGAAAGCTGGTGCAGGCATGCCAAAACTCAAACTGTGGAGGTGCATTTCCTGCAGGGAAACCAGAGCACACTGTGCCTGAGGCTGGAACAACTCGAGCACACAGCTGGGACCTCTCTTCCCTCCCTTTCTGGTAGAGAGGAAAACCAGCCACTGCACCACCCTCTTCCCAGAGAGCCCCTGGCACAGGGCAGGCACAGGGATGAGGCTGAGGAAGAGCAGGCTCCATTCCTGCCACTCATCCCTTATCCTGCCCAGACATCTCAGGACAACCTAACCCACTCCAGAGGGACCCCCTGTTTCGCCAGAGCCTCCCAGCTGGCCTCTCTAACCCAACACTGCTCCCATGCTCTCCCCACAGGACAGACAGCTGGCCCTGGCCACCCTTAACTATCCATCAAAGCACAGGCTCTGCTGGCAGCCCTTCCTCCCCTCCTTCCAGCTCTTCCTCAGGAACAGGCAGGCTGGACCCAAGCATCCTTGCTGCAGGGAGCTGCCTGCAGATGGATGACCTGCAAGCCAAAGCCCTCTGCCCCAGTCCCACGTATCACCAGGCTTTTCCCTTTAGATTCTAAGCAGTACCAAGGTAAATTTTATGCTAAGAATTATTTATAGACTTCCTGCAAGTGACTGCCCACAGCTTTGATGAACACAAGACAATAGCTCTGTTCATCTTCCATCCGTAACCGTGCAAGCAATAAATGTTTCTATCAACAAACGTTTGAGCAAACAACTGATTCAGTTTGTTCCAAGCACCTCAGGCCATAAAAATAATATTGAAAAGAGTTTATATGCTAGCTTGCTCCTCCCCACTGCCGTTTCCCTCTGAGCAAGCATTTCTGATGAAAAAAAAAAAAATTTAACGTTTACTTGTGTAGATAATTTAAACTAAAATTTGTCAACATAAATCCAAGAGCATTTGGTGTTTGCACAATACATATTTTTAGCGCCTACCTATGCAAACACTGAAACAGTAAAAACAGATTACAGTATAAAACTAGCAAAATTTGGTAACACTTAATTCCTTGCTCATGGGCCCTGGAGCCTCAGATGCCACAGAGCTTTGCTTCAGCATGGGAAAAACCTGCAGGCTGCTATGTGGATGCTTTTATGAACCCAGCAAAAGAGAAGAGTTGCTATTTGTTTTTGGAATATACAAATATAATTAAGAGCCAAAAAACCATGCTGATACTTTAGAGTAAAGTCTTTTTATTACAACTCAAAAGCCATCACAAAAATCTTGCCAGAGAAACTGGTCGTGTTTGCTTTCATCCTACCTATGATCACTGTCCTGCACGGTTACAGTAAAACTGCTCTTTTAAGATATGATCCCAAATATCACTAAATATGGAGAACAAATTCCTGAGAAAACAAACCCTTACCACATCAGCATTCTATAATATTAGGAAACTATTTGCATCATGCGGCTTGTGCTAAAATACTTAATGATCTCATCCTTACCATAACAAATTATCTGCCAGAAAAAGACCTTGAAGGTCAACACTGGCAACAATTAAAAAGTAATGAAAAACATTCATCCCTTAGGCAGAGTTACAATTTCTAAGTTTGAAGCAATGTGCTGTATATTTTATTAGCTATCACTTGTTTAATTATTCATTGGAGCTCCTCTTATGCTCCATAGAGCAACCTCACATTGCTAAGATTTCCATTTGAATGCTATTACCGATTCAAGGACAAATCTCGTTTAAACTTTAGCTTTTGTTTTTATTTTCCAAAACATAAATTATGTTCAAAAATTAATGGGTCTGTCATACTTGCTATTTTTAATTCTGTTCACATTAGCTTCAACCTCGGACTCTACACATCATCTCTCCGATGACGGTATTTTGAGTGTCCGCATTCATCTACTCCAGTATTCCTACAAAACCACACAAGTTTTCAACCAACTGCATCCCTTCCTTGGCCAGCAGGAGTAATTTTTATTCCTGTCTCATTTGCAGCAGCAGCTCACTCAAGCACAGTATTTCAGTATTTTCTTAAAGAAACTCACCGAGTTCAAGCAAGGCGATAGCACCATGAAATAACTTCTGTGCTTTAATTGCCATTTAATTACACTTCCTGGATTTCCTAGCAAGTAAATAAAATCTTTCTCAAGGTTTACCAGACAAATAAGGAGCTGTACAAACAGGGCAGACTAAGATTGGTATTATCTGCAGTTCTTAATTTATCCTTCATTGTGGCCGTACGCATTTATGCCCTGCTGGGGATTCACAACACACACAAGGGAAATTAGCTAGAAGAGTTTTCTGAATAAGGGAGGAAAAGCCCCTTCACTGTTCTGTGATCAGCAACTTGAGATAGGTTCCCCATTTAAAATTTCATTAGTAGAAATATGTATTTGTACTGTACTGAAATGGTGAAAGGAAAAAGGGGAATAAAGTAGAACAGAACAACAGACCTGCAACAGTTCGATATGTACTTTATATAAAATCATTCTGCTAGAATAAAGAAATGAAAATTGATGTTAACCCTTTTTTTGCCTCTCCCCTTCTTCTTATAAAATATAACCACTTCATGAGCTGAATTTACAAATAATACCATGGTTTATAAAAAATTGAAGAAAGGCTGCCATTATGGGGGAGAAGAAGCAGTAATACAATAAAGAAAAGGCTAAGTACTAAAATACATACTCATTTTAAACTACTTCAAATTCCACATGAATAAAAACAACAATGAGAATGTATTTCCATACAGTGAATAAACTTTAAATAACCCCTAAATAAGTATCTGTTTATTTAAATAATTCAATTTGGTATAATTAAACCAAAAAAAGACAACACTGCTCTCTAATACTCCTTGGTAAGAGTATACTTTGAGCAGCAAAAAGAACTGAAATTTGTTGTGCAAGACAAACTTTCCCCTACCCCCTCAGGCTTGGTTTCATGACACTGTCAGTATCACCAGGAAAGCGAGTTGTTTACATAATGGGGAAAGTTATTTACAAGCCTTACTACATTCGTATTATATAAATAAAGGTGGCAGCAAAACCCACCTTAACCCACTCCAAACCAATTCCCAAGATCAGATAAATTTTTGTTTTATGAAATTGTAAAATTTTTCTTAGATGAAAAACAGAAGTTGCACAGTTGCCTTAAAACTACATTTGCTGAGTTCAGGGGAGTGAAGTGAGAGGAAGGAGGTGCACTGCCCCTGAGCCCTTGTGAGGAATGGGCCACAAAGGGGCAGCAACCTCACCTCACTCCTGCCAGGAAGAAGTACAGAAATATTTTGTAAACATACACACACACACCTCAACACAGAATCTCACGTGTAAATGATCACATTTTTCTATCTAAAATTTCCTCTTGA
>NW_005054304.1:2303134-2310126 GCF_000277835.1 Geospiza fortis | reverse complement strand
CTGTACATGTATTTTGCTTTACCAGTGGGGAATACACTTCTGCAGTGTGTTTCAGATCCAGGTCATGTGGAAATTCTGCAGGGAAAGTCTCTTAAAGCCTTTCTGATGAGACCAGAAAATCTGGACAGACCAGTTCCTGTTGGTCTAATTAAAAGGCCATTAGGACATTGATCCAGAAGTGAAATCTGAAGGAAACACACAGAGTCTTAACTGAAGGTGACAATAAGGGACACCCTTCACCAAGGTCATATTTGCCCAAGAGTCCTCTTACATTCCTCTCTCATGTGGTGCAGATACAGGTTCCTCCTGAGGGCAACTCCCAGCCACCAGTGAACAGGAAATAGGAGAAAGACCAAAATCCATAGACAGGGACAGGAACAAAAGGAAAATTTCTGGGAAACAGAACACAGAATAAACATGGATTCCACTTCAGCATCCTTTATCCTGAGCTACCTAGAGTCATTAGCAACCTTCTATACCTCTTCTGCCCACTTCAATCAAACCATGCTCAACTCCATCATAAAAAATGAACATGGACCTTTATTCGGATATAAACAACACCTTGCATGCCCAAACCACACACCCCTTCTTTATCTCTAGAACTTCCACCTCCTCCAGAAGTGAGCACCAGAAATACCTCCAGCCTTTTCAGACATTTTCAAGCACCTCCCACACATCTGCAGAAGTCAGTAATGCCCAAGAGCAACATCTGCTCCACGAACCCAAGTCCACCAGCAGGGCTGATGTCCCCATGGTCACCAAGGATGAGGAGGGCTGGTCACGATTGCTGCCCAAACACCTTCAGCATGTCATTGGGAATTCCCAGTATCAACCTGCTATTAAGAAAAAACAAAACACTTCTGGACTTCCCTACCAGCAACTGGAAGAAAATGGAAGCAGGAAACTGCTATCCATTATGACACATTTTTAACACATCTGCCTTCTCTCTCTAAACAGATCCATCAGATTTATAGAACCCTAGAATGTTAAGGGTTGGAATGGACCTTAAAGATCATCTAGTCCCAACCCCCCCATGCCATGGGACACACTCCCAGGTTGCTCAAGGCCTTATCTAGTCTGGCTTTGAACAATGCCAGAGGTTGAACAATTGGAGGTACCCACAATGTCCTTGGGCAAAACCTGTTCCACTACCTCATCAGCCTCAGAGTAAAGAATTTCTTCATAATACCTAACCTAAATTTCTCCTCTTTCAGTTTGCACCCATTACTCCTCATGCTATCACTGTGGTTCCTGACAAAAATTCCTCTTTGGAACACATGCTAAGGATGCCATCCCAAGCTCCTGGGATAAAGCACCACTTGACAGCAGCCAAAACTTCCTTTTTTTAACCCAATCTGCCTAATTTTCCTAATATGTCAGCATGAGCCATTTAGCACTCCAAGGTTGGTCATCAAACCAAGGAAAATACCTACCAGCTCAGGTGCACAGGAACACTAATACCAAGAAGGCTACTGTCAATAAACATATTTCTGTTTTTAAGCAACTAATAAACAATACACTTTTAATTTCTTGTCAGGCTTAGCTGCTGAATACTTAAGTTACATTTGCATCCCAGGCAACAGTACTTCGTGAGAAAGAAACATGTTCTATGAGTCTGTGTAGTAACTACAGTTCTAAACCAATAAACTCTGAAAAATGACAGACTAGATATGTAGAATATGTCCATCTTAAAACTGCTTTAAAACTTATAATGGAGATTCCACAAAACTGTATGAACATGGAGAAAACCCACTGTCACCTGCATAAGCCAGTAGTAAGAGCTTTTCATAATGAGACTTTCAGAAATGAAGTGAGGAGTTGATTTTATCTGGTACACCACAGTAATTTGCTGTGCAGCTTCATGAAACTGCTACAAATAGCATTACAGCCAAAACCCAATTGTTGCTGAAATGCATTCAGTAAAATGGAAAATACAGAGAAATACAACACAGTAATTGTCTCTCAACCCACATTACATATTGTGTTTCTAAATTATACAGTATTATATTTTCAAGTTTTTAATATAGTTTCCCACTGAGGAATTGATAACACAGGAGACATTCTTTGACCTTTTCCCTCTGAATATCCAAATAATATACCACATAGGTTTATCAACCAAATAACTCTCCAGCCTTTTATTAGATCCCAGGGGATAAAATCTGTTTTAAAAAAACACCACATGTAGCAATGCACAAAAGAGCTAATGCAAAGCGCTCTCCTTGCTGTGCTATTTCTCACCTGCATCACAATTTCTCCTGTACAGTTGCAATTGCAGCTTATGAGTTTACATGTATTGGAAAGACAAAAATTGGACTTCTAGCACTTGAAAATCTGCACTGAACACCCAAATGCAATCACTGCTGATACAAACCATGATCCTGCTCACCCACCAATTCCTACTTAATGGATTCAACACAGCACTGCCATCTCTTTAAAGGCTTGACCCAAGCAATGGACGAAATAACTTATCAAGCTTTTCTATTCCCCAGATATTGCAGAAAGTATTTAATGGACGTGTTCCAAATTTAGCAGGATGTTAAAAACCACACAGCCACCAGATAAGTAATTTGTGGGGCAGCTCAATCAAAAAGCTAGGCTGATCCTTTAAAAGAGGCCTTTTGGGGATTTTGATTTGATAATATTTGCATCTCTACAATTAATCACAAAATAATGAAGGATTCAAGCCATCACAGTCAGGCATTGGGAGTGTGAAAAGATGCATGCTGTGCATGACAAGAATCAAAGTGTCAGAACAACTCAGGAAAAAAGCATAATATAAAACAGTTGATGTAAGTTAGAGACACTGGAAACTTTCAACCTGCAGCAGCCTTTTTTATGTGGCCAGTCCCACTGATTTTAATGGGGCCACTGCTGCAAGCAAAAAAGTTCCATGCAGGAGCCCGTCTGCCAGACCATGCATCAAGAAACGTGTCAGGAGAAGCTGTCAGGACTCTAACTGATGCGAGATCAAATCCTCCCTCTAAAGACACAATTCTGCCTGCTTCTGAAACTTCGAGCAGATGCTATTTCAGAAAATATGAATTCTAATTCCCCATTAAATCCAGAGTTGCTTTGACTTTTGGAGGGGGCTTGGGTCTTCATTTGGGTTTTGGTTGAGTTTTTTCTGTATGCGACGTACATCTTAAAGGTACTGCTCTGGAAAGAGGCAAAACATCTGCTGATCTATTTACAAGCATAATTTTAGAACTCTATTCCAGTTTCATTCCAGATCAGTTTATCACACTGGTTTGCAAAATCCAAATTAACAAGTGGCACAATGAACAGTTAATGTCAATTCTGAGCTGCTACTTCTAACAAGATCAATATTTCAATGAAGTTTCCAAACACATGACAGAACTTTATCCCAAAAAGAAGTAAAATATTAATGTGTTGTTTATCTTCTGTTTCCACTTTCTCAGTTTTTGAAAAATGGAATTGTAAGCTGAAATATTCCTGGAGCCTGTCCAACACAGATAGCTGATACTGTTAGGTCTTTTCAAATTTAGTGCATTATTCAAAATTAAATCTACCTTGGCCATACACAGAATGATTTTCCCCTCCTCCCTCCACAGACAGGTTGTTTCTCAGCATTTCTTCAAGGCAAAATTCATGGTCACAATGAATTAGGAGTTTTAATTCCCACAGCCATCATCTGCTATAGTACTGGCCCTATGGAAAGTGAGTAGGAATGGTCATCAACTCTCACAAGGGCAGATTTCAACCTCCTGACAGATTTTCCTCCCTGTTAATTCAAATGGTAAGAAGTTCTTTGGGTTTTTTTTTCACGGAGCTGTTTTCCCACATCCCAATGAGATAAAAATATACAGTTCTTTACCTTTTTATCCAATTTACCCAATCTTCTTCAAGAACTGTCAAAATCAAAGTATTTATCAACATCCTTTCCTCAACAACGAAATACCTTATTCTGTTTGTCCAATGAAACTTTTACCTATACATGTCCATTTAATATCACTCAACAATGTCTACAATGGTTCTACTGCTATTATTATTTAAATACTCAAAAATGCTTAGTAAGAGAGCTCAGAAAGTCATTAAGTGCAAGATTTTATTCCAGAAAATACAGAGAAACGGAGTCACCTACTGATGCAGAGCTAAAATTGCTTTATTATAAACTTTACGATTTATTACAAACACAAAGATGAAAAAAAAGACATCAAATTTATTTTAAAGAAAAGAAACCAAGTAAAATATGGGTGGGACCTTCTTATCTAATATTGAAGGAAATCTGGAAGCAGCAAGCATCTTCCTGGAACATGACATGAATGGACATCCAAGGGAACACGCACCTATGGGGAAACACTGACACTGCTCTATCCCTTCTCCTCCTGCCATAAACATTAAATACAACCCCTTTCTCCAATTCCTGAAAAATGACAAAGGAAAAAACAAGTTGCCAGCAAAGCCTGAGCAGCAAAACCGTTGTCATGAACATTTTTACTTTCAACGTGAGCACAGACTTTTCTGGGATTAATTCAGCACTGGAAAAGCTCATTTACTGCTCAGATAATTTCAGCTCCTATGAACCCTGACATGTGAATAAATGCTCCCCTGAGAACCCTGGTTCAGCTTACCCATATAATGCTGTTTATTTGACCAAAGCTACTTTTTCCTCTTACAGTATGAACCATCTTCTCTGGTTACAGGGCTGGGGGCAGGGAGGGTAGAGGGACTTTTGCTAGAAGGTTATCTATTACTGTTACTAAAGCACTTTCTAAAAATACTGTATTTTTAACATTTACTAGCTATTTATACTCTAGCTGTACATTGTGTTTGAATCTCAATTCAGAATATTTTTCAAGTGTGTCATTTACATTTCCTAGAAAGCATATCAACTGTTTGCAAAGCTCATCATGACTCCCTTAAATGTCTATTTCTGGTACCATAACATACTTCAACTAGTTTGCACTCTAAATTATCAGTGAGACCTTTCTACGTATATTTGAAAAAGTCACAGTTTACAAAGTAACTTAATTTTATTAGTTGTAAGCTCAACTTTTAGTTTCATTTCTCCATTTTCCTTTATATAATCCATCTAACCCAGAGAGAGGGCAGGCTGTTCCGGCTCACCACTGCAGCATGGAATGAGGATAATATGCAGCTTCCTTGTACTTCCATGCTAATTCCTGCTATCAGGCTTCAGCCCTGGCTTCTGAACTATGAACCCTGGTGGGTGGAACCTGCCTGCTGGGCTTGGCTAACTCAGAAACTCACAGCAGCATTCAGAGAGAGTCACTCTGCAGAGCATCCAGCACTGACAGAAGCTGCAGAAAAATAAACTGAAGCCCAAATACAGCATCTTCCAATTTCTCGATTTCATTGGTGTCTGTTGGTAGATTTTCAATAGGCTTCCTATCATCCTTTTTTTTTTTTTTCCTTCCCCTCCTCATTCTGGGATCACAGCCAATCCCCAGCACAGCAGCTGACTTTCCCCAGAACTAACTAGAAATATTCCAATAGACTCTATTTATAGACTCAAAAACTTAGGACTGGAAGCAGCCATCCAAATTTTTCCACTCCTTGTTTCCCTCTGTTATCTATCTGTCTATCTATCTATCCTGGGCTAACCTAAATTCCAGCTTCCTCTGGTTCTCAAGAGGGAACTATCCCACCCCCAACAGGTACACCACAGGCACATCCACCTCTTACACATTCCAAGGCACATGAGGAGAGAGCATGCAATTTACTGAGCAAACTAAAATAACAGGAAAACAGGAAAAGTGACACAGAAGTATATGTCACTCTACAAAGTATTTGGGCTGATCTTCTCTCCTGTCAGTAGCATTAGAAATCAAAGCTGAAGAAAAATCAAGATTTCTGCAAGAGATTCTACTGCCTGTACCTTAGATCTGTGCAAACTCATGAGACCAATTGGGACACACATGATTCCTTGGTTTACTATGAAAAAACAATAAATAAGAACTTTTTTTTTAGCAGACTTAAACATTGCCTTTATTATTGTATTTTTAAAACACACACACATATCTATAGCTAATACTAGCAGAAGCCAAGTAAGGTTAGTCTCCATTAGAATAAGTACAGTAAAAATACACAGCAAAAGAAAAACTGCATCCCAAAGTAGGAAAAATATTGCAGCTGGACATATTGGACATATGATTCTGCAAAATTATCTATTTACAATACTATCAGATCCTGTTCAGCATTTCATACTGCAGATAATGTACTGAAAGTGTAACTGTTGAAACAGAAAGGCTAGTGTGCTCTGGAAGCAGCACCTGGCACATCTGATTTTTACTTAACCTTACAAATGTTGCTAGGAAACCCTACTCAATATTTACTTCAAGTCTTTAAAGAAACAGACTCATTCATACTGAGCTACTGGTGGGAGCACTGGGGACTTGGCGGAGAAGTCCCACTCTAAATTTACCCTTGACATCTCACTTTCCTAATCCACAGACCTGATGCAATACAGAAATATAATTAAGAGTTGGGTATGAGTTACCTTATGAGACCCGTAACAGTATTGGTATTTCGGACACTGCAAGTACTGCAACAAAGATATTTTCCTTGGTTTTATGCAAAATTAAATTTAAAAAAACCTACAATGTTAATGCAGAGTCTTCTAAAAACAGCATATTATTTTTACATTTTCGTGAACAGTGAGATAATTTAACAATTTTCACCATCAGTTCTCATGTCTAGTACAGAGATATATGGTACTTTCATCTGCCCATATGAAACATCACAAAAAGCCTAGATTGTACCACAGCCAACTCATGGGAAATGTTCGTGTATTTACTGCTGCCTTTCAAACTGAGTCCATAAAATATATCTATAAAAATCAATCAAAGCTATTTCTTGTAATCTTGTAAGTGATAAGATGCTGAATATTCTTAATTTTAAGTCATGTTAGAAAAAAGCACAAGCTTTCCTAGGACCTGGGGCACTATACTGAGCTTCTATCCTCTCACACCAACACCTGCTATTTTCCTTGCTCCTATCATCCTCCTCTT
>NW_005054304.1:2288253-2303106 GCF_000277835.1 Geospiza fortis | reverse complement strand
CTGCTCCCAAGCTCAGTCCTATTTGGTCCTGATTTTTTTTTTTTTCACTGAGCATGAAAATCGCATTCCCTTGTATTAAATTACTGATTTAAGTCACACCAACATCAATATCACGTCTGAGTTTGGGGCAAGCCGCGTGATGGAAAAAAGCCAAAACACATCCCAACCAGTAGCAACTCTCCCTATGGAGTCAGACCCAAGTTCCAAGCCTCAAATACCTCAGGCAAAATTTGGAAAGAACTGTAAATGCCCATGCTGCTGGCACTGGGACAAAGAAGCCCCCATGAACACCTACTCACCCCTGCAGCTGCCAAAGCTGTGGCTGGGGCTGCCACCCCCTTGTGCCTTGAAGCATTCCAGCTTGGAACAGCAGCTTGGCAGAGGGAGGACCAGGCTTCTGTGCAGCAACATGGACCTTGCTACAACCTTCGTAGGACTTTCTTTTAATAAGCACAATATCAGGTGTTTGTGCTGAAGCAAGCAGAACCTGAAGCATCTTGAGATCATGGAAAGGGCTAATACAGGTGGAAGGGCATGGAACAATTAGTGGAGGACATGGAGTATCTTGTTTATCATAGTATGGAGGGTATGAAGATAAGAAAAGCATGAAACTCCTCTTGTGAGCTCAGAAGTCATCTGGACTTGGTATTACAGTGCTGATTCATTAGAAATTAAGAGACATTTCTAACTCTTTTTTTCCTGTAGCTACCTTATAAATAGACTTAATGACTCAAAGTCATTTACAACCACTAATACATCACCTAGTCAACTCAGTTAGCCTCATATTAAAATTAATTTACCAGACATCCACAATATCCAATTAGCTGCAAATCAATAGGCTTACTTTACAAGAATTTATTGATCCACAAAGTAGGTTTTTTTCCTGAAATGAAAATTGTAAGTCCTTAAATTAGTTTGTCTAAGTTACAGCTGCTTGTAAATACTTAAGGCAGCTGCCTATTATCAAAACAATTCTGTTTGCCTTTACAGATTAGTATTATAATAAATATCAGAATATCCCTATCTAGCTGAAAAGAAGTGAAACTCACTTAATGAAAAAAAAAACCATACAGCCTATTTGTCACTTCAGTTTCATTTCCTATTTCCAGGATTTAATTCAGCTTTTTTTTTGGATTTCTAGATTGTGGTGAAATGTGAATAAGTGGGTACTTTTCTCATTCTGGTCACAACTTATGAACAAACACATCTGCTGAAAACAGTGCCTCTGATTCTTCTGTGCAACAATTTCCTCTGCCTGTAACTCTGAATCTTTTCTCAATTACAGATGCCCGAGCTCACAGGTGAAATGCAATTACAGACTGGCAGCACCTACATTACAGGAAAAAAGGAGATCTATGGAGAGGTGTGGTCAGTCCTGAGGATCCACCATCCAGTTATAGGTGTCACAAGGGTTGTGCTTCAGGCCAGCTCCAGGGGGGTCCCATGGACAGAAGTTGAGGCTGGAATGCCCTGGGTACCGCCTGGAGTGCTTTTTTCATTCCCTTCTGGCTCAGAAATATCTGATTGCTCCCCCCTCAGCTGCCCAGTGATGTGAACCACAGGACAGAAGATGGTGGCAACTGGAAGATTCGTTTCAAAAGCACATTTCTGATCCAAATAAAAATGTAAACAAAACCTACAAACTCTGTTATTAGCCTTCTGCACCCAGTTAATTCCTGTTAATGTTAAAAAATAAATGCAGGACAATTTTCAGACCCATAATAGATACATTTAGATTCCAGAAATAAAAAAAAAAAAAGTAAATCAGCAACTCACTTTTTACAATTCTATTTCTATACACATTAGCTCCTCTGAATTTTTTCCCTTTTTAAAATAACATGTCCATCCAAAGGACACTCGTCCTCTTTGCTTCTTCCACCAAATGGGTTTAATATGAAGTGAGTAACCATCCTTTATCTCATTATCTGCATGTGCAGTTTGAAGTTGTCATTACTGCGTATTTAATCATTCAAAGTTTTCAATGCCTAATCTCCTTTTATTTACTGTCAAATCTCCAGAAACATAAATTCCAAGCAGTCCCAAGAATCAGAAAGGTTAGTTGGGAAACAAATGCAAATCAAATGCATTGTTTCACTGCAACATTATCTTATGTCATTAGTTGGCAGCAGCCATAAAGCTCTGGACCACTTCCAACATTTACTTCCATACACTGAGCAGAAGCTGACATGTCTAACCCCCCCACACTTTGTTCATCTTCCAGCTACTTTACATGGATCCAGATTAAAAATAAGGATTTAAAAATCCTAATTGTATCAACTGGAATCATTCTCTTTTACCACTGTGTATCTGAAAGAAGAGTATAGTAAAGCTGTGCAGGGTTTGCAGAGCTAATTCTGCAGTAATGTGGGTTTATTTAATGGATTTTCCAGCAGGGCAGTCTGCAGCAAAGGTCCAATGCAGAATTTCGACAAGCCAGTCATGTTTAGTAACTTTTTCTAATCCTTAAAGATATTTATTGGCCAATATTTGTTTTTAATTATTAACGTTAGAAAGCCTTAGTGCCCAAAACTGAACAAAACTAAAATGGAAATAACAAAACAAACCCATGGTGTACACTAAATCCAAGCAAGTGGGCTATGAGCTGGGGGGCAATCCTTAGGAAATGGGGGAAAATGACCTCCACTGCAGCATCCCTGAGTATTCTCTCTCTGCTGGGCTCAGGGTGCTCAGGGAGCTGCAGGAGTGCAGTGGTCCAGAAGCATGCATCCTCTGGCCAGAAATGACAACGTGTTCAATTTCTACCAAACCATAAAAAATAACAGACCTTGATCCTTAGAAACACCAAACATTAAATTATACTGTCTTCAAGTGGAATTCCTGAGTTTTTTCAGGGAGTTTTCCCATATCCCAGGATCCACATCTGCGCAAGATAGTTTTGTTTTATTTTAATTTATCCAAGTGAGTTTGGAAGTTAACACAGATATATCTAGCAAAGTAGCTCTGAAGCTACCATTAGAGGAAGAGCTTTCTAACCGCTCTAGCATACTGCACTCTCTAGCACAAATCTAATTTAGTTCAAAATAATGAAGCTGACAGCTCAGATAGTCTGCCTGGAAACTGTGCAAATTTCCCACCCACCTTCATTTGCAAGGTCCCTGGCACTCCAGTCTTCAAAAACGCTGAAGTGCATGACAGGTTTCTAGAGACAAGTCTTCAGCAATGCTAAAAGTGAGATCTCCGACCTTTTGGAGAAGCTCATATTTGAACTCAAGCCTCCTGAGGGAATAGAAAGGTTGCTCTCATGATGCCTCAACCTTAAGGCACTTCCAGAAGTAATCCCTTTCCTAGTCTGAGGGCAGTGACTTTGATGAAACTTGACTATGAGACCACGTCCCACCTCCAGCACTGCTCCTGTCAGACGAGACGCAGTGTTTGAGCGGGGAAAATGGTGAATCACCTGCAAAAGGCTGGAGAGGGACTTTTTACAAGGGAACATGGTGATAGGACAATGGGTAATGGCTGTAACTGAAGCAGTTATATTAGGAATACCTAATTTAGATTAGGTATTTGGAAAAAATTCTCTACTTTGAAGGGTGGTGAGGCACTGGCACAGGTTGCCCAGAGCAGATGTGGATGCCCCATCACTGGAAGTGTTTAAGACCAGGCTGGATGGGGCTCTGAGCAGCCTTCTCTAGTTGAAGGTGGGGTTGGAACCTGACGATCTTGGATGTTGCTTCCCAAGCCAACCCACTGTATAACAGTGAGCAGAGTCCCTTCCCCGCTCTCTTCCCTGCAGCAGCACTAAGGGAGAGCTAAAGACGCAAACGCAATTGATTTTCCAAGGTGAGACGCTGCCAGAGTAAACCGGGGCTGGCCGGTTGTGAAACCACACTTGCAAAGGGCTGGGAGAGCGCAGGTCTGGCCGAGGACAGGGCGAGTGAGGTGACGCAGTCTCCCTCCCGGGGCACTCGCACTCGGCTCCTTGCGCAAGCCGCCCACGGGATGCGGGATGCAGGGAGCGGGCACCGTGCGCCCGGCTCCCACCAGCCACGCTCAACACCTGCCCCTTCCCTGCAGCTGGAGGCCTGGAGCTGCCAGAGAGAGGCAAAGCACAAGGTAAAAGTGTATGAAGCAGAGCACTGCTTTGCTCAGAACTGCTCCCATCTCCACGGGGCATTCCCGAGCCAGGACCGGGACAGCTCCCGTGCGCCCTCCTGACCCTCCGAGCCAGGTACAGGAGAGGAGCTGGGGGCAAAAGAAATTCGGTACAAAGGAATTTCAAACCCTGAAAACAAAGGGTTTTGCAGCACTGCACTATGATCTTAGTACAACACAGGATTCAGAAAAGCATTGCCAAAAATGCTGGCAAGACCCTGCAGTTCTCAGCAGCTAGGAGCGGCAAAATTCTGGTCAGAACAAATTACTGAATTCTCCATTCTGCCCTCTGATTAAAAGTTCTCAGACCACTGATAGATTACACTGCCCAAAATAAACCTCTAAAATACTGCTTTGATTTGGAGACTTAAGGCTAAACGTGCACCCAAAAGGGCCATACACACATAAAAATAAGGAATTAAGATATTCTCACAAATCCAAAAGATTCAGAAGGCATTATTAAAAATGATATGAAGATTTTAATTTCTTTTGTGGGTTTTTTTTTTCCGAAGACCTAACTGCTATGGAATTGGTTTATAAAGCTGCCATTTTTTGGGGTAACACCTCTCAAAAGTAGATATGCAATGAAAAGCACAATAGAAAAGACTCATGTACTCAGCAGAAATTTTAGCCTGAAAGCTCATTCAAAAAACTTATTTCATCTCCAGATGCAAGTAGAAAGTATTGTTTAGGAGAGAAGATGGAAATGAGCAAAGTGATAGAAAAATTGTCAGAAACATTCAGCAATTAGTCTGAAATTTGCTTTTTAACCTTAGGGCTGTAACTCTTTGATCTATTATTATCACTAACCACAATCAGCAGCATTTCCATGCATCTTAGAAGGAGCATACAAATTCCTATAAGCCATTTTATGTATTATCCACAAATACTGGATTTTGTTCCTGCTCAGAGGTTCTAACCAAAATCTACTTTTATTTTTCTCCTTTTCAGAAAATAGCATTACATATTAACTCCAAATATGAAATTTAAGCTATCAGCTTGTTCATGAAGCCAACAGGCAGCTTAGAGATCACAGATTTGAAGAAATTTAATTTAGCAACCAGCTAACAAGAAACTCTAATGTAATTGCAGGTGCTTAATTCACTGTTTAAGATAAAAACTAAAATTCAAGTTATTTTCTGATCTACCACAGCAGTGGGGGAACTTCTGCTATAATATAACTCAGTAAAGAAATGTCATCTTTCAAAAATATTTATTCACATACTGAATAGATACAAACAGTGTTACATATACTTTTAAGAATCCAGAATGAACAGCATGGATTTGGTTTTCTGCACTTTTTTTGTTTTGGGAGAGGGTTTCGGGAGACTGGGGTGGGATTGGGGGGGGGCGGGGCAGCGTTCTTTGATGTATTTTGAATCTTTCAGCACTGATTTCAGCAAAATAAAGACAACCCCCCAGACCACCTCCTTTCAGAAAACACACTGTTAAGCTCTGATAAACCACATTAATAAACCTCACTGCAAAACAAAACAAAAACAAACCAAAAAAACCCCAACTCCAAACAAGGTCACAAAGTCTCCCATTTAAAGAGACCATTTATTTGAAAATTTTGCCCTGAAAGCAAACCAACCCTGAAGGTTTTTGTAAAATCCCGGGGTCCCTGAAGGGAAAGCCATGGATGCACAGAAATCCTGTCTCCAAGTCCGAGGAGGGAGTGCCTCCTCCCACGCAAGCCCTGCAGAGAGGGGGAGACGCTGCCGCTCCTCTTGCCGGCAGTGGTACCGGAGCAGGCTCCACTGGGAACTGCTGCCATGGATAAACAGGCACTTCCTGACCTGGGAGCCCTTCCCCTGCAGCCTTAGCCAAAAACGTGTGCCTTCCTCCAAGGTCAGCCTGACTCCTCCAGCCGCAAAGCCGAGGTGGCTGCAGCAGGAGAGGGCTGTGGGAGAGCCCACCAGACGGTGACCTTCTGCTGCGGGTGACACAAGTAGGGCAGCGAGCAGCCACATCATGCCATGGTCTATTTAGGGTGCATTCAGACGTGCCCAATAACACTGCGTGCCCAATTCCACTGCACCCAATGGAAATACTGCTGCTTTTTCTCTTCCTCTCCACAGATCTCTCACTCAGAGGAGACTGCAACCGAAGTAATTCATATGCTGAGCACCAGGCACTGTGTAGCAACCAGCTGCATGTGAAAACTGATAAAAGTACTAAACTTAGATGGATTTAATACCTGTTTTTCACACACTCTTTTTAGTTTCCTCGTTGGACCATTTTTATCACTCTTAGACAGCCATATTTTAAGACACATTTGCCAGAGAACAAGTTATGGTTCTATATTCATCCTTAACTGTGGTATTTTCTGACCTCTGAGATCTTAAATCTCAAATCACAGCACTCCATTGTTCTTCAAGAAGTTTTGGTCAAAACAAGTCCATTATTAACTCCATCTCCTACAACTCTGCTCAAAGACTCAATACATGCAATTGAAAAAGAGAAAATGCCTTAAAACTACGCCCTGAAAATACCAGCGTTGGGATTATGGCTGGACAATACATTATCTTTTAGCAGAAAGGTGCACTTGGGATATTTCACAGGCTCCACTCCCTTTCCATCCCTGCAGTTTGTTCTCGCGTCCGTATCACATCAAACTGCTCACCAAGTTTCACTGTCCTGTTGGTTCTTTGGAGCTTCAGAGTGGACTGGATCAGGAACCCAATCTTGCTCTCACATACAACAAGCCAAATCAGAGGGCAAAGCCAGAATCAGAGCAGACAAGGCATGGCCCAACAGAGTATTTTCACCACTGCAAATAATATATTGTTCAGCTACAAGTGACACCCAACAGCAGCCACTGCTCCAGCCTGGGATCAGCAGAGCACCAATGAGTACCTGACAATCTGATTCAGCCAGGCAGAGCACTCCACAGCAGGTTGTAGCTCCATTAATGTTAAGTGCTGGTTGAGTAAGGCCAGGTTATTGAACCACAACTTAACAATTTACTCCCTCTGCAGACAACACGAGTACTGCACGAGCACTGAATCTGCTGCAGCAATCCCTGTGCTTGCCTGCCTTGCTGCAACACACATCTCCTAAAACAGGACTGGAACATTTTTTATACAGTTCATCCTTTTCTGTCTTCCAGTCCTCATGAAAATGGACTGATCCATACTGTCAGAAAATGCACCATCAAAATTTCTTCTGCTTGTTATAAAATCTGTGCATTGAAGGTGACCCCCAGAAAACCATCAAAACAAGATTATCATAGTCAGATTCCATATCACCAAAAGCGATACAAAATCTAGGCAACAACATTAGCTACTACCAGAATTAAACATGGCAAACTGATTTCCAACAGCCAAGTACTGCAAAGTTGAGTGGTATCAACCTGAAACATTTTGGAAATACACAACTTTATTTACCGCTGCACAAAGAAACAACCAAGCCCTAGATCCTGGCACCCAGCTTGACAACAGAGCTCCTATTTCCCCAGATGGGGAAGATCCACCCAGCTCTGGAACACAATTTTCCATTAATGTGGACTTCCCTATGCCACAGCACAGGAGGCAATGGATATATATAATTTTCAGGAAAAATAAGGCATTATTTGCATACATATTTTAAGGGAAAATACTTTATACAGACTTTGAACTTCTCAATAAAGAGCAATACAAAAACCCAGCACCCTCACCAAAATAACAACAAAGAAAGCTGTAGAAAGTAAAAAGCTGTTCAGTGCACGCTGGTATGCCCAAGGGAACCTTTCAGCCTCCTGGGCTGACATATTAATACAGACTTCTAATTTCTTTAGCGAGAAATAAAAAATATGCAGAGGTCTCAGCTTTGTCAAGACTATATCCAAAGCTGCATTAAAAAAAGACACAAAATTATACAAGAACCTACAAAAACAAGTATACCGTCTCAAATTGAAATAAAGGAAAAATATAGATTTCAGCCTATGGTGCATGGTATTAGAGAATCCTTTCTGCAAAAGGTTTGCACAGTAAATTTTTGGGAAGATAAAAGGGAATACAGTCCTGCCAAGCATGGAGAATATTTTAACAGCACAGTCCTTTTCTCATAAAGTCCGTCAGCAAACAGAGGTCAAGGCCATTCATAAATTCTAAAAATAATATTTACCAGGCCTTTATCTTTCTGGCAGGTATAATTCTGATAAGTGACTATTCTAGATAATATTTAACATAAAAGTTTATTTACAAAAATACTTGCAATAGCCTGAAATCAGATTTTAACCAGAATCAATTCAAGCCAGTAAAGGCTACAGGTAAATCAGGATCATGTTGCTGGGTTGCCTTCTGGTTTTGGGTTGGGTGAGATGGCTTTTTTGGGGGGCTTTTTCAAGTAGGGTCTAAGAAATAAATACTGACCCATGTGAATGGCATCCCTAAAATACTATCAATGTCTGATCAAAAATTTATTGAAACACTATTATAGATAAACATATGCAATTCATATTAAAACACTAAATTTTCTGAATAGCACATCAAACTTTGTGAATTCCACCCACGCTGGATTACGCCAGTGGAATTGCCAGGAAGAAATGACAGTAGGAGGGAGTATAGCCCCTCTGTTTCCACCACAAGCACTGAGAAAAGCGAGTACATGTGTGTACATACATGAGTTAATATGGAAATTAGAGGGAAAAGGCACATTTGCACAAGAAGCTTTAGGTAAGAGCTAATGCAGCAGAAAAGTCATTCTCCTCAATTCTTACTGTTGTTTTAAGCAACCATGACATTTTCGTAGGCCATTTTGAAAATCACATAATTGGCACGCTCATGGGGCTTAGGCTAGCACCCCAATTCAGACAAGCACTGATCACCCTATAGTGAAATCTTATCTGGATTCTTTGTGTAGGTTTTCATCAATGACATCACACAATTGCACATACCTTATTTTTCAAGCCCACTTAGTGATTATTTAGTTTAGAAACCAGTATTTCTTAGAAATGCCATTTGTGGAAGGAGGAATCTATACACACAGCCAGACAAGTATGATTCACCCTTTATTAAAAATTACAAATGTAAAATCTTTCAAAAACAAAGACATGTTCTGCATGCCTATTAGCAGAAGAAAAATATTTAAAAGAGAATAAGGCAATTTGGTTTCCCTTAAGAGGCTCTCATTCCCCAAGCACCACAATCTGCAATGTTATAAAAAAGTTACTATCAACTAACTTAAAAAGAACCATAACTGTGTGCATCTAATAAAAGTAACTGAAGGGAAAAAAAAGAAATGTTCTAGTTGGCAGTGGGTGATTGGCACAATCAACAAGGTAGCAAGGCATTTTAAATGCCTCAACTATGGTTATTAGACACTACCACTGATTCAAGAAAGGGAACACTCGAATATGGGTTTTTTAACAGCAATATTCTTAGGATTCATTATAAATATGAAAAGTCAATGTCATCCACTCCTTTTCACCATGTAAGCTGCAAGTCTGAGGCAGTTCAGAAAGGGTATGACATCAGGGTTCAGAAAATAATGCTGCTAAAACAAGACATATTCCATGCTGGTCATCTATTGGCTTTAGAGAACCATGCAGCCTATTTTTTTCCTTCACCTTATTCTTTGCTTGCAGCCATTTATATTGCAAGCCAAAAAAAAAAGACCAAGTCTTAGAATACCAGAAGCTTCAAAATATTGCAAACTTTGAAGGGTTAATCACATGCTGTAAAAGCCTGCAAAATGTGCGATGCCTGATATGACTGACACATCAGAAAAAAAAACTGGAAATAGTAAGGATCTGGTTTAGATGTAGAGGACAGAGGTGTGATGCTGCTGTTCTGATGACATGAAGGAAGAGGTATTTTGCAATCCCCATGCCACACGGATATGGGACAGCTGAAACCAACCTTGCTTGGGATGTTGGGTCTGGCACAGTTTTAAGCTATGTGTGTTTTATTACAACACCTCAGAGCACTAACTAATTTGAGCCTGATTTCCTCTGTTCTAGCTGCAAAACAGCACAGAAACAAAGAGAAAAATAAAGGTCAGTCTGAGGTTCAATAGCAAGGCTGAGCTTTTACATGTGTGACATCTTATGTGGAGTCTTTATGACTTGTCTCACCAGCAGACAAATATCTCAGCAGGCACCTCTGCAATCAAACCTGCACTGCCAAAAAGATCTCTGCACGAATTTAACTTGAAAATTTTAAGGGCTTTGCACAGGTCCCTGGCTGCACTGTTGGCATTGAGCCATCACCAGCCAGATTAAGAGCAACATTTAGTTAAATAATGGGGTTGATTCTGAGATTTGAAATGATGACACATGTCCTCATCTGGAGTACAGATCAGGATGCCTGGAGTGTCGCAACTCCGCAGATCTCCATCACCTGAACAAAATTCCACACGTAAGAGCTCAGAGCACTAAACATTTCAGAATACCCATCCTGCAGAGTGGCAACTACACTCACCTGCAAATCCTACAGAGATACCAGCTTGGAGAACAAAGACAGGAAAGTGGACCCAGCCTGTGTCATCATCAAACCTGATTACATGTACTGATCTAGAGCTACATTGGACTAATGTCAGATCAGGAGACTCCTTTAAAAGCCTTATAAGAAACTGTCACTCCAAATACAACTATTGATGGCAACTTTGTTCCTTCCTGCATTATTTCCTTGTTTATTGTCCCTGCAATGGATGACAGCCTTGACTCAGTGCAAGCATTCAGTCACACAAGAGTTCTCACAGCTGGCAGGAGCTACCTGTCCAAGCAACAGTGCTCAACCACAAAGGCAGTAAAATATTGGGTCTTTGTATTCAGGCATTCCATCAGTCTTCTGGTGAACTTTTCTCACTATATAAATAATGCAATTTATGAAAATTTCATCAGGTAAAATAACTAAGGAACAGTGACTCCATCTTCCTTAATCCAAGAAAGTACATTTAAACCAAGACTGGATGGTAACAAATATCCAGCTACAAGCAAAGTTCAGCATGATGGTAGGACACAGCCCTTTCAAGCTGAGTATATTAAAAAGTGCATTCTTTTTCGAGACCATATTAGAAATGGCCAAAGAAGAAGTGAAGTATGGCCTACAAAATGAAAGAGAGATTGTAGCAGTGCTGGACAGAACTGACAGTAAAATGAAAACAGTTTTTTTTTTCCTCCTTATAGGTAGATAGGCTGATTTCCCTCCTGAAAAGCACCAGTATTTTAGATATTATGTTTTTCACTGCAACACTATTTTCAGAAATCTGTAGTATCATACAAATATGGAAAACACCACGCATCCTCCTAACCCCACGCCAAGAATAAGGCAGATGCTTCATTCACTGAGGGCAGCTGCATAGCTCGTGATGAGCAAGAAAAACCACTTGAGAAAGGTAAATGCCAATCTGTCACTGGCTATTTGAGCTTTGGCACAAGCCTTTGGTCAGCCTGCTGGGTACATGGGTGTGCTGTGCAACCATTTGAACTCAGGCATGCTGTCAGAGGTGCTTCAGAACATGTACTATTGACTCTGTGACTAGGTGGTTTAGGAAAGTAGGCATCCCTCATGCAGCTCAAGGACATCTGCTTGAAGAAGGACGTGCTGCCACAGATCAGCCAAGAAAGCCAAATTCAGATGACACTTGCTCATTTCTCTTCCACCAAAAGTGAGGGGATCAGTTTATCCATTTCTCCCTTTCAAATGCATCAAGTTTTAACAGCTCTCCTCCTTCTGGAGGCATTTTTCTATATATATAAACCAAATGTTCCTACAGTTAAAATACAGAAATAATATGTTGCCACAGGCTTGCAACGTTGTTTTTTAAACTTAACCAGTTAAAGTCCAGTGCAAACACAGAACCATGCTTCTTCACAAAAACAGATTCCTGACACTACCATTTTCTTATCCTCATCTCAACATTTCATCTGAGGTACCACACATTCAAGCACTAGCTAAGAAAAAAATAACCATTATAGGACACAAGAGAGCAATTTTACTAAGCTCTCATTATAGGAAAAACAACATTTGTAGTAGTAAGAGCTCATAAACATACTAAAGCCATACCTTCAAGCCTAATAACAACAGAATACAGTATGTTCTTCTTAAATATTAAAGCCAGCATTTGACTTTCATTAAAGGCAGAGTAAAATACAGCAAGATAGCCACAAATCTAATAATAATGGAAATTCAAACAAAGAATTACGCATCAGACTGAAAAATACCACCCTGGTCCTCATTTTAATTCACGCCTTGTTTGTTTAGTGCAGGGGAAGAAAGAAAAAAAATGAGATTAAAAAAGAAAAAAAAAGTAGCGATTTGCCAGCTCACCTGGACACATTTTCTGGAATGTACTCTAGAACTGGATACCCATCACTTCTTCTGGATGCCAGCTCCGAATGCGACTTCCAGGTCTCCACGAGCGTGCTGACAGCAGGGAAGGAGCTCAAGTGCTGAAATGTCTGCTCTCGAGCAACCGGCCGCGACAAGGATATCGTGCCCTGGGCACCGATCCTGTAGTGAAATGACTGTCCACCTGAATTTACCCCCACAATGGCAGAGGATGGTATACTGTTCTCTTGGTAATAGCTGCCATCATCAGGCTCCTGCTTAATCCCCACACGTAGGCCTGGATTTGGAAAACCGCTACCTTCACAATTTCCATCAAATGAAGAAACAGGTGGTCCTAAAATCCCAGAAAGAGAGTAATAGTCTTTGTCATCCATAAAAGAAAAATAAGAGCCATCTGTAAATGGGAAAGGATTTACTGTTTGATTCCCTTTAAAGGAGGCACCAGAACAAGGATGTTTGGCCGACTCTTGCTTCACTGGTACTGGAAAGGGGGAATCTGAGTTTATTTTGCTGCTGCTGCTGTCGCCGATGCAGGCGCTGCCAAAGGACCCATCTGGCTCGGGCTTTATGAACTGAACAAGGTTCATCTGGCTGTTGTTGGAGATGGCGTTCTCCATTTCCTCCATCTTAGGAAACGTGAGTTCTTGAGCACCCTTGTCTTTTGTTTCTGGACTGGGAACTGTATCTTGGCTTCTGCTAGGCCCCACTGGCGTGCCAGAAGGCGGGAACCCTATGGAGTTGTTAACGGGGCTACAGATGGATGATCCCACAGTGCTAACCGCTGGACTAGAACGCGTGGACCTATTATTGGCATTGGAAGGGCTGGCAATGGAGCTCCTGGAGTTCAGGTTTGCAGGACTGGACACAGAAGATCGCATAGTGATATTGTTGGGACTCGAGACGGGAGATTTCACGCTGCAGTGGCTGGGAGGGCTGGAGATTGGCGACTTCATGCTACTGATAGGGCTGGAAAGCGGAGAGCCGACGTTGCTGACGTGCGCGGGGCTGTGCAACATGGAGCCCCGGCTCTCAACGTTGGGCGAGCGCGACAGAGGGGTGCCCTGCCCCATGGGGCTGTGCATGGCAAAGTTCCCAAAGCTAGCGGTAGTTGAGGACATGGAGTTAACTCCCGCAGGACTACATACTGAAGAGGCCATGTTCTGAGGGCTGCAGCCTGAGGGGCTTTTCTCTTGACACATGATGGGGCTTTTGACAATTGTGTGCATGGCACCGCCGTTCACGGTGCTCCCAGAGTCCGACATCAGAGACCTCAAGGGCCTGCTGGCGCTGTGGAGGGGAGAGGAGCAATGGCCATTCTCCTTGTAGAGCTTCACCAGCTGCTCCACATTCTGGTAGATCTTTCCTGGGCTCCCCTGGTTCTGCTGATCGTAGTGGTAATCGGCGTCTCGTATCGAATCCATATATAAACCCATGGATTCGGCCACCGTTGCCGACAGCTCCTTGGACTCTGTTTCGGTTTTGATGTCAGAGCGCAGGAGACCAGGCTGGCTGTTGTCTTGCTGCAGGCAGGAGAGTAGCTCAGGTTTTTCTTTGCCGTTTCCTTGAGCGCTGCTGTTTGCGAAAGTGCCGGCGGCGCAGCTGACGTTTACAATCTCCATGTAGTTACTGTCATCAGTCTGCTCTCCAGCACCTATGGAAGAATACTCCACAGACTGAGAAACTTGACCCCACCGTCTCTCCATATCTAAGCCTTCTGGGTAGCTGTGGTATCCTTTTGTCTCCATAACTAGCAAAGACATATATAAAAAAGTAAAATTAATGACAGGACAGTGTGACTTCCTAAGGAAATTTCCTAATTTCCTAAGGAAACAAGGCGTATCCGCTTTCTCCGTCTATCCTCCTCTCTCTCTCTGCCTGCCAGTCCCATTTCCCTGCCCCATCCATCATCTCTCAACCATTTGTCCAATTTCAATCAAACCAAGGGAAAGGTCTCATGGATATGACAGCCCTATGGGCTCAGGGAGAAAACAGCTCAGCAGTTAGGGAACACCCAAATTATTGCTCCCAGCCCTGCCCCAAAAGGAACGGCTTGTCAATGTCAGCAAACCGCCCACCCTCGCTGGCCATAGCCCCACAGTCAGTCAGTGCCAGCTGTACCACGGGCTGTCCCTCACCTAAAAAAGGGAAAGGGGAGTAAGGAAGGAGGGGATCCAGAGAGGTCCTGAAAGGACATGCTGGTGGCAGGCAGGATGAAAACCCTGTGGAAATTGCTCATTACAGAGCTTGGAGGAGCTCTGCTCCTCCAAGGACCTTCCACTGCCATGTTACACGGACAACAAAGCAAGGGAGACTGCTCTTTTAAGGGGATTTCTCTTCATCATCCTCACCATTCAGCCTAACACAGGATGCTTTAGAAGGAACCAGTGGGTCTGAGGGGCTGGGAGCTGACTTGCCCTTTCCGAGCTACACAAACTTCTCGCGCAACCTCCCAAAGAAACAT
>NW_005054304.1:2286282-2288205 GCF_000277835.1 Geospiza fortis | reverse complement strand
AGGGGATCAGACTAGGTGGGAATGCATGGCTGTTAAATGGATCCATAACTCTGCCAATTCTGCAAACTCTGATGGCAGCCAGCAAGAGGAATATATAAAGAAAATTATATATTGTTCTAAAATGGACCCTAAAAAAACCCCTCCCATCCCACATGCCACGTTCTCCAGGTAAGGAGCAAAATGCATGACCCAGTCTCTAATAATCTGAAAACCACATATAAGTAACAACAATTTCTTATTTTTTAAGGATTTGGCTCATAGTATCATTAGAACTGCAGAAACTCAAGTGCCAATAGTTATAATATCAATATTATGCACATATTTTTTCCTTTCACAATGTATTAATTTTCCAATATTTAATTTAGTGTTCTACCCCTTTACTTAACACTTTTTAAATAAGCTATTTTGAGCAAAATAATAAAAACAAAACAAAAAACCATAAACTGAATGACTTGAATACTTCTTTGCCCTTACTTAATTGGAACTATAGCCCAATGCTTACATTTCCCTCAAGCACAAATTTTATTAGAACCCAGAATTAGGTCTCACATCATCATGTACATTAAATCACATTCCTAGAGTATAAAATTTTCAGACAGAAGTGCCTAATTCCACATAAAGTCACTCCCAGATAATCACCTACCCCTGATTTAAGTGCTGAGCAAGCCTAAATCCTAGAGAAATCAATTGCAGCTGTGAGTGACCCGCATTTCTGAAAACCAGGAAACTTAGTTAAGGCTTAAAATTAGGATGTAAGTTAATTTTAACTCTCAGAAACACCAGCAGAACCACTGCATGCCAGGAAATCTCTGTTGCAGGCCTAACATTACACCAGTGTTTGAGCATTGTAGGGACTTCTCCCACCGCAGTAAAATTCAAACTTCTTATAATCAATAGCCAAGCATACTCTGAAACTTCAGCAAATAAAAATCTGAGTCACACAAAGGAAAAGAAAGTAGAAAATGCCCTGATCCTGCACTTGCAAAGGCTGGTAAATATATCTGAGAGGATCAAAAAGCAGCAGAGATTATTTGTGGCCTAATACAAGTTCAGTTTAAAACGAGAGCTAGAAATTAGGGAGAGTGCAGCAGCAAACAGAATTTCTGCAAGTGATGGTTTCTGTCACCTCCAAGTGCCTCGGTGGGTACCAGAACCAAATTAATAATCTCAGGGGTTACTGGCAACATTAGGGTTTGGTTTTGTTCTTTTAGGCAGAAGTTATTACAACTTTACTAGCACATCTATCCATGGAATCCACACTTCACCTACTGCACACACATGCCTTTTTGCTAACTTTCACTAAACAAATCTGACTGGGGGCTACAACATCCACGGACACCCACAACTAAAGCTCAGCAGTGTTGCATACTGGAAGCAAGATCATCTCTGTCTGACACTTTACAAAAGCAAGAGACATTGTGTGCACAGCAGCTTATCCCAGACTCCCTCTCCAAAGAACTCCCGAGACACTGCTAGTTGTATATTTCACCCCAAACATACCTAGTTGTATATTTCACCCCAAACATACCTTGTTGTATATTTCACCCCAAACACATCAACAAACACAGCCCTCCGCAGCACAAATCTCCGATCAATTAGGCATGAAACTAGTCTCGCAGCAACAGCCAAATAAAAAATCAAATGGTACCTGGTATCCCTGCAACCAAAAGGTCACCTAGATACGGGGAAATCTGAAGTAAGCCCAGTTTCACAAAAAATAAGAAAATTAACTGGTGGTTCAAGCGGCCACCCACTTCTTAATTCTCGGTGTTTGTAAACCAAATTTCCTTAAAGTTTCACTGTCTGACAGCCACCTCGCTGACACAAGACTGCCCAGGGGACCTGAGTTTCGTGGCTGGGCTGGGGTTTTCCCCCCTTTCGCTCGGGTACGGGAGCAGCGCGGGCAGCCCCGGCAGCGGCGGT
>NW_005054304.1:2265430-2283262 GCF_000277835.1 Geospiza fortis | reverse complement strand
CCCCGTCCCCGCCGCTGCCAGGCGGGGGGAGCCGGTCCCCGCTGCCCCCCAGCGTGCCCTTGTGTCCCGGGATACGGGCAAGGAGCGGGAGCATCCACGCCGCACTCGCGGGGCTGCGCTGGGGCAAACCCGCCGCGATTCCGCACATTAACAGAAAAATCGGTGCTAACAGCGATACTGGTTTTAAAATAATATTTCACTTGTGGCTAAGGTCTTTTAGAACTGATTATGTTTGAGTTCAGGGCATTAAATGTCTCTTCATTTAAACATCTTAGGGAAAAAAACTAGGCATTGGAGGAAGGAAAGTCTTGGCCCTTTTTTAGTAGCCTCGATGCAAGTCTTTAAACGTGGGAAAGGGCTGCTCGCCGGGAATTTTACCTGTGCCCAAGTCTGTAGGATCGGGGCCTTGGAAAAGGTAATATTTTATCAGCTGTTGTTTGCATCCGTCAAAGTTGGTGGGTAACTTGATAAATGTTAAACAGGGAAGCAGAAGGTGCTGGTGAGGCCAGACTCGGAGATAACAGCACATTCAATAGCTTAATTTCACAATTAGTTTACTGTATTATTGGAAGCAAATCATATTTCACTGTGCCTACACTAGTGCTCTATTTTTAGCCACAATCTAGCAAAAAAGGAGGAACCTACTGAGATGTATTATAACATCGAATGTGAACAATTCTGTTCTCTCTCTTTTTACTCATTTTGTGTCATACATCTGGTTTGTAATACAGCTCATTTATTAATTGAACAGAACTACTGTGGATGGGCTGGAGGCTGCAATTCCAAGGCAGAGGAAAGTTCCACACAACTCTGCAAGGAACCCGGCAAGTCACCGCCATGCAAAAAGCGTCCAAGCACACTGTTTGCTCTCCCAATAACTGGCATAGCCAGAACAACTATCTTTTATTAATTTAGAATTACAGTGTATTTGGCTCTTTGATTGAACTTTTTTTGTTTTACTTTTTTTTTTTTTTCTTCAGGGCAAAGTTGTAAATGAAAAAGGCATTTGAAATGTTTGGATGTAGCCTCAGTTTTTGTGTTGCATCATTTTTTTTATTCTATTTTTAATAGAAAATAAAATTGAGGGAATATACCAATCTACTGCCTTAGTACCAAATATTTGATCCCCTCCCTTTCCCCTGTGATGCAGGCAGAGATGGCTGCTGGAAGAATAAAGCACCTTTCACGGTATGTGCAAGATGCTCACAGTTTTTCCACAAATTCAGTAGAAACCTCATTTGTTTTCTGTTTGTGGTTCACAGGAGCACTTAGCTTTTTAGTGGTTGACACTATATCTATTTTTAGCAGCATTTTAACAGCTGTCACTAACAAATACGATCCCATCTTGAACGAGAAGGGGAGTTTATCTGTTTTATTTTAAAAAATCAGGCTACATAGTTGTCAGATTACAAAATGCAATTTGGATTTTTATCTGTGAAGAGAAAAGGCTATATTTTCTCATTATGCCAATTCTGTGGGGGAAAGAAAAGGGGGATGTGTAGTGGGCTTGATAAAGTAACAGGGCTTTGCAAGGTTTGGAAGTAATGTTATCCAAAGGCATACAAATGTATATATAGCACATTTCAGATTTGGTTAAAAGTGGTCCTGTTTTGCTGCCTTCTGCAGCTGTGTTGCGATGGGGGAAGCCGCAAAGAGTCGAGTCATAGTTTTCCAAGTAGGTCAAGAGGAGCAGCACGGACACCTCCAATGAGCGGTTCTCTTCCCTCATATTAGATATTCTGTGAGGTTAACTCATGTCACACACATGACACTGAAAGCAGCAGACAGACAAGTGTTAGGGTACTCTTGCAGCAGATGTCAACTCTGTTCCTAAAGATAGGGGCAAATTTGCTATGGATAATGCATTACAAAGCAAGATAACGCTGGGATTCGGCAAGTGTCAAATTGTACCTCCTCCAGCGCTTGGAAAAGTGAGTGAATTGGTATTAGGGGCTGCAGGAGCAGCAATGTAGTGTAAAAGCAGCCTACTGTACTGTCTTACTTAGAGGTCATGTGCCCTATTTTGAGAACTGAACCAAAGCGGATGAAGTTTTGAGTCGGTTCCAACTAAGGCAGCTGGGCATTTCCCACTTCTCTCCAGCTCCAGCCCAGGAATGCAGGCAATCACATGGTCACACATATTATTCCTTTACCCGACATTACTCACCCTAGATTTAATTTTTGTGCCATTTGGCTCAAGTGGGTTTGATTACTTGAGATTTGCAGCTGGTCAGAAGTAGTTTGGGAAGACACTGGAAAAACATTGGGGATGACAGGTGAGAGTTTACTTTCCCCGACCCACAGACATGAGTCTTCCGGGAGAGGAGTCCACAGTCTTCTCTGACTCGCCAGTTAATTGTGTTAAAGCTAGTTTCCCAAGCCATACTGAAAATCTTTAGAATTTTTTACAAGACTGTAAATAAGCATGTTTTTTGTATGGTATGTTTATGTTCTCCAAAATATCAATATTTTATCTATTTAGTCTAATTTTGAACAATTTTGTTTTCTAATTATAGAGAAATCCTTTAGCTGAGCAACAGAATATGTTCCCTTTTAACCTGTGTTCTTTCTTGTCTACCTTTCTTTTCCATTTTTTTAAAAATGCTCTTTAATGGCCCTGTTGTAACTGTGGTTGAACCACATCTAAGTATAGTACAAGTGCATTTCTAATGCACATTGGCATTAGCAACCACTTGCTTGTGCAAAGGGCCAAGATGTGCATTTAAAAACATCTAATTCCAATACAATTCAAATCACAGTTTTTATTGACTATTAGCACCAATAGTTTCATCTGCTTCAAAATAAAAACATCCCACAGGGAGTTGCTTGCTGTGGATAATAGGTCTTGTAGACAGTCTCAGGACAAACAAAGCATAAAGAATAACACATGGGCAGTACTTCGTATTTTCTGGAGCTTTAATATTGCCACATATGTTTACATTGTTTATAGTCAGCTTCTCTCTTGCACTATTTCTTGTAAGAATATGTAATTTAAAAAAAAATTGTCATTGCCACAGAAAGGAGCCTTATCTCTATATTAATGAATTCCCAAGCAATAAAAGGTAGTGGCAGCTAATTGTATCTTAATATTTATCTACTACCTACTGGCATTTTTGCAGTATCAAATGGTAACTCACGCCGTAATCTGATAAAAATTTTGTAGTAACCATAATGGTACTGCACCTGTGCCAAAAACCCAGACACAGTGTTTAACAGCAGTAAAAAGAGCAAATAGCACCCTCCAGCACTTAATAAACATATCAAATGCAAATTGGAGGAAATTATTTAATCAGTCTATAGGCTAGTTAATTTTGATGATTATTCACAGTTCTAGTAGCAATACTTAAAGTGTGGAATAAGTTAGTACCAAAATTGTCATGACACCAAGGTCATAAGCAGAATTTGAAACTTGCTGCATAGAGGAAATTATCTTCCTGATTGAATAAAGGTGCGGCTTTAAAGCTCCTACAGCAAAAGGAGAATTCTTATGTCATTTTCCAGATTCTTCTATAATCCTGAAATTGCCTGCTCTCACATATTATGCAATGTTAGATTGTTTGATATTAACCTGCATGATCAAATTTATATTGAGACTCGAAAAACCTTTGTTGTCTGCATTTTTTAAGATCTGTATTTCCTGGAGAAGAGAGATTTTGGCTGGACTCTCCCCAAAGCATACAGTGAAGAAGAGACTGAGAAGAGCAGTGCTGTGAAGCTAAGAGAATGAGGAAGAAACATGTGCAAGACAGAAAACGGAAAAAAAAATCTATTGATTTTGGTGGAAGATGCAGAGCTTTCCTAAAGCTTTCCTGGATGTATTTTGTTGATTTTGTTCATATATTGAACTGTCACTTCCTTTGTAGGCTGTGATCCAGCTCCAGGAGCTCATTCAATGTGTCCCCTGGGCCCACCCTGGGCAGTTGATCTTGCACAACATGGACAGTTAGTCCTTGCCAGATGCACGTTGATTTACACAGGTTTGGTTAAAAAAGGAACCATAAGTCAGTGTTCTGAGAACCTGTCCTGGCTTTGGAGATCAAGGTCACACCAGAATTTGTCTGCTCTAGACTAAATATCTGGTAATGAAAAGTCATGCATTCCAGCATTTTCCCACTGACCTCACCCGCACTTGGCTCACAAGCCAGGAGAGACAGAAATTTTGGCACATTGGATTGGTTTGTCCCTAGTAACTCACAGGTGAGAGTTGTATTCTCATCAACCCTGTTGTCTGGCTGTGGTTCATTCTCTTCTGGTTTAAACCAACTCAGCTTGGTTTCCACAAAGGCTGCTCTCTCTATCAGTGCTTGTGCAATCCTGGCACCTGCAGCATCCAAGTACCACACAGACCCATTTCTTCTGAGTTCTAGAAAGAAGAGCAGCATTATCAGCATTTTATAGGCAGGGAGTGGAGGAACAAAGAGATTGCAGGGTTTATCTCAGGCCACTAAGAAGGTTACAAAGAACAAAGATTGTTACTTCTCAAATCACAGGTCACAGCCTTCCATTGCAGACCAGGGTTCCTTTTCAGCCAGGGCCTTCCCAGGAATGCTGCCTGAGCACGAGTGACGTAGAGTTAAAACACTTTTGGTTGTTGTCTGGGAAGGAAAACGTGCCATGCTCTGTTTCAATGGATTCATTATTGGAATGAATTTAGAAACCCCATATTGTTGGGGCTTTTACCATATGGATTAGCAGCAGCCACTGAAGATTGATGTTACCTTCCCTGCTTGCTCGAACCTGGTCAGAAGAGTCACATTCCATGAATGTGCAAGAATTTCTGGCATGAATTCTTGTACATGCATATTTTCATTTTGGCTTCTGTGCATGTTGTTCATGCCCTCACCACTTTGAACTCTGCTTTTCATGAGTAATTCTGACCAAAAAAAAATCATTCCTTCATATAGATATATGTAAACACATAGGAGGCTAAATGAAAGTAACTTTTTTTTTTTTTGTTATTTATTCATTTTGTATTCTATTCTCAGCCCTGGCTAGACACTCGTGGAGTAGAAATTATGTATCCCCTCAAGATTTTCAAAGATCAGCCAGGGCTCAAAGGAAATCTTGTCTAAGAGTCAAAGTTGTTCCAGGGCAGGACTTATAGAGGGTTTAGCAAACAAGAATTTCTCTTGGTATGGTTCATTTATGTCCTCTATGCATGACTTAAAATTGAAAACATGAGCCTATCAGAAATCTTTTGTGTTCAACAGCTGCATGGAAGACATGACTACTTCCAAATGTAAGAGCAGGTACTGATCCTTTTAATCTGGTTGCTTTAGTCCTGCTCTAGGCAGAAGACACCTGTCACTGTGGTGCTAGTCCTGCAGGACTTTTCAAATCCTAACCATTACTCTTTTCTGCAAGAAGAATGAAAAGGAGAACTGAAAGGAAACACAGAACAGTTAAGGAACTGGAGGTGCTGGGCTGTATTTGCATTATTTATACTACTTTTATATAACCACAACAATAGTGATTGTAACATGATTTACCCTATCAGAGGAGAAAGAATTAGACCTTCTTTTAGTGGGTATCATTAAAAAAAATGAATGCATAAAGTAGGCAGTACACTCTGCCTGCACATTTTTATTTCAGAGCTTGTACTGAAGGGTGTCTAAGCAAGTGCTTCCTTGTAAATCCGCTGCGGAGAGCAAATGAATCCCAGGGACTGTCGCTCCTTGTTGATCATCAGTGGGCGTAGATGCAGTAGATGTAAAGGTCTATGACTCACTGAGCTAGCTAAGGTGAAACCAGATGAGAGGAGATAATTGCACCATTATAAAAAGAATTATCATAGTTTGATTACAGAAAAAAAAATCTTCTAATGGCACTGTAACTCTTGGGAACTAAAATATGAGATGGGACTGAAAAGTGAGGAGTTCATGTCAAGGAATAGCAAAATGTCCTTTTTAATTGATCCATTTTAATCAGACATGCCAAAAAGATGATTTCAAGGATTGAAAGTGTAATTGGTCAAAACAGCCTAAGGTACTTCCCCATGCCAGTTCTGATTACAATAAAAAAGAAGACTAATCAAAGAGACAAATTGACAAGGGTAAGAAATTTATGAATCCAGAGATTACTGGAATACTTCATGAAAGAGATGATGCAACCTCCTGCCTTGTGCATGAAAATAGATACCAAGTTAAAAAATTACCCATCTAGTCTGATGATCCATAAATTGAAGAGTGAAAGGGAAGGTTTGCAGGTAATCTAGACTGATATGAGAAATTCTAATACTTACAGCGATGTGGAGAATTCATTTCATTTTGACAGGCAGGGAAGATTTGGTGTCAGAAAGTCCAGAAAGCATGTATATAAAATGCAGAAAGTATTTGTGCAATTAAGAACAAAAAGGAGATGTGGTGTAAATTAATGGGCATCTTTGTAGAGTACATGGAACACTTGTCAGGATGGTTTTCATACCAGTAATGACATTATAAGCTGACTACGATTCAAGCTGCAAAAGCAGAATGAAGAAGACAATAAACATTTGAAGCACACTGACAAAAGCCTGTTATTTTCTCTTTCCATCTATGTCTGTGTGGAGGTTTTAGTAGTGGTGTATACTAAGGTGAGTAGCAATACCTGGGGAGGTACCAAGATTTGAAGCATCCCTTTGATAATTTCCTTCTAGCTTGGTCTGAGTCTGCAGCTTCAGGGGTGCAGATTGGCAGGAGGAAACTGGAAGCAGTTTTTCAGTATCATGTTAGGGGTTGTAACAGAGGGGAAACAGCCACAACTCTTATCCCAAAAGTTTATTTCCATTAAGGTGATTCAGAATTGGCAAAGACATATCAGTTCTCAGCTGGGAGGTAACTTTATATGGCTCACATGAAGTGAGAAAGGTGTTTCTTCTAAGGTTCCTTCACAGCCAACATTTGATTCAAGGTTCTCCAACTCTGTGTCCCAGTGGCCTTGGTAAAGAATAAGACATGATGCTCCACTGTTGTTATGAATCAGTAAGGAGGGCAGTTCAAAGAAACCTCAGTTGAAGGTGACAGATAAGAGACTCCATCAAATTCAGTCCATCCTCCTTTGCCTCTGCTTCCCAGTTCCCTGCACCTCTGTAAGAGCTGAAAGGAAGAGGGAGACTCAGACTTGCATGTTGCAAGTCTTATCCAAAGCACATCTGTAAATGACAGCCTCTGCCTTCAAGTGTGTTCAGTGCTTACTCCTTGTTCACTGCAGCATTAGCCATATAATGATGTTTCTTCAGGGCTTGGTAGAACGTATATATTAAATATGATTCCAGATATTGATGTGCACCCTCACTATTTTTATTTGTTGGATTTAAAGTTAATAATATTCTGGCATAGCCCTGGTTCAGGTGAATGGATATCTTTTTTTTTATGAGTTTTCCGTAAGAAAAAACCAGGAGATTTTTCCCACAGAGCTAATGCTCACAGATGGACATGAGCACTGTTCAAAATGCTGTTCACCGCAGGAAAGCATTGATAAGGCATTGACAGAGGCAATCAAATGCATCACAGAAGTTTCTGTCAGGCAGCAATACATTCTCACAGATCAAGGAAGTTTTTCCATTGATCCCTTAGGGGCTTTCTGCTTTCAGGGCAGTGCCACATCTGGAAACAAGAAGCTGCACCTCATTAGGATGATGAAAAAACAAAGGGGAATTTTGGGATTGTGAGAAGTCTGATGGGGTTTTAGTTAGACTGTAAGCTATGAGGTAAATCCCAATGTTCTGGTGGGATAGTTTTTGGGGTGCAGTGACCAGACAGATGGGTGGCCCAGAGGATTAGGAGACACCACTTCTCTGGGTTTTCCCTTTAATATCAGTGTAAGTCCATTTGCATTCACTGTGAGTACTCATTTCTGAGCAACCTATGCACAGTTGTGTTCTGGATCCTCAACTTTGATTTGGGGATGATGTATTTCAGTTTCTCACTCTCACCCTCCATGGTGTGACTGATAAGTTCTGTCTGCTGAAGTGGTCCAGCCAAAAGCCATAGCCCTAGGAAGGGGGCTGCAGTGGTTTTAGCACTTCCCCAAGTTACCATGGGTTAAGAGCTTCTCTGGCATGGCATGAAGAGGTTTCACTCAACTCTCAGGTTGCTGGTGGCTCTGGGTGCTTGGTCACAGGCTGGCAGGATTTCCTGAATGGTGCAGGGGATTTCTGCTTAAGAGAATGTTTGGCTGATGATGTGTTTGAATTTCTTCGGGAATGTCCCCTCATGTGAGTATCTCAGGCCCAAGAGGCTGCAAATCTTACCCTAGCTCAGTGTTTGGCAGGTTTTCTTTGTGGTTTTCTGCCTTGTCTTTAATAATACAGTCAAGTGAAACGACCATGCACAAATATGTATATAAATATATATGTATGCTTTATGCACATCTGGACTGTAGCCACTCTAAAAGCAAGTAAAACAAGTTAGAGTACATACATTACAGAAATGCATATCAGTTTATTTTACAGGCTATGTTAACTCCTGAGGAACCACACATTGGTCCCTCTCCTGGTTTCTGGAGGAAACTTGTCTTTACATTCCTCTTTTTCATGTGATGTGCATATGCAAACTTTGCTGTCTTTGTTCTAAGGATATTCTGTTAGGATCAAGAAGAGGAAAAAAAGTTGGAAAGACTGCTGTCATTTGCAATGTAGGCAGGGAAATGTCTGATCAGTAAGCAAAAAACTATGCTTACATAGCTAAGCAGAAAATACACATGCAGCCATGTCTAGGTGCTTACTTTACTGAAATCATTATATAGATATGTAGTGCCATGCAGACATGCAACAAAATATGTGGAGATATGTGTGGGGACAGAAAATTCAACCCAGAGTATGTGTTTTAGATAGACAGATTTTTTTTGCTTTGGGTTCCATATTCTAACAAGCATGGTAGTGCTTTGACATGTCATAGCACAGATTAGTAATAGAAAAAAATAGTTATTTTTAAAATTATTAGAATTTTGCTTTTCTACCACTGATTTTAGCCTTTATTTTTTTGCACATCATTCTATGTTTGGTAAAAGTTTAGGATATCTGTATAAATAAAGATATATATATAAGGTAAATACTAATTTTTAAATTAGTATTAAATAAATATAAGATATATATATCTGTATAAATATCTTAAATAAAAATAAGGTATATATCTGTATAAATACATATATATACAGATAAATACTAATTTTTAATACTTTGAAAAATACATTTTGTCAAGGCTCCCTCTTTAGAAGAAGAATTTGTTTCTTTGAGAGGCAGTTCCAATAGCATGTGGCAGATTATTTTAATAAAACAAAGTGAGATCAATATCATGGAAGCAGGATTAAATATCTTTAAGAAGATGCTTGCATCATAGCCCTTTGTATGTGGCTTCATATTTTGAAGTGGAGAGATAAATAAAGGAGAATCACAGAATATGATTCCCCTATTCACTTGTATGCAGGAAGGTAAAGATTGCTTGAAATATGTCTGATGAAGCTGGGTTTTTCATAAAATAAAGTAGAAGAGATTATTCAGTGAGCCCAAGAAAGCAGTCTTCCTGCAGGAGACAACCAAGAGGCTGCAGGTGAGGTAAACAGATTATATTTCTTGGAGATTAAAGTGAGGTTTCTGACATTTGAGAGACTCTATTAAAAAATGCACTGTGCTCACTATCATCTGTGGACAGTATTGATTGCTGAGCTGTTTACTTGTAAAAGGAATTCTTCCTGGTCAAGTGATGCAGTTTTAGGAAAGGAATGACCTCTGCAGGACGAGGGGGTGCACAATTATAAATCATACCAAATGTGATTGAAACTCTCCCACTGGCAAGAGAGAAAATCAAATTAAAGCAAATATTGTATTAAAGGAGTTTCAGTGGATGCCTTGGAGAGCTCTGATTTTCATGTAAATGCTCATTTAGACTGAAGTTTACTGCCTCCTCAGAATAATGGTGAAGAAAAGAAAAGCATATTTAATTGGAAAGGAAGGGAATGCCAAGGAAACAGATGAATTGCAACTCCCTTTCTAGATTTTTTCCTGCAGATCTAGTGGCTATGATAGCTCAGTGTCTTAAATTGTTCAAAGGAAAACAGTAATTGAACTTCAATCCATATAATTTGGGAAATCTTGCTTTTCTTTCTTTTTTTTTTAATTTTTTAAAAATATTTTTCACGTCTTCTAGATTATTGCAGCTTTAACTAATTTTCCTGTCAGGTCCTTTTGCATGTCCTTGTGGGAATTGCCTAGTGATTGACAGCTTTGATCTGGAAATTGTTGCAGCTAAACTGCTACAATTCATATGGAGAGAACTGCCAAATAATTTGACAGATAGGTGCCAAGAAATGACGTATGAGGATCTGTCAGACAAAGTTTTTTAGAGGAACCATCCTTTGAGTTTTGCTTCTGGTGGACTACAAAGAGCTGGTAGCACCCTGTTCTGCAGAGGCAAAGTGCTGGGATGGGCTATGGCTGCTGCAAGTAAATCCCTATAAAATCATCATCAGAAATTAGGAATTAAGGATTTTTCAGTGACGGCACCAGCTCACAGGCTAACACTTTTGTGCCTGAAACAGTGTGAACTTGATGTAAAATATTTCCTGAAATGAAATGTTTAATAAGAAATCCAGGAGTAAATAGGGTTGTTTTATCTGAACACTGCCCAAATCTAAGAAAAATCAAACATACTGCATTTCTGCTTTTTTTTTTTTTTTTTGTCATTTGCACCAAAAAAATAGCCTAAAAGTTATAGAGATTTACCCTAACTGTAAGAATCAACACAAGTATAAATGTCATGGTAGGCTATCAGGCAACTGAGGCAACACGTGTTCAAACCTAACTGAGTAAACATATTTTATTTGCATTCAAGCTAATGCCTTGAAACTGGAGTTAACCTTGTAGTGCTGACCTCAGGGCAGGTGCAAGGCCATTTCCCTAATCCAACAAATTGAGATGTCAACAGTGTAGCCTGAACTATTCCAGTCCTAAACCTTTGTTGCATTTCTCTGTGTACATGGAGGTTTAACACAGCAGGGTATTGAAAATCTCATCAAGTTCAACAGAGTAAACCTTTAAAAGGGCTTTTCATCATTAAACATTTCCATACTCTGCAATGTGCAAGGTAACGTGATCGCACTTTGAGGAGGATTTAAGCAGGAGAAAGTGTCCTGGTGCCTGAAGCTGACAGTGTGCTAATTAAAGATGCGCAGAAGAAAATTTAAGGGAGTAGGTTTTAGGAGGCAGGGAAGGAAGGAGGCCATCCCTTACAGAAAGATGTGACGCTCCAGCTGCCGAGCCCAATCACTGGGGAGCAGGAGTGCATAAACAGGAAGAGGCAGGAAAGAAGAAGTCACTTAATTGTGGGCTAGGGAAGAAAAACGTCTCCCAGGAGGTTTATTCTGGATGGATTATGGGAGCAGGGAATATGTCACTGAGAGCTCTCTGGGTTGTGCCTGTCCTGGAGTAAGTTAGAGGCACCAGTCAGACCGAAGGGCGAGATGATGTAGCAGCAAGGGAAACTAAGCATATTCATCAACATATTAATAATATTTCCTGCAGTGTTATCCTCTCATAACTTTTTCAATTATCCTTCCATATCCTCCCAAATTTCTTCTTCTAAGCCAGCCCACAATAGGCTTTTCTAGGGTGCCCAGCTGAAAGTGGAGGCATACTAGAAATTCTGGAGCGCAAGGAGCCTCAGCTGAGCTGTGGGATCTGATTCTTGTTTGGCTCTGCCAAAGAGTCCCATTAGGACATTGCATAGTTGCTTAAACCAATTTTTTCACAGGTTATCCTTAATTTAGTCTTTTACAGACATTTGGCCATGAATTCTGGTTTTCAGACATATGAGCAGCTACATCTGTAATGAACTCTGAATGCCTGAAACATTATGTAGTGGTAAATGCTCTGAGAAAAACAAATAATGACTCAGAACAGACACCAAGAATAGTAGAAACTTTGGAACTATTCCCCAGGTTTTAGATTTTTTTTTTCAAAATGTTGTTAATAGTATCACCTCAGTTTCCAGCATGCTGTGAAAATGAAATCATTGATGTTTGTAAAGCACTCAGGACTGGTAGTGGTGAGAGCCATTAGCAAATTTCTCTGCCTGCTTTGTCTTTTCCGCCTCATTCCTGTCTTCATGCTCCCTCTCTAGGTGTTGGCCCCTTGCAGTCTGCCCCCTTGGCTGGTGCAAGGCTTGGTACCAAGGTACTTGGGAGCAGGGACGGGTGGTGGGTCAGCTCCTGTCTTGTTCATGCCCAAATGCCACCCTGACGCACAGCTGGCTTCTGCTCTCCTGAAAAGCAGAGAGGTTCAGACGTGCTCCATGTGGCTGGAATCCCTACAGGCAGTGTCTCTTCAAGGCTATAGCAAGTCCACACTGAGTGGATTCCATCACAGTTTTTATAAAGCTTATCCTTTGACCAAATGTGGGTGGACCTGCACAGAAAGTGCACAGAGAAGCTGTTCTTTGACAGAGCTTCTTGTCCTTGCTCTGAAGTTATGGGAGGATACTGGGTTTTTCAGCAGAAATATTGTTCCTGCCTCTGCTGCTTAGAAACAGCTCAGCTAATTCAGCTGAAATTTGTATTTTAAAGTGAAAGCAAAGAGAAGAATTGACTCACTGTGGAGATGTTTTGTAGTGTTTGGAAATGTCACACACAATTGGAAGTGGGCTCTTCAAAGAGGTTGGCAGCCCTATTAATATGTAAAACTACTGCTGTGCTGATATTAGCAGTGCAGGTAGGAGTGACACATCTAAATGCACCCAAACTGGGTTCTTCTGGATATAAGCTGAACAGAGAGATGCATTTTACCTCTGGGAGATTTGGAGAGCAGGGTAAGTAAGCAAAATTTTCTTACTTGAGATCCTGAGGTGCCTGACTAAACCTTAAGGTTAGTCCTGCCTTGAGAAGGAGATCAGTTCCCAAAGGCCCTTCTAACCAAAATTTTCCCATTATATTTCCATCATCTAAACTTCTGAGTGTTTAATATTCTAGCTGTCAGGATGGTTATGTTTCCAGTAATGGACCACTGCTGTCTATCTAAAGTGTTGCTTTTGAAGACCAGCTATGGCACACATTTTTAATTGATTTATCTTGGATAAGAAGGTTGAGAAACTTAAGTGTACTTTAAGTTTAAGGTGTACTTAAAGTGTACTACATGGAAGAGGGGTTATTTGTGGGCTATCTTTGCCACAAAATTGTTTAGCCATGCTGTGCATTCTTCCCATGATTTAAACTGCTCTGTATGGAGTTTGGATACCATCATGATTCTAGCAATAAGAGCAATCACAATAGTAATAGTCTGCCATTTCTAAAAACTACAGAGTAAACCCTAATAAATAACAGGCTAGGTCTCAAAGCAATAAGCATTCCATGGTATGAAAATCCTCTCTTTTTTCATAGATATAAAAGTTAAGTGTGATTTAACGTTTCATACCTTCATTGTATCAGTAACATCCTCCCAGCAATCATCTGTGATAAATTGTTACACTATTTCAAACTGTGTATAATGTTTAGTGTTCAGGAAGCAATGCATTTGAGAACAGTCAGGCTGAAAATCTGTTCACAACAAGATTTTTCAAGTATCTGTACTCCTTGTGTGTGTATACATATATTTTTATATATGTGTGTGTTTGTGTGTGTGTATTGATTTTTGTTTCAAATTTAGAACTACTTGGGTTCTAAAGAAGTCAAGTACCAACGTGTCCTCAGCTCTGGTGGCAAAACACTGAGAAAATGGAGATGGCAGGTATGTTGTGAGTCCTGCATACGAAGAATGTGGTAAAAGTAAGAGAATGCAGACTGTGAGGGCCTGCTGCAAATCTCTGAATACACCCTGAAAAACTAAAGCACGCCAGAAATGTCTGGTTGCTTGTACAACTGGTTGCACAACATTGACTCCCCTTTGGTCTGGCAGAGCTGTTGACCTGGACAATCTCTTTTAGTTTGAGCAGAGAAGTTACAAAAAGGACGTTTTAAGTAAAAGCCTGAGAATAGGGACAGATAGTCTTAGCGTGCTTCTTCAGAATTTTATAAATCTGTGTCTGTGCCGTAAAAAAAATCCTGCAAAAAATTATGCAGAGTAGTCTTTTGGGAATGTATGATGATCTGAGCAAAGGGGCTTGTCCCCAGCATTCAAAGGTGATCCCAAGAACCTGAACCAGCCTTTCTGATTTGGCTGGTGACAAACACATTCCCTTTCTTCCCCTTTCCTTCTGCACACTTGGGGCAGGGGGATAAGGTGCCAAAAACTTTGTACCACAGAATTAGCACCTCCAGAGCAGGATCAGAGACAACAAAAATGTACGTGGTATTTCCTAACTACCTTCCCAGTCAAGCCGTAATGAGGCTTCTTAGTGAGCAACAATTAGGTCTGATTGTGTTGGGAATCAGAGCAGATAAGTTATTAGCAAAACAGTTATACTAGGAGCATCAAATCATCTTTTTTTAATCACAATAGTCTGTTTTCCCAGGCAGGATTTTTTTCTGTCTCTTCGTAGGCAGTGGATAAAGAAGCAACATGGTTTCCTGTGTGCTCATAAAGATATACTATGGGGTAATAAACCTGAATAATATTCATTTCCATTTGATATAATGATTGTAATAAATCTACAAGGCACAGATGAAAGCAGTTGTACTAGCCTTACATCTCACAGAAGATAAAAAAGCTTCTCAAAAGGACAGAATGGAGTGTTTATTATGCCTTCTTAATTTTAAGTACATTTAAAAGAATTGCCATTTCCTTCTGTTGCCTCATTTACAAGCACCAAGTTAGGTAGTAATTATAAGATAATTCAGTAACACTCTAAAATAATGATTCAGCTAATTAATGCTGAATTACAGAGGCAGTCCTACACAGATACTTATAACACCCCCATTAACACTGACAGAGTTCATCATGATTATTCCAGCAAGCACTGAAGGAACTGAATGTGATTAGACCTTATCTTGAAAGCTTTTTTTTTTCTTTTTAATAAAACTGTGGCCTTTTATAGAGTTCTCTCTGGCACCGATGTCTTAGGGAGGAAATGGGACAAAGGAACCTTCCTCCTACATGCATCAGTCACCTCCTGCAATCTTCATGAGGTCTGTAGAGCCTAAACTGAAATACCAGTGGAACCATGGCCACAAAAGGGTGTAGCCTTTTGGCCACAAGCTGTGGACAAGAGTAATTTTGTCATCTGTGGTATCTTTGAATTTGACTGAGGTTGGTGTAGGGCAGAAGACAGGAAGGACTTCTGACCAAGGTCAGGTTTTGTTGCTACTCACTCATGGTCAGCCTCAGAATCACAGGGCTCAGCATACTTCTCTTTTACTTTCTCCATTTTCTCTGGAGAGCCAGTAATTCTGGATCACTGTCTTATGTTTGCTGGAGCTTTGTGTTTTGTAAATGCTGTCACATTTGTATATGCTGCATTTGTGCCTCTCTGTGGGAAATGGAAAGGAGGCTATATGAAGGCTCTTAAAATAGACTCCGCTCTTTTTTTTTAATTTTTGTTTTTTTAAATGGGCAAGAATGTTATATATAAAAAAGTAGGTTTAGTAATTTTATTTGCATGGAGAGAAGCACAGGTCAGGGTAACACAATGTATCACAAGGATTTCAATACATCATGTTCAGATGTCATAGAATCATGAAAGACTGGGTTGGAAGGGATGTTGAAGACCATCTCATTTCAATGCCCCTGGGTAGGAATGGGTAAGAATATTTTCCACTAGCCCAGCTTCTTCAAAGTCCCATCCAGCCTGGCCTCGAACACTTCCAGGGCAGTCCCAAGCAAATTTTGTTGATTTTACTGCCTGCAACTTGATGCTGACTTTTTGAATGGAGTATAACTCATTGCTGGCAGAGAGGACTCTGGAAATGACAGGAACCTACCCCTTTTTGCCAGCTGCCTGGACATCAACTCCCCTGAGTGCTCTCTTTCACAGGCAATATTTGCAAGACTTTTATAAAGTCACAGCGCTATTCTGCCATACGGATCTGCACCCCCAAACCTTCAATGTGGGCTCGAGAAGAAAGAAGCTAGAAATTGTACCTAAATATACTGCTGGGAAATGGAATAGAAACTCTTCCAATTACGGGGTCTTGGCGAATACTTTTTGCCCCAAACTTGTGATTTTTTTGTTTCTAAGTGGGAGTTGTGCAGAGGCTAATGTGTGAAAATTCCCACAGTGGGGCCCACGGGGCTTCCGCTCCCGCCAGCGGAGAGCAGGCTCTCAGCGGAGGCAGGCCGGGAGAAGCACAGCGTGAGGTGGCAGCAGAGCTGCTTCAGCCTCCTGCTTCTGGCTGCAAGATGGGAATAGTCTGGCGATGGTCCTCGCTTCCCTGCGGGGGGCAATGGGTGATGGATCCGCGTGCTGGCGCCCGTCCGCAGCCCAATGATCTCCAGCTGTCCGAGATGGCAGCCGGCTGTGTTAGAGCCAGTTCAGAGCTGGGCTTTATGGTTTCTTTGGGCTACCAAAACCCCTTTCATGCTGGCCGGAGGATCTTAAAAAATGCAATGCTACGGATACAGAGGCAAATTCAGGCTTGGCAGAAGAGAGTTGCTTTCACTTATGTAAGGGCTGAATCTGCCTCCCGTTGTTTTAGTGGCCGCTTACTTCCCCTCTCTTCAGTGTGAAAGTATTGCTGTCCCAGGCAGATAGAGGTATAAAGGCTAAAGCACATTCATCCAGCCCTTTGGAATCAGTAAAAGCTGGAATGGGTTCAGGTGGAAAATTACAGGATCAAAATCAGGATCAAGGATCAGGGTACCAAACTTGAGGCACTGAGGCTCTGCTTGTGACTGTGCTGCAATCTGTGAGGCAAAACCCTAATTTTCCCACTTTCTCTCTTGTCCATCTGCCAAAAGGGATGATAATATTTTGTTTATCTATTTTACCTATTGCAGTAAAATATACACTGAAATGTAAGTAACAATAACAGAAAATTAAGCAAATGGGCCTGGGAATTTAGACATTACAGAGATGAGTAGAAAGAATCAAACCAAATATCTTGAGAAAGAGAGTAGAAATTTCAAATGCTGTTTGGAAAACTGCAGTGAAAGTCCTTGCTTAGATACGTAGCTGAGGGCAGGCTTTGGGTAGCACTTTCCTTTTCCTTGCCTATAAAAGCAAGGGGGGGATTGGGGAAGAGCTGACTCCTGTCCAAGAGCTAGAGGTACAGAGCTTTTGTGTGCTGTTGGTGGCAGATGTTTTGCTAAAAGGGGAAACCCTGCATGCACCCAGGGTAGTGCTCCAGTGACACCTGGAAATCCAAGGTGGCTGAGGTATTAGAAATGCCTTTGGAAATTAAATGAGTGGTAACTAATTTCCCAACAAAGGGGTAAATTTATTCCCCGATGAATGAACCATGGTCAGCCAAAGGAGAATTTTAGAGATTGTGTATCTGTTGCAGAGACTAGTGAAAGAGTGGAAGAAATGGGCCAATCTGGCCCATGTAAAGATAAACAGTGATTAGAGAAAGGAAACAATCCAAGGAACAAGCTGGATTTGGCAAGAATACATCAACACTATGTTTTCCAACTCTGCAAGTTTACAGCCCTTAGGCAAGACCAACTCCAGTGGAAAGCTTCAGCCAGCAAACTGCAAACACTTAAAAAAACTGATGATAGGCTTTTTTGGAGCCTCTTTGGGAGGAAGATTCTTGTCTGGCAAAATGACTTGCTTACTTCTGGCACTAAACAAACCATGTCTAACTATGGTGCTTCTGTGGTCACTCATTGCCACACTATTTTTGTGCCTCTCTGCCCTAACCCGCGCTAAGCGCGCAGTCCCTGCGGCAGAGCAGGCAGCTCTCCCCAGCTTGCCCACAGAAGGCAGAGCTTTAAATCTGGGCTTGAGGAAGGATTCTTGATGAAATCCAGAATCACAAACCAAAGCTCTC
>NW_005054304.1:2225868-2265420 GCF_000277835.1 Geospiza fortis | reverse complement strand
AGCAGGAAAGGCTTTCATGTCAGTGATGCTGCCCAGCATCACTGCTGCAGCAAGGGATGAACAGGATTTTGGGACATGGCAGCAGTCTGTGCCACAGGAGCAGCACCCCATGTTCCCAGAACTCCCAAATGCAGCAGCCACTGCTTCCCCCACCCACACTGGCTGTGGCCATCAAGCACTGAAGGCAGCAGACAACCCTGCTTGTCTTCCAGCACACCTCTGCCACCACCCATATTGGCCAAGCAGCCACCCCCTGCCCCTGGCACCTCTTTGTCACCTAGCCCCACACAGACAGGAGTCCCAACTCCTGCTCCTCACCTGGAGGTCAGCTCTTCCTTTTTGGCTGGGGAAGAAACTCAGTGTCTTTGGGTGCCCCTCTTCCTTTGTGAGGAAGGTTTGGCCTCCCATGAGCCAATGCTTTATGGAGCTGGAATCTCCAGCCCTGGAAAGAGGGAGAAAGATTTTTCACAGGAGCATGTAGTGACAGAATGAGGGGGAATGGCTTTAAACTGGAAGAAAGTTGGTTTAGATTAGATATTTGGGAAAAATTGTTTACTGTGAGGATGCTGAGGCACTGGCAACCATTGCCCAAAGAAACTTTGGATGTCCCATCCCTGGAAGTGTTCAAGGCCAGGTTGGATGGGGCTTTGAGCAACCTGCTCTAGTGGAAGGTGTCCCTGCCCATGGCAAGGGGTTGGAACTGGATGATCCTTAAGGTCCCTTCCAACCCAAACCCTTGTATGGATTTGTGGATCTCTAGGCTCTGGGGAGATTGTATTCCCCACGGCCTTTGCTGAAGCAACAAAGTGCAGAGACAATAATGTTCAATGTCAGCGAGGCTGGCTCTGAAGCCTGCTGTTTATGACATCCCTGGGTGGGAAGGAAATTGTCATTTCGCTTGATCTCTCTTTTCAGAGAACTATTAAAATGTGAAATGTATCTAATTGGGTTGTCAGAGGAGCCGAGCTTGTGCGACGTGTAAGAGTAAGATATCAGCACTGCTGCAAAAGTCTGGGATGGCACAGAAATAGTGCTTAAAGGACAGCGAGGCAGGGTTTTGGTGATACAGGCATCTGGGACAGTCCTGCTCCCTGGTTCTGTGAGGCAGTGGTCTCATTTACCTGCGAATTCACAGGCAGTCTGTGAGGCACCAGGTTTGAAGTTTGCTTCACTGGTACCTCCCAGGTTGTAATATTTGTGTCACGGTGTCCACTGTACACCTCTTGTGTTTGCCCTGAATACAATGTGATTTCTACCTTTGGATATGCACATGCTAAATGGTAGAAATCAAAAAAAATCCATCCTTCCTCTTTCCAATGTGGCAAGGAGGAGTGACCTCCTGGGGACCACAGGTGCCAGCAGAGAGAGATGGAGTCAGGAGAAGCATGGGGTGGGATCAGTGCCGACCATGACTTCTGTGAAATGAAACCTACCCTTCAAGCAGCTCTGTGGATTCCCATTGTGGAATAATTAGATTTTTTTCCCCCTCCCCATGTTAGACTCCCATTGTAGACCAACATTTTGCTGAGCAACTCATACTGAGCTTGAGCCAGGTCTGGGTCCTGACTGCGTGTGTTTGGAACCCACTAAATATACGACCATCTTACCAAATCAACCCTTGTGTGGTTTCTAAACACCTCCTTAGGCCAACACACAGGCAGTGCCTGCTTTTGTCATGTTTACAGATTTTGTGCCTCTGTGTTGTCATATGCTTTTTACAGATTCACTGGGAACTCTAAAGTGGCGACTTGTAGCTCGGTGTGATTTACCCCGTTGTTTTCTGCTGTGCAAAACTGTTTGTCAGTGGAGCTGCGATTTCAGGAGGATGTTTGCACAGAAATATAATGAGGCTTGGCTGGTCCTTGGGAGCAGGAGTGATTTTGAATGGCTGCTGACCTCGCGGGGAATCTGGGCTGCAGTCAGGCAGAAACCACTGAGCTGGAAACAAAAACCTGGGGAAACTAATGCAGCCTCTCCATCTTCTGCTATGAGTTAGTAAAGAGATAGTTTGTCCAAAAGTCAGCAGCAAATGCTAGAAGATGCATTCATAGTTCTGCCTTTGAAAATTATTTTTGGTTGTAATACCATGTTTTGAAATGGGTCTGCACTTCTCGGTGTTTGTGTAACCTGTTCACTTGCAAATGAGCTGGCCTTCTCTTCGGGTCTGTTCTGATGGCTAGCTTTGAGTTTGCTCTTTCTCCTTGGTGTGGATTGGACCCCTGCACAGGCTCTGCAAAGCAGAGGGTACTTTCACACTCCTGGAACTACAGAGAGAAAGATTTATTTTTTTATAGTCAGGTTTATTAGCTCCCATTCTGTTTACGGCTAATAGCAATGACTTTCTGATTTCCGCTGTCACACAATACATACAACTACAGGAAAAATATATATAGGAGTTGTTTTTGAATCAGAAGCATGATAAAACTAGTGTTTTTGTCCAATTGTACTTTTTCTGGCCTTTTTTAGCAGTTAGCTATCCTATTTTGCATTATGAGGATACAAAGGCTTGAATAAAAAGGCTGTGGGTTACAGAATTGTTCTTCACAGGGTTGCTGTGCCCTCTTTCCAACATCTTCTCTCTTGAAAATGAAGGGTTTGCTTACACTTGAAAAAAAAGAAAAAAAAGGGTTGCCTTTGGCCAGAGATCAATCATGGAAAATTTCAGCTCCATCAGAGAATGTTTTGGAAACAGAGAGGCTGTAAGCAGATGAGCTGATCCTGATGCCACTTAGCTCACAGCTGTTTGGGTCCTGCTGTAACAGCAGCGAGTGCCATGGGTTTAACCATGGTTTGCCCCCATGGGCTGGGATCAAGCCTGGGCTGTGGGTTGCTCAGCAGCCTCGGCACTGGCACTTGCTCAGGGTGGAAAGAGACAGTGGAAGGTGCTGTCGCAGCCCTTGCTCTCCTGGACAGCAGTGGTGAATGGGACTATTCATGTGCTTAAGACCAGGACCCACCTAGCTGTGCTATAAATAGTGAGCTGCAGACCTCAGAAGATAAAGTGCTTTAATTCAGGTGGAAATTCTAGCTTTCAGGTGCTTATCTTGACCAGCTGTATTTGGCTTGCCAAATGCATTTTGGTTTGGTGTTTTAGCACTTCAGGCACTGGGCTGAACTGCTATGAAGGGCAAATATTGATTAAAATTATATTTATCTGCTCTGTCTAAATCATCCATCCCTTCTTATATGCATAAGGTTTTCCTAAGGATTGAAGGCTCTTGCAGAAGCTGGTGTTTGGAATATGCTGACCATTGGCACAAGTCTGTCCAACTCACCAGCACTCCCAAGAACTGTCCAGGTTTTGGCTGTCCTGTGGTTTTGTGCCTCTGTGCCTGCTGCTGGCACCAGGGGTAGCAGCGCCTTGCACCTCTCTGCAGTTTTCTTTCCTGTCCAAAAGAGCCTGGAGAGTCATTCTTTCAAGGAGACAGGAGAAACTGCCTAATCAGACTGTCATTATCTCATGCCCTGGAAGTGAAGAAAATATTATAAATGGTTTGGTGAAGCTGATTTAAAAAAAAAAAAAACAAACACATATGTCCCTTTCAACCTCTAACAATACAGCTATGCTTACTTTAAATTACTTGGGGTACAGCATTGAAAATGTTGTGTCTTGTGCATTTCTCATGAATGTTCCTGAGAAAAAGAGGATCTCTAAACTTGCTGCTCCAATACTTACGGAAATTCAGGAGCTAGTCTTTAAGCCAAACTACCACATCTTTATTCTGGAGCTGTTGCTTGTCTTACACTTCCATGGGCATTCCTAGAGCAGCTGTCAGTGGCAGGACATTGGGTGAAACACTGCCTTGGTCTCACCTGGTAAAAATGCTTGTATGCCCCAGTTTTTATAGGTGCAGTACCCAGCACAGACATCCAACATAGTCTGTTCCCTTTCTCGGCCAACCTGCACCATACAATACTTTCATGTCATTTGAACTACAAAATTAAATTCCAGTCTGGGATTTCATATACTCTGAAAAGAGCACCCTGTCAACAACTCTGGTGCACTTGTGCTGCAATTTGGGCAGATACTGGCTCCACCTGTTGTTTCATTTCCCCCATTAGTTATTTAGATGCCAGCACTCTTGGAGACACCTCCTTCTGTTATAAATAAAACTTGAAATGAAAGACTATTGTGAAACTGTAGAAGATACCCAATTCATGTCAGGTCTTGGTGACCCAGCTTGGAAGGCTTCATGGGTGGCTTCCAAACTGCTCAAGATGTTACTTTCATCATGTAAATAGATGTGTCTGAAAATGTTTGTTGAAAAAATTTTGTTAAAGCATGGCAAAAAAGTTGCTGGTAACTAAGGAAGCAGGACTATTTAGCTATTTTTCCTAGTCACAGGGTATACTCAGTTTTCCTTCAAAAACTATCCACCTGCCAGGAGACATTTGCATTTTTTATTATTAATTTTGCCAATGTGCTGCTTGAAGCAGGTGTCTGATCTGATTTTCACTTGTCAAAATAAACACCAATGTCAATGCGAAAAATGCAGGCCCTGATGGAAATGAAAATGCAGGACTTCTTAAGATTTTATTGCTGATAAATGTTGTCCAAAAGCATTAATCATCTTAAATTTTTTAATCATTAGCAATGAAGCCCCGAGCCCTAGCAGAGCTGTCAGTGCCCTGCTGTGTGTGAAAAGCTGCACATCACTTGTTGTTGCTGGTGAACCAAACCTTCACAATTCCTGTACAGATGTTGTATGTAGGAAACACTTAATGACATGTCAAAGGAGGGCTTTTTTTCTGGTTCTTCTCCTGCAAAGTCCTTCAAAGAGGCATCTCTGGATCTGGCAGACTGTAGATCCTGGGAAGTTTTGGAGAGACAACTGCATTCCCGAGGATGGATTTGGAGCATGTGCAGATCCCTGCAGATTCATCCCAGTCAAGGAGTAGCACTTCTTTTCAATGACATCCTGGGGCCAGGACTTCCATCCATTAATTATGTGAAAGAGGACCTCCTTTAGTCAAACCTGCCAATTTTTAATGTAATTGAATGTCACCTTATCCTCGTATGACTAGGGAAGAAAAGCAGAACCTCTTGCTCAACATCCATTTGTTTTATGCCCTTACATATTTTTTGTGCCATTTGAGGCTTTGTGTGTCTGATAAAAGCAGGGAAAGGCTGTATTTACCAGAATTTGAGCTAGAAGTACCAGGAACTAAATTGAAGAATAAGTGTCCTGCCTTTTTTGGCTGACAGAAGGGCTGCAATGGTGTTCCCTCAGGTAAAGGACAGGTTGTAGGTGTAAGGAGGTGCCAGGACTCTCTGGGGTGTCTCTGCTCATGATCATCCGGCAAGAGACCCCTTGTTTTTCACCACCTCACAGCTTTTTTCTGGACTGGCCAGACTTATCCTCACAGCTAAGTGAATCAGGACCATCCTTTTTAATAATATTTAGTGTATAACCTTCATACTGTGAGAATTTTTTTTAAAGGCTTTATGAAAATAAGAAAACATGGCATGAGAAATATTTCTTTTGTTTTATTATATTTGAATAATTTTCTTCTTTCCTTTGAGAAATAAAATTATTAGAAACAACTTTTAGGAAGTATGCAAAGTAAGCTTACATTGATAAGCAAACACAAAGCAAACATGTGTTGCTTTGGGCCAGTTTTAAAAGCTGAATCTGACAGTTTCAATTCAGTAAATATTGATAAGCACAGAAACCCCTTTCTTTCAAAGTCCAAGCACTGAATTCAGGTGTCACCATTTTGATGGTACCTGGCAATTAAACATATCCCTCCATAACCTCGGAGAGGAAGTTGGCTGCAAATAGGGTGAGTCAAACTCATCAAGCTGCCTTATGAATTCTTCTTTTTTGTGTTTAGAATAACTCCTTCTTGCAAGATGATGAACTGCCAGTCACACAGGAAGAGAAAAGCAGACACTTCTTTTCTGGATAGATTAAACTCTCCAGAGGATGGTGAAAGCGAAGCAAATCAAGTACATCATCTTTCATATTCACATCAACCCATCTATTGTGGAAAACATCAGAAGTCAGCGTTTTCTCACTCAGCTGAAATATTATTCCTGTGCTATTTCTACACCGAAGAGACAAATATTGGAGAAGTGAACACTTAATAATCCCCCAAAGGAAAGAGAAAAACACTGAAAAAGGCAGAGCACAAAGTCCCACTGTATGCCAGCCAGTGCTGCTGCATTCAGAGAGAGACTCTGGGAAGAGCAAGTGCTGGTTCCTGGGACTTGGGGAGCTAGGAGCTTCCACCAGTAGTTGTCTCTTTCTCTCTCTCTCAATAATTTTTGTTTGTTATTCCTGCTTCTTTTATGAGAACATGGCTGTGGAGAAGGACTAGACAGAGGACCAGGGACTGGGTGCAAGGAGGTCAAATTATATTGGTCTTGTGCTATTTAATGAAAAGTGGACCAGCCACCAGATAAACACAGGTGAGAGAGCAGGTGACAGATTGCCTGTGCTGGCAGGCAGGAGGTGACTGCCAGCCTGTGATCCTGTGGTCTGAAGGCTTTCCCAGACCTGGCTTTCTTTTGGTGTGCCCCACACCCTTTTCCCCAGTGGAGTGCCAGGGGACCAGAGCCCACACTGTGACTGGAGCAGCAGTTCAAAGCGGCATGCACAGCTGAAATGAGGTGTAAAATGTTTTTGCTTAGTCATTAAATCTTTGCCTGTACCCAGAGATGATTTAATGGCTCCTGGGTAAACACTGGTACTTCAAAGAATGTGCTAATTTGGCTTTGGAAATGAGAAGGCAGGTAAGATGCATGACCTCTGCTGAGGTATCTTTTGATATCCCACATTAATACTGGGGTTTGATGGTTGTTCATTTTTCCATCTCAAAGGGAATCTACAGTAATGGCTTATTCTGCCTGCCTGCAGGCTTGGTTTCTCACTTGGGCTGCTGGTTGTGAAGTATACATTGCATACATTAGGGAGTAAAGCTGAGCCACTTTTTGTAATGCCACAAGTGGGACAGAGTAAAATGTAGAAATCAGTCCTATATTTCCAAGTATCAGATGTGCTTGAAATGCGAGCATATCTTTCAGGAAGTTTAAGTTAATATTCCTGGGATGACACTCCCACGTCTCTTCTGTGCTCATCCACATTTATCAATGGTGTACGTGCCTGTGGTGCAAAGCACCTATAGATGAGGATCCATGAGTCTCAGACCCCTTGGTCTTCTGTAGCCATCCCTGGTGGTATCCCAGGAAGATTTCTGGATTTTTCTGTCATTAGCATCTAGTGAAATACTGTTTGGGAAGTATGCAAAGATTTGTCTTTGTGGCAAGCCAGCTGGTAATGAGGCATGGCACAGCCACTGCAGTGCACCCATCCCATGCATGAATCATTGCCTATTTTTCCTGTTAATGACTCAGCAACTCAAGCAGTGGGAGTGACCACTTTTTGTGGTCCTGATCTGCCTAATGGCATCAGTCAAAAGCCACTCTTGTGCAAGGCACTTGGCCAAAGTGGGCTTGCTGATGACAGGAGGCCAGAGGTGTAGCTGGATGGCCCAGGGAATGCCTCATCAGCGTGGCCACATCTGCAGTGTTGTTATTGGAATGCTGATGGGCCTCCCAAGGAGGGGGACTGCAAACCTGGTGGCTACATTCAAACCTGGTGGTTGCATTCTACAAGACATACACATGCAAGAGCCCTTGTAGCTGGTCGATTATGGCTGCTGTGTTCATGTGACACCTTTTTTTGGCCATTTTCCTGTACAAGGCACAGAAGTATGCAGGGTGTGCCAGCCATTCCTTTCGGTACAGCACATGACACTGAGGTGCCATGGGAAACTGGGATGTGCTTTTCTCACCGGAGCTGTTCATCCTTCAGCTTTCCAGCTTCTTGCTTAAGCATGGATATCCTCACACTGACTTGTCAGTAGCTGTTAAAAAACATGGATTTTCCATGAGCTTTCTTACTGCAACTTGGTCCCTGCTGCAAATCAAACAGCTTGGATCAATCAAAAAGTTGTCAGGAAATTTACAGCTTTGGTGACTGTGCCCCTGTTAAATTAATGTTAAGCAAGTTAAAACATAATTTAACATGCTCACATCCACAGCAATCTTTGATGGTCTACCTGTTATCAGGCATGGTGGTTGGTGTACCCATATAAAGAGGATATTAGGTTATAAAGATTTTTTTTTCCCTATGGGGTTCTAAAATTCATATTAACTAACTGCTACCCTTGGAAAGACTTTTGAAGTAAGGAGTAGCTACATAAGAGAAATAAGAGAGCTGCTCAGTAAGATGTGTTTAGAAGGTTCATGTCAGAAAAAGGATTTTAGAAATGGAAAATCTTTCATTAGATCCATTAATGTTATAATTCCACCAAGCTTTGCACTGAAGCAATTAAAGACGTTACTCTAGAAATCAAGACCAAAGAAAACAGTTGGTGAACGTGGTGCATCTAAGTACTTTGTGTTCTGATAAGAGAATACCTAATGTTATTTTTTAGTCAGTAGAGGTCATAGTTCACATCTCAGTGTCCCTGTGCTTGGAAATCCACCACAGGACTTCAGTAGTCTGGATTCCACGAAACATTTTCATTCTTTGCTTTGCTTGAGACGTCCTACCTGGCCTCAGGGAAGGCATTTAGCTGCTCTATACCCCCTGTTTCCCTTCTGTAAAACACAGGTAGCATTTCCACTCTTCTCAAGGGCATTATTAAAAAAAATAACAAAACCGAAACCAAACATACCATAAAGCCTGAGGCATGCAGATATCTCAATGGTAGGACCTCAGATAAAGTACACTGTTTGCTTGAACCTTCTAAAAATCTGTATAAAATTTGCAAGGATGTAAAAATGTATGCCCACAAATTCAAGTATGGTCAGTTTTAGCAATATGAAACAGTCACACTGATATTATCACTGGGATTATGATGGTTCAGAGTGCTATGCTGACACCAACACTACCTGATCAGGATGAGGAGAAATTAAGTCCCAGTCTCTGTGTGAAGAGTAAAAAGTCAATCCAGACAAACCATGAGAGTAAGAATAAGCAAGTCAAAGATAAAAGTGTTATTGCATACATGTTTTGTAGTGTTTCCCTCCTTCCTTCCCTTCCAGACTGCTCCCTGCCTCATTTCCCACCTCTCTCCCTGCAGAGGGGCTTGGCCCTTCCTCTCCCTCTCTGCTGTCCCTGGGGTGCCGGAGTGCTCCGGAGAGCGCCTGCCTTCTGCCCCGCCGCGGCTCTTTGGAGGAGAACCTGCACTGCAAGTTTCAGCTCAAAACAAATATTCATGGCTGAGTTATGAACCCCCAGAGGGATAGATGGTGAAGTGGATTAAAGCACTAACTCTTTACCTTTGGCTCGAAGCCACATTAGGACAAAAGTTAGAGAGAGTTTCAGGGTTAACTTTCATTTACTGGTATGGCTTGGGTTTGGATGTGGCAAAAAGGACCAGGAATGAAAGGACACTGGGTGAGAGACACATTGGTGAGGTTTCAGGAGGAGCCTACACAGTGCTCCAGCCAGTCTGACCTAGTTACTGATGACAAGTTTTGACATTTCAGGAAATGTTTCAACTACGGAAGCAAAAACCAACACCCATGGACAGCCCTGTGGAACAAGGGCCTGTGGGAAGAGGAGACACCCAGCATGGTGCTGCTGGGAGGCTGCCCTGCTTGGGAAGGGCCTCCCAGGGAAATGCTTCCAGCCATCCTACACCATCCCATCTGTGGTGGTGGTGTGAGGATGTCTGGGGCCACCCATGCCTCTGCAGTGGCTGTGAGTGGCTGTTTGCTGCACTGTGTCCTCATGCTCTGGGTTCCTCTGGGAGCTGCCTTGCAGCCATGCTCTGGAGCTGAGCTATGTCTCTTGCACCCCATGGACACAGTGGGAAAAGTCTAGAAAATCTGTGTTCTGGAAATAAGTTTTTAGGGTTTTTTCCATTCATCCTCTCAGATGAACCAAACCTTAACTGTGAGTTTAGAGTTGCATGGAAAGCTTCTGCTCTCCTCATATCTCCCTTAGGGAATGAGTAGCAATGCTCAAAAGCTTTTGTATAAATCATCCAGGCATACTAAGGCTGAATAACAGAAGGCTGTTTTTGTTAAACTGAGAGTCGGATCCTTAAGAAGTGTGTATGTACACGTCAGTGTTTGCTCTTCCTCTCCCACATCAACAGTTGTCTGAGAGTCTAATTCAATTTGCTGTTTGTAAGGTGGGAAAGAGAAGAATAAAAACATTAGGGAAGGCTTGTCTGAATAATAGTCTTTCCCTCAGGATAAAGAAAAACTCTTTTCAGTGTATGGTAGCCACTACATTTGAGAACATTTATAACCATTCATTCATGTAAGGAACCCAAAGCTCCTGTGGAGGCTCTCCAGCTCTTGGCTTGAGGTGTGGGAGGGGTTGGGATGGAATGTGTCTGGGCAAGGAGGAGGAGTGGCTGAAAAGGAGAATGAAGCAGTGAGCTGGAGAGAGACCCAGGGAAGGAGGCTCTCTCTGAATAACAGATCAGCTAGAGAGATTTCTAATTTTTATAATATTCTAAGCCACAGGACAGGATGCACAGGTATCCATGCTGGATGGTAGAGGTGCTGCAGTTGTCCTGCATGGGACTGATGTTTACTGCCCTCTGGCAGTCTTCCTGCAGCATCCCTGGTCCTGCAGACTCAGTGGCAGCTGAAATGCTGCCTTTCAGGAAGCAATGTAGGACAAGTGTTCAGTGCTGTTTTCTGGAGCCAAAGCAGCTCCTTCCAAATCAAAAAACTCTCTACATAAAGAGATGCTACACCTTTGAAGGGAGCCCTTTCAATGGAGGGTTGTGACTCAGAATACTTAGAAAGGGTTTTTACCCCTCTGATCAGGAATTCTCTCAAACCCAGGTTGAGAAGGAAAAAGGAGGATGGTGACTGATTTCACTGATGCCTCTGTCAGAGTATTCAGGCTCCTGATGGATAAACAGCTGGCTGATGGCTTGAAGAGCTCCAAATAAAGCACTGTGACCCCTTTCTTGTTTCTTAAACTGAAAAGAAAGCCAGCAAAAGGAAAGGGAGCTGGGACTGAAACCATTTTAGGTCCATTCCTTTCCTCATACACCTGCAGAGGCTGCACTCAGGTATCCTCTGCACACTCTAAATTTCTTCCTTCTCTCTTCTTCCAATCCATTCCCTTCTCCTTTAGGCCAACATGATGGGCACTATTTCTCACTGATGGTTTTATAACATTTGATCTACCAGAGAGAAGAAAACACAAAAGAAAGGACACACCACTTTTTTTTTTGTTTTTCGTTTTGGTTTGGTTTGGTTTTGGTTTTTGGGTTGTTTGGGTTTTTTTTTTGTTTTTGTGTTTTTGTTTGATTTTGTTTTGTTGCTGTTGCTGTTGTTGTTAAATGTACATAGTCAGTTTGTCCCTAGCTTTGGTAAGGCTTCTGGAAACACATAACAGGTGTTAAAGTTGCAGGCTAACAAAAATCTCACAGTTATACCAGTTCTTGCACCATGCTAACTACACCTGCAGGTGTATATGGGCAGAGCAAGGAATGCTCTGCCAGATGCCACTGAGTCAAAAAATAGCTACCCTTAATCCTGTCTACACCTAGAGTCATGTGTACATGCCCTGGGAGATCAGTGCTGGTAGGCATTTCTACAGGATGCATTTCTGACTCAACACCTGAAAACATGGCAGGTACAGCTTCTGCCAATCACCCAAATTAATACACAAATTGGGATGGGGCTGTTCACAGTGCTGAAAAACACCAAGTGAACAGAGCAAATGCGATGCAGTCCATACATGTTGCATGTAGAAAGACAAAGTGAACCAAAAAGTTGCCATTTGAATTTTGGTTGAATAGGTTTGATTTTTTGAGAACTGGCAAAAAGCAAACTGTATAGTATGTTGGTGTAATAAGTTGTTGGTATATGCCTCAGGACCACTGAAAGGAAAGTTAATGAGCTGCATTGCATTTTGCTTTAAGCTCTTAAAATGCATCATGAATAAATGTGTCTGCAGGTTCATCGAGATTTATATCACTGAATTTTCATGTGGTAGCCTCTGCAGAGAATTGACTACAGAAAAGAGAAAAATGGGTATAGTTATTTTTAACAGTTCATAAACACCATGAAATTAATTGTTTCCTAATGTGAAAAAAACCCGCCGCAAACAAAAAAAGACTTGGATGTCTCTGGATTTGTATCAGAAACCAGTTTGTCTCCCCCAGTGAGCAAAGGCTCATAATGGTAGAATATTCTGTGTGAAAAGCAGCAGCATATTTTTAGTGTTCCTGTACTGACAGAGGTGAGTTTTGCAGTAATATCTCACACACTTGCATTTGAAACGTGGCAGAAGAAGAACAAACACCTGATCCTGCACAGCTTGGCACGCACAAGGGAAATGGAGTTGCCTGGCATGCCATTGATGCTGAAGACATGTTTGTCACAAGCCTTGCGACCTCTACTGCTTTGTTGTAGAAAGCAAACTCTGGAAGGAAATAGCCATAACTCCCGATTCCAGCCAGCTGGGAATTTTGCAAGGAAACCACTTTCCAGTGGAAATAAATCATGTTTGTCAAAATGGAGATGGGCTGGGAAGCAGGGAGGTTAAACCCTTGCTGGAGACGACCCCCCCTCTTCCCTCTGAGATTTTCTTTTAAAAGCCTCATCTACAGGATATGTATTTTTCCTACTGTTGGGAAAAGCATCTTTGCCAAACTACCCCAAATTTCTCAATGTTTCACGCTGATATGTGTAAGTTACAATATGCATTAAAAATAATTATTGTGAAATTCTTCTCTATCTCAGATAAAAATATAACATTACTTTATGTATCAAAGTGATATACACACTATAATCTGGTAAAATAGCTCGGCATATGATTTATTTATTTCTGGAAAATGACAGCTCTGTGCACCCTGAGTTCATTATTTACACATGCATTCACAGCCACCAATCATCCCATCTCCAGTGGATTTCTAACAAAACATAACAATTTGTAGTAGCAGAACACTGACCATGTCTTTTCAGCAGTACAAATATTAAAATTATTTCATGTGCCCCAGCGAAACACTAAGCTATGATTCTTCTATGAAATAATGTAATAAAAGCTGTGACAGTTTCAGTGGTTTAGAAGGCTTCATTGAAGTAGCTGTTATAAGCAAGCAGAGCTCACAGAAAAACAGCATAGATTTAATAATTCAGGATTTTTTTCCATTGCATATTGAATATCTATTTTCAACTTTATATATTTTGATGATATGCAGCACTCAAGATGCCTGACTTCTTTTCCTGATATGGTGTTTGTTAACCTACAGGATATCATGATGTTTGTTAAGTGCTTTTAAGTCCCTGTTTGGTGTGCTTACCATGATTGTTTTTTTTGTGCTTTAGTATTTTTTCCCTGATATAATCCCTCAGACTTGTTATTTTTTAATTTTTCCTCAAACGATATTGTTTTTTTTTAAATAGAGTGGACAGGGATACCTGCATAATTCTGCAAACATGTTCATAAGAGAAAAATCTATTCACACCAAACTTTTTTTTATTATAGATGTTTCTATGGAATCACCTCATTTATAATTCAGTGCACATTTAAATGCACTGTATGAACGTGTTTCTCACAGCTTTATTATATTTCTCTCTTTGCACTCAGCATTATTCCTTTCTGGAGTTGCATAAATTATGCTGTTATTGGGGAAAACACCAGCTAAAGCCACCTGTTGATCATAGTTTTTATTTGTTATAAAGCCAGCCTGAAAAGACTTTTCCTGTGCCAAGTGCTGCGCGGCTGTTTTGTGGATATCAGTATCTGCACATTAGCAGAGAGGACTTGCCCAGCATAACCCTTCCCCATTGCTAAAGAAAGCCAGCAGATAGCTGAGTGCTTGGACTGCACTGAGAAATTGTTTCAGGATGCAGCTGGGAAGGAGGAGGTTAGAGGCAGCAGACGTGCCGAAGAAAACTGGAGGAACAAGAACATGCCTTGTGTGAGCATTCCACAGGGTGTCAGTTCACTCTACTCGAAATATCCCTCGAAAGGCGCAGTTGCAAAGGTTAAGATTCTCATATGATTGAAATAATTCCCATTTATGTGTTACTTGCTGACAAAACTGTTGACTTGTTTTCTACTATGTATTCCAAGATTTTAGAATTTGCCTCTGTCAAAACCCTGAAGTGAAACATTCTGAAGACATTTACTGTTCAGCTTGTAAGAGACAGTTTTGTTTGAATTGATTGCTTTGATTTGTTCTCTCTCTCCTTTTCACTTCCTATTTTCTCATCTGTGGAGTTCAACCATTATGAATTTTGGAGCTAGTATGAGGACTTAAAAAAATCAAGATATGGATAGTTTGGTGACTCAAATGCAGCAAGTTATGGTAAAGCCAATTATTATTGACTGCTATGAACTAGGGATTGTAATTAAAACTACAAGGAGATCCTTATAATACCTTATAATAATAATAAATACTTTAGTATTTAATTACTTCTGTCGTTGGAAATTTCTCTCAACACTTTCTCTTCAGGCATTGTAGGTTTCTAGATGTGACTTTTCTAATTTCTAATTTGATTGCTGACATGGTGCTGACATGAGCAGAGATTTCTAGCAGAACCCTCCTCATGTCAGGGAGATTGGAACTGGGTGATCTTTAAGGTCCCTTTTAATCCAAACCATTTTATGATTCTATGGTAACAGGAAAAGAATGCATAATCCTTCAATTTTTCATTTTATTGAGGCAAATATTTCTTAAGGACATGATGCAGACAACACTCCTTTTCCATTCCTATTCCTCTGCATTGTGTTATGCTGCTGGCTCTTGTCACAACAGTAAGGGGCTAAAGAAAGCACTGAACCTCTTTTTATTTTTCTCCTCATACCTCCAGCGCAGGAGAGCGTCTGGCAGTATTGATAGCCTCTCGCTTCACTAGCTCTTCTTTGTAGGGACATTAAAATTGATTTTCTGCATCTTGGCATATGAAGACTCAAAAGTGTGTTACATGCCCTATTGCCCAAAAATGTGCAGCCACAGGGTAGAGGTTCCAGTGACGGTGACTTTTATGGCACCAGGAGGCCTGAGCTGCTGAACTGGAGGAGCAGAGAGAGGGGCAGGCTTATTTATAGAGCTACTGAAGAATTAGCCTGCCTTTGAACCTGCTGCACAGATACCCTGACTGAAAAATCTGCTTTCCTGACAGGGGGAAGGCAGGGGTAGAAAGTGGAGGCAAAGTTTCAAGACACACCCAGTGATATAGGGGAGAAGGCATTGTCCCTTACAGCAGTGCCTTGCCACGGGGGCTGCTGGAGACATATTTATGGCTCTGAGGTAATAAAGGTGTAACTTTATGCTGGGAATGGAATTTCTAAGAGAAAGCATGCAAGGAGAAATTCAGAAATAAAGCATCACCAGAAGCTGAGAGAAGAATTCCGAGCATGAAGCAGATAAATGACTACCACAGCTTCCTAGGGCCCAATTAAGTCGGCTTCCTTTGCTAATAAAGGTCCCATTGGGCAGTCTAAGTGTTAAGAGTAAGCATGACTTTAAGCAAAAGAAGCCTGGCTGAAAATAAAGATCTAAGACAACATTTTAAAAGACTAAGAAGAAGATTATACAGTAGAGAAAATCTGTCATGGGCACCTCAAAGAAAAAATAGTCTCATCCTGAGTGCCATGACAAAAGGACCAGTCTGTTTGCAGGTAATCTGTCAGTGAATTTAAAATACCCTGGGCTTATTCACAGGGATGGAGAAAATGTCCAGGCTCCTGGGGACTGAGACAACCAGTGTGCTGTCATGGGTAGCTGATGACTCTGCTATTGGCTCTTAGAGAGACCTGGAGAGAGAGCCTGACCACACTGAAGTCAATGGCATGGATCTTGTTAACTCTGTAAAATCCAGGTTTGGCTGTCTCTTACATTTATGGATTGGGCTTTGTCTGGTGTGATACTATGTTTGTTCAGTTGGGTCACTGCAAAAATGTGTTTTCCCACTTCTGTTTTTCCACCTTTAGACAGTGGGAAAGCCAACACCTGGCTCATTTCCAAGGTAAGGCAAACCTTCTTCATGAGAAAAAGATAATTTGGATTAAGGTCTTTAATGAGCATAGTTAGCTTAGAGTTAATAGGAAAGGGAAGAGGAGGAGAGGAGAAGAGAAAAGGAAGAGAAGAGAAGAGAAGAGAAGAGAAGAGAAGAGAAGAGAAGAGAAGAGAAGAGAAGAGAAGAGAAGAGAAGAGAAGAGAAGAGAAAGAAATATCTGAAAGAAATGTCTTTCAGTCACTCTAAATTCCTGCTCTTGCTATCACATGCATTTCTGATCTTTTTCTCATTAAAAAATAAGCAGAAGGGGAAGAGAAACAGAGAACAACAGTGATAAAAAAAAAGAAAAAAGCATGGGATAGGTCCTATAAAAAATAACTCAGAATAAAACCTAAAGAGAAATACAGTAGAGCTCTGTGGAGTTAATTATGGCAATAGAGAAAGTGAATTAGGAACAATTGATCATTGTTCTGCATGTGATAAGATTAGGGTTGGCCAGATAAGATTATCATCCAGCAAGTTCTAAACAAACAGGAGGAAGAATTTTGCCATGCTGGCGTGTGCTGATCATAGAATGCTGCTGATGCTAAAATTTTCATTGTTCTTAAGAAGTGACTTGACAAATTCATGGAAGACCTACAGGTGCAGGGACATCATACATGGCTTAGGATGGGCTGAGATACCTGGAACAGTGGAAATAGCACATAGCCATCATATTATTTTACTTACATTCCTTGTCAGCTAGTGTTGGAAACACGGGATCTTTGTTCCAGTACAGCCAAGATGCAAAGGAATTGAAACAACATTAAATTTCTTTCTCAGCCTCACTCAGTCCAGACAACTTTCCTTGGACACAGTCAGGATATAATCAACAGCAGTCAGGCTTCTGGGGAGGAGGAGGAGGTGGTGGTAGGAATGGCTATTACAAATCAGTTCCTAGAGGATCTGTTTCTAACATATGCGCCTGAGCGCACAGATTTGGAGGTCTAGTTAGATTTTCAGTTAAATAGATATGGTACCAAAGATATTTATTTCTGACCTTGCCTATAGCTAGAGAAACAACATTTTACACAGACTCAGCTTAAGTATTCAGTGGTTGCACCATCTGAGCAACAGACCTGGCTAAACACAGAAACGACAGAAGGATTTTTTGTTATAAGTGAGGAGGCTTAATGCAGATGAAGTGGCCATATGGAGTGAAAAAACATAGTCATTAAGAAGATGGAAAGATACTATTAGAACAAGGATTCCCAAAATTTGTTTATGGAAAGCTGGCACAACAAGCAGGGTGTCAAGCAGCAGGACCCAAAATAATTAACCTGTAACAGAAACCCCAAAACTTTTGGTGCCCCTTTTCCTACCACTCTTGAAAGCAGGAGAATGAGCCACAGTTTCATGCTGCCTTTCAGAGAAAAGAGGGGCGAAGTCAGTGAGTGACACACTCAGATCTCCAGACTCTTGGGGTCCTCAAACACTCAGGAAACTTTGAGTGTGTGTTGCTGACTTTGCAGCTGGAACAGCCTCAGACAACACCTGAATTCATGAAGGTGGCTGTGGCCTTGTGTCTTATCCAAAGTTGTCTCAGACTGCCCTATGGGAGCTCTGCAACAGAGGAGGTGTATGGCGGAAGGCACCAAGATGAGTTTTGGTGTCCAGAAGTCAAAAAGTGGCTGAAACTCTAGTTGGGTAACTTAAAACCAACAATTCCTCAAAAAAACCTCCTATATATAAAATCCTGTATATATAAAATAACTTGCATGAGCACTTCAGGACTTCATTCATAGTGTATGTAAGTGACAGGTGAGAGTCCTCCACCTATTGCAGGAGGTGCTGTATAGCACTCTACAGCAGGTATGATCTTATGCAGAAGATATTCCTAGCCTGATAAGAGACTTTTTTCATGAATCACAGTAATCTTCACGTCAGATACAGCATTGCAGGTAGTTAAAATGCTCTGACTGGTGGCTGTCAAAAGTGGTGTTTTGGACCAAAAGAGAGACAAGCTTGAATGGTCCCTGAAAACTATTTATATGCACTCCAATAGCTGTGTGGACAAACACAGTGGTAAATTCACAGCATGGGTAACAGTCCTCAGAGCCAGAACCTCAGAAACAAATGAACCTTTTGGCATAAGCTCACAATATGAATTCACTTTAAATAACAAAAAACATTAAGCCTTCTGGTCATTTATTTTGTGTTATGCTTTGGTACTGATTCTGCAGCCTAGAGGTGATTAGCACAAAATACCACTCTACCCGGTACAGAGAAAAACCCTTAAAAATCCTCTTAATTATCTGTCTGTGCCAGAAAACACAGTCAAGTTTTTCTATATTTTTAATCAGTGTTGTTACTGTTTGAGTCTCCTCATGTTTATTTTTTGTGATTTAAATACAAAGATTTTGTTGAAATAACGCTCTTTGATACAAATAATTTAGAGTGAAGAATGTGTGCCAGCAAAGCAAAGTTAATTATTTTGTCTGAATGCTTGGCAGATGAAAATGATGATAGAACTGGGACATGTCTACACTGGGCAGGAAGGTGTGGTGCAGAAATCCCCAGCCGAACGCTGAATGATCTAGCTCCAGACCTTGAACCAAAACAGCCATGCTTGCATGGAGCTACTGACAGCAAGCTTCGGTGAGCTCAGGACCAGCCCTGGGACAATGCTGCTGGACCACCAGCTTCCCAGCTGGCCCCCATGCAGTGCTGTGGTGGTTGGATGACGCTGGGATTCAAGGATTCAAGTCACCCTGAGCCTAATCTGCAGCATAGATCATAAGAAACTGATGAAGACAAACTGTGAGAAGAAGGTGCTTTTGCCCTAGTGGCAGCTGACTCTTGTTGGACAACAAAAATTGGCTGACTTGTGCGCTTCCTTAATTTTTTCCTCCTCATGTTTGATATTTTCAGCCTAAGTGACAAAGAAGAACAAGGCACGTCTGAGTCACGTTAATGCCCACTACACATCCTTGGTATTCCACAGCAAGAGGCACAGAAAAGCTGGTTGGACTTCATTCCTCTAATCAAATGTCAGAAATGTTGTTAAATGGAAGGTTAGTTAATCATTTCAGATTCCATTTATCTTATCACATACATTTACATAAAGGTAATTATTTATATGGTACACTAATTTGTTTGTATTCCCTATGGGAAAAATCCTGGTTTATAGGAAGGAAACCAGCAGCCACCTAAAACATACAAAAATACTCCAGTGCCACCTTGTGCTACAGCTACCACCAGGATGAGAAGATGGATGTGAACCAAGTGGTTCCTGTCCTCTTGGAGAAGTTGGATTGACAAGGGACTAGAGTGGGGAAAGAGAACGATGGAGAGAGAGGGTGCATTCACAATCACCTTCAAGACGTAGTCCCTAAAAAGTGGAGCTCAGTCTCTTCGTAAGTTCTTTGCTGCAGAGACCACAACTCAGCTGTTTGTCCTGTTTTTGATGGAAGGCCTAATTCTCCTAAATTACATTACAAACTGACCTGTCCAGCTGGAGAAGAAACAATGGACGTTTTTTTTCCTGGCAATTAGTAGGTAATTAAAAATAATTAAAAAAAAAAAAAAGACCACACATGAACATCCTCCAGCCCGTGCTGCTGAAGTATCCTGGTCTGCACTGGGCAGGCAGGCCAGGTGAGCGGCTGCTGTGGCAGAGCAAACCTGCTGAAGGTGTGATTGCTCACAAGCAAGACCTCACTCCCATGGAATCACATCATGCTCCCATGGGTGTGGTGAGGAGACTTTTACAGCTTGACAAATATTTGAACTATTGTTATAAGTAGCTATTTATACAATTCTACAACATTATACAGTTATATAATACAGTCTGCAAGGCACCACCAGCGATTTGGTCACCAATGTTTTGGGTAGGGTGTAAAATGAAGTCATGGACTCTGGCCACATGAGGAGCCTCAGGTAGGTGCAACCAGTATGTCTAGGAAGCGTCAAGGAATATGATTAATCTTATCAATTTAGGCATCTGAAGCTGCTTAGTCATCCATCTGTTTGGCAGGAATTTATCTTCGTGATTTCTCTTGCTTCCATAGTCACCGTGGGCCCAAGGCTAGATGTCTAAATAAATATCAAATTACATCTGAAGCAGAGCAGCACCCCAACATTCAAACGTGCAGAGAAACCTAAGTGTCTTTCTCCCACTCGTGTCAAGCAGTCAAGGCTGCTTAATCACTTCTCCACAGCCAAGTCCTAAGGCAATGCACCTCTGGTTTCTGAGCCTCCAGATTCCTCGTTTGCAATCCATTCATAATTACCCATGCAAGGCCTGAGTTGATCCCAGCTGGGCGGCTCTGATGGGGCTCTGGAGGTGTCCCTCTGGGATGTGGCAGTGAGCAGCTGCAGTGGTGGTTGGCTGTACCATTGCCTTTCTTCTGGGCAAGACCACATGAATCTTGTGTTTCAGAGAGGAGCTGAGGTTTGCTGGTGTCTACCTGCAGTGTGGGAGGTGGTGAACAGGGCCCCATGAGCCAGTTTATGCAGGGCAGATGCTCAGGTGTTTGTGTTTCAGCTGTAGCTTCACAACATGCAGTGGATATGTAGGAGACAGGACAGAAGACAGCTCACACAGCAGAATGGAAAACCAATTGCTTTTACTCCTGAGCACCTCTTTTCAACAGAGGAGCAAATCCCAACGTGCCTCTGCCACCCAAACTCCTTAGACCAGTCCTGCCACACTGCTGGAAAGCTGGTTCAGGCCCTAGGGATGCCTCCTCCTTCCTAATGGCTCTGCTGGGCACGTGACAGCCTGCGGGAAACTCCACCAGCCTGGAGGAGCAGTCACAAGGAGTGGGTGTGAAACTGGCCCTGGAGGAATTGTCAGTTCTGAAGAGTTTCTGGCTCCTGTAAAGAGATGAAAAACAGTTGGCTGGGAAGGATGGGTCCAAAGTCCTCCTGGCTCTGGCAGCACAGAGCCGGAAAGGCAGGCCATTCCTTCATGCAGGTACTCACCATGGAAGGTTCTCGATGTGGCTGGACATGCCTGCTGGGAGCAGGCTGGCATTAGCAAGAGATGGCCAAAGCCAGAGGGCAAGGGCAGAGCTCTGCCATGCCTGCCCAGTCGCTGATTAGCTGGGAAAGGATGTAAATACAGAGATCTGTGATTCTGTGATCTCTCCTCCAAGATCTTTTCCTTGACATGCAGGTGTCAGAAGAGGTGTAAGCACGTGTGATTACACAACAAAATAAAATTAGGAACCTCTGTTATGACAAATATCCAGGGGCGCTCAGGTAGAAATGCAACTCAGCAGCTCAAAAACATCCCGAACAGCCTCACAACTTGCTCAAAAATCAAGCAAAAGTGCTGGCCCCTGTGCTGCAAGAATGGCTCAGAACACAGCTTATGTTGGGGAAGCACAGGTAGTTTTAGCATCCACATTTTCCTGTTTCCAGCCTCTCCTCCCTGGTGCAGGTCCAGGCTATCAGCAAACTGGTGACAGATATGTACAATCTCAGCAGGCAGAGGTTGGACAAGGCTTTAATGTACTACCCTTAATGAGGTACTTTGATCTTACTCCTCCCTTTTTTTGTTTGTTTTACAGTGCTTTCCCTCACTTTCATCCCCAGCAGACAGCCCTCGAACTGCAGAGACCCTCCCTTCACAAATAAGTTTACAAGGAAGGAACCTGTGAAGTGAGGCTGCATGTCAGAGAACTTAAACCTGTGTAAGAAAATATCTTTGCAAAATTATCTATAACAATTCATAGGATTCCTGGGAAGCCATTGAGGCATGAGAGTGCTGTGAATAGTGTAAAAAAAATCCAGCTAACTAAGGAAAGCAATGTGGGTTTTTTTTCCCCCCAGTCTTTCTAGTTAACTGAAATATATAATCATAATTTTGTAAGTTCAACAGTTTCCAATTTCAGTGGTAGATTCACCATGCACTAAAAACTGAATTTAGCCCACTACCTTCCCTGTTTATCACAGAAGATATTGATATTCAATACCAATATCATGAAGACTCTGGCTGTCCTTTAGCAATTTCCATTAGAATGAATCTCTGTCATGGGAGCCATAGAAAAATCTCTGATACTGGATATTTATGTATCTTACTAACCCTTTTCTGCACCTACATCTACATGTGCTTATTTACACCTTTATGCTAAATGAATAATTTTAAGACTGGGACTAAGACATCTTCTTGGATATCAGCTAGTCTCCAATAGGAGCATTTGCACTCGCCATATTGCTGGAACAGATTCTATATCTTCAGAAATTGTAAAAAAAATTTTAAAAAAGGGAAATCTAAATAATTAATTAAATAAAAGCCAGATCTTGTGAAAAAGACCTCATCAGCTACTTAACAGCTCTAGCAGATGCAAAGGCATTGGGCAGTTGCCTATAGCAATTTCATACACGTAGAAGTTTGGGAAAATGGAAATGAGACAAAAATGCTAACTTATCGACTTATCAAGACGGGGGGGCGGGAGGGTGGCTGTGACTCCGAGTATCACTTCTCTTCCCAGACATCTCAAAATCACGGGTATGTAAAAGATGCAGTTTGGTGCCCATGTGCCTTCCTCTAAACATTGGTGATGCATCCAGGTGTCTGACACCAGCCCCAATAAACGCCCACCGAGCTGTCAGCATCGGGGCACACGTGCGTGCCTCCTCCATGACTCGGGGTTTGTTTTTTAGTCATACCTAACTGAGCAGCCACATGAGAGCCGTGGCCCGTGAGTCACTGTCAGACATCAGATATCACATGTGGGAGAATCGCAAAGTATGACAGATACTGTTACCATTATGTAAACTTCCTGTCATCATTGCTCTTGGATGTTCATATTCATGAGTTACCCTCTGCATGCCTCGAGCTGGAGCTTTGCTTTCTATGTAGGCACAGGCAAACCCAGTTGTTGCTGACTGTGAGATGGAGCCTCTTTTGTTCTCCTGTTTAGACTCTCAGTTCAGTGTCTTTACCAAGGCAGCAACACTTCGCTATGTGAACATTCAGTTTCTGGTGCTAGGATTGTCAAAAGTCTCAATTATTAATTTGCACCTGCTAATAGGGAGACTACATATGCAGACCACATATTCAAGCTTAAAATGAATTTGATAAATAAATAGTTGGAGGAGCTGTCCTAAGTTTCCTGGTATTTTTCTGCCTTTATCATATTGTGTAATTCCACCCTCCCGCCCCCACCTGAATGAACAGATCTTTAATGCCCCTTGGTACTATTATTTTCTCACATTAATAAGGAGAGCATCTGTGTGTCTTGACTCAGAAGATAATCTGTAACACATACAGCCTGGTAAACAACAACAACAGCAAAAAAAAAAAAGTGAGAAACGTGTGTTTATCTGAAAAGCTGTGTTTTATAAGCAGCATAGACTCAGAACCTGAAATGATATATTGAGGCAGCTGATGGCTGAACTGTGCCGTGCGCTGAAGGCGCCCAGGATGGGAAAAAAGATATCCTGATGCTCCTGGATGCCCATCCACCCTTAGCTGGTATATACCCAGCCTCTGAACAGCCATGTATTACACACCAACTTCAACATTCAGAGGAGGTAACTTGGAGTGAGTTTTATAACCTGGCAGCTGATGGTTTTGCTGTGTTTTAAAAGGTTTTTTTGTTCCTCAAAATTAAAGTGAAAGGTGTTATCCGATGCCTCGAAATGGCACAGAGAATGGCAAAAGCACCTTTGTTCCCTCAGACTGTCTGAACAATGTGTTAATCCTTACCTTGAGAGATCACCTCTAGAAAACAGAGGAGAGTTCCAACCTATCTGTCAGAGTGAGCCAGTTTTTCTACTGTTGCAGCCAAAAGAAGGTGCCAAGTGACGGCAAAGTAGGTGTAGTTTTGTAATGAATAGGTCTGAGCAAACCTTGGCTTTGTGCATCTCCCCAGAACCTGGGAGATGGAAAAAGGGCAGAGTTATTAGAGAAAAGGTGCAGGAAAAATGCACAAGGAAATGAAGTATTATTTTTATCATTGAGCACCTGCTAAAGGATGGTGTCCCACTCAGCTCTACCTGAGCTGATGGTGCAGAAGGTGACAGTGTGGCCACAGCTCTGTGTCAGCAGCTGTTTTGGTGCAAGCAAGGCACAGTTGCCTTGGGAAGCCAAACAGAGCTAGGAAAGATGAGGTCTGCAAGGCTGAGGAGGGTAAAATCTGCCCAGCAGGGATGGAAGTGGGTTGAGTAGCTGCGGGGGTGGGTGGGTATCACCTTTGCTGTTCTTCTACACCCAGGAACTCAACAGGCAGCTCACACTCCTCTCATGAAAAATGGAAACCTGTAGTCCTGAAGTGCTCTCAGTTTTATTCAGAAGTTCATTTCCCTAGGGAGGTTGTTGGAGGAGAATGGTCTTTTTTTTACATCTGAATGTTTTGCAACAGAAAAAAAAATCTTTTTGAAATGTTTCAGTCCCATTTAAATATAAGTGTTAAAAAGTCTGCTGTTAATTATCCATCCAGGATGATGGCATCTGTTATTTCTTTTTAAATGCTCCATTTACTTTAACTTTATAATGAAGTGCAGTAAATCTATTTGCAGTGGTTGTTAACTCTTTGAATTAGTTTCAATTTTTTTATTATAGAGGGTGTTTTTAGAATTTTTGCCACGCATTGTCCTCTTGAGGGGCTGAAGAGAAAGCTAACATATACTTTTGAGGGAGGTTTAATTCTGATCTGTTATGAAACATCTCCTGATACTTCATAAAAAAATAAGAGCTTTAGAAATTTTAAAGGAAATAAACGATGTCATTTCTCTCCACATTTTTTTTGGAATTGCCAACATTTCATACAGATTTGCACTCTCAAATCTTTCTGCTGGAAGCTATTTACATCAGAAAGGAAGAATTGTGAAGCTGGGGGCTGAAAAACAGAATTTACACTTTTTTTTCCGCAGCATTTCACATATATTTAATGTTACTTTTTTTCTTTTCCGCAGGTCTTTGTAACACGCTGTGTTCCAGATCTCAAGCTGGATAGATTAAGTGGCATGTACTCTATTTGACATGTCAAATTTCAGTCACTGCTGCCTTCAATACATGGGAGCAAATGTCACTTGTATTTTTTGAACATATGCAACAAATTTCAACCTAGAAGTGAGCCCATGAGAGTCTGGGTTTTTTTTTTTCCTCACTCTATTTTTTTTCTTCCTCTTATAATGCCAAAAGGCTTTAGAACCAACCTAAGAGTAGCTGACATCAGCTCTGTGGTTCCTCGTCCAGAACAGCGTAAGGGGGGACTCTAGTAAAAATGAGAATTTTCCCTCTAGGATGATTCTTCGAGGATCTGTGGCCCTGGAGAGTTAAGAATCCTGGAGAACTCAGTATTTTCTCAGTTTTGTTCGAGGCAGACAGACAAAAATAGAGAACAGTGCCTTTTGTCCTAAGAGTGCTCAATTTCAGCTCAGAATTACATCTCAGCTCTGCAAACCAAGAGCTGGTGGCAGCAGCAGGACCCTGACCTGCAAATGCCCTGCTCCCACTGATGTGGGGCTGTGCAGCGAGCGGTGGGGCTGGGGAGGGGGTTTAATCTGCAATGACTCCCCCCCGGAGACAATCCAAGGCTGTGCCAAAGCTTCTGCTGGTGCCAGTTTAGGACGGATGAGCCCTGAGTAAGTGTATGCCTTGGACACTCCTCTTGACCTAACTTTTCTTGTTCCCTTCCTGCAAGAGCTTATGCTGTATTTTCATTTAAAAGGATTGCTCTAAAAAAACATGCTGGAGATGTGATTCCTACTGCAAAATCTCACATTCCATTTAAATTGCTACCGAAATTTATTTCCTTCTCAAAGCCTGTAGTTATATGCAATCTACAATTAGTCAAGGAAATGGGTTATCCTTTCTAATTCCAAATCGGTTTAAACACCTTTCTCATGTGTTTGGAAAAGGATATTACATAAAATATCAGTCTACTATAAAAGGCAATAGTGCAGCAATACTTGTAACCATGATGTACTGAGAACATTGCTATGATGGTCTCTCAGAAGTTCAAAACATACAAAAGTGAAAAATTATTCTATACAGAAAGAGAGCTAACTCCATATAATATTTAAGTGATTTTTTTCTTGTGAAAATATTTAAATTGACAGTAAACAATTAGTTGAAATATGAAACCCAACTGACATCTCTTGCAAAACGTGGCATTTTTGTAGTACTGGGTAAATTTGCCAAAATAAAGGGAGAAAATCAGTCCACACCAAAGATAATTTTGTGTAAGTCAAGACAATACTTATGTGCAGTTTCACAAATTCTTTGGAGGCTGCTTATTCGCTATGAAAAAGTCTTCTCTCGGGAAAGACTTAATAGACATAGAGATACTTGTGAAAGTCTTCTCTCCTCCAAAAATAAACAGAACTTGTATTTATTTCAACTGGATGACCACTTCCTCTGAAATTTCTTCCAGGGCTGTGGAGGCCTGTGAGATGTTCTCCCAGTTTTGCTGCTTGGCTTCCAGATCTGTTGGAGGACAGAAACTTCATTTTTTCCCTTCATTACCAGTTTCCTCCTCCCCAAACTCCTCTTACCCAAAAACTGCAAAGCTGTGGAGGTTTTTTATTTAAATATTAGAGCTAATCCTACTCAAAGTGGAATTAACTGCTGTGAATGCCCCTGATTAGCAGCCTGGTGTCTGTGTGAGGACAGGAAAATCTCTGATAATTAAAAAAAAACCAAACCCACTTTATTTCCAAAACTGTCTCTCTTAGCTGAAAGTAATAGAATTTATCTTTTAACATTTTGAACTATCCTTTAAAGCTTTCTCTTTTGAATCCTCTAGCCCTCTTCCACCCCTCCCTAGACCAAAAAAGGAATCCTCTCCCTCCAAAAGAAATGGAAAATAAAGCACTTTCTTTAACAGGTATGAAAATTGTGCTGCACATAATTTGAACCACAGTTTTCATCTGAGGAACTCTCACCTCCCCAGACCCCTTGTGAGCTGCCTGCCCATGCTCCTGCTACCCTTGGCTTTCTGCCCAAAGTGGAAGTACATGTTTAGTTTCTTTTTAATATTTCATGTGCCTCCCATCTGGTGGGCAATGTTCTGGTGTCACAGGAGATGGACTTAATGATCTGAAGTTAGGTGGCCATTTCTCACTACGTAAGGGTATTATAAGGCAGTCTGATAATATACTATAATATATAATAATACCTACCCAGCTCTTTTTTTTTTTTTTTTTCCCCAGGATCCTGTAAGATTGCTCCACTAAATGCTGCAACCCACATCTGGATTATTTCTCTTAAAGATCATTATTCTATATTTATCCATACTGAGGTATATTTTTAGCCCACGTCTTTCATCAGTGAGAGGATCTGTGTCCCTTTAGACCCATTTCATTCTTCCCTGCCATTTGCCATTTATAGCTAACTGGCATTGCCATGTTGCCACTTATCCTTTTGGGGATTATTGTGCTACTGCAAAGGTTTTGCTGATGAACTGTGGCATAAATTTTCTTGACCGTTAATTAATACCAAGAATTACATTTTACGGGTGGTTCAGGATGAAATAGGATTTCATCTTCCTACAAGACACATCAAGGATATATGGATTTTACAAATTAGAGACAGGCATGCATGCACTCTGCATAAAAAATATATTCCCAGGAACCAATTTCCTGGTGGCAAATTATTGGCTGAATATATCAGTACAGATGGCTGTCTAAAATGCAATAATGCTAGGCATGTGTCACCATGATGTGGGAACTCATTCAGAAATGGAATACTGCAGCATTGGAATAAATAGATATGTAGCTGAAATTACAGATTGTGGAATACAGGATGGGTGCAGGCTGCTGCTGCTGCTTGGTGCCGAGGCTCTAAGTTCCCTTCCTAGGAAGCAGAGATCTCCACAGGCATTTTGTCATCTACTTGGTGCAATTTCAGCTCTTAATTGTCTATTACAGAATTGAGAAGAAGTTATATTAAAAAAAAAAGGTCAGAATTTGGCATAGCCACCAGCTGTTGCTTGAGGTCCATTACCATCACTACAAGCAATAAGGAACCAAGCCAGATGGCTTGGTCTGCCTGAGGTCAGGACTAACCTAAGTGTTGTGGATATCCCAGATTTTGAAGAAATTTCTTTCAGTAATTAGACTGAGACTTTATGATTTATGAGTGTAATCCTTGCAAAGGCTAGAGAGAAGTGAAAACACAAAACCACTGAAGCTCTTTAAATGGAAGAGGAAAAGCAATGTTTTTCTCAATCTCCATATGTTTATATTTTGAATATGGGTTGTAGTTTTATGTTGGTAGAGAAAAAGATCCAGTTTTCACTTCGTGATTTTGCTTCTTAACACAGCATTTTAGCCATTTATAAATGCTGTGAACCCCATAAATGCAGCAGTAGCTCATGGTTCTGAAGCAACTGTTTGAAATCTTGAAAGGCCTCCTTCAAGGGCCACATGACAAATTTTGAATTTACAAGAAGCCCTCTTGGATTTTCAGTAAAAATGAATAATAGGGCACTTCCAGCTTTTAGACTTGACTGCACTTCATGCTCTTCAGTGACACCACACAATTGTTCATGATTTGCTGTAAGAAATGTAATGATTTTTCTTTAATTCTTCTCTATTGAATTTTTGTACTCTTCCTGTGCTACAATAGAATTAAAAAGGGGAAGAGAGATGAGACCTTGACAGTTGTGGCATTATGGTACATGCATAAGATTTCTTAACTTTTCACCCTTTTGAGATATGTAAAAATCTTCTTGTCTTTACCATATCTCCTAAAAACACATGCCATGTACATTGCCACAATGATGGTGTACATGGCAAAGCACTTAGCTTGTCTATGAAATGGGTACTAAGCCTAAAACCCCTGAAGATTGTGGGTTTGCTTTGATTTAGTCTGAGTAGTGATCAAAGAGCAAATCAATTGTGTTTCTTTGTATGGATGCATAAACCACTAATATCCTTATGCCAAGGTGTCTTCCTCAAGACTGTTTAAATGCCAAAGCTTCCTAAAGATCAGATTATTCTCTCTGTAGCAGACTAATTAGAAATCTTACTTGTAGGCCTGTCAATAGATGCTGAAAATACAGATATTTGGCATTAAATTCAACTTTCAGTGACAGATTCACACAATTCGTGGGCATCCAAAGTGTTGCACTGAGAGTAGAATTTCGCTATTCAGCTTTGCCTAGAATAAAACTTGGTCTTTGGATTAATATAATTTTTGAAAGATCACAAAAGGTTTCAGTACACCAAAGATGTTTTAAATTTTGTTTTAACATTTAACCAAGCTAAGAGTCCTATCAGAAGCTGAAATTTCTCTCTTACCTCCACTCCCTAAGACCTGCAAAGTTTTCTTCTTGGAATGTAAAAGGATAAGATGAAAACCTGAGAATTCATTATATATTTGGAGAATAGCAATTATAATTGCTTTTCTCACTCTCTCTTCTTGTATGGGCTTACTTGTACGTGTGCCTGCTAAATATGGTACATGTATTTCACTCAGATTCGAAAGCAAGCTGACCTTCATAACCATGTGTACTTGTGCTCTGCCTAAGGATAAATACATTTTAGTGGAAGACTCTTCTATTCAGTTAGGTAAAGAGGCTTCATGCTGTAAGAAACATGCAATTTTATTTTCACATGGAATATTTTTTCCTGAGAAGGGAAGGGAGATTAATCAGTTCAAGAAATCTACAGTTACTTGTTAATCTTAAATATAGAAGTTATTCAGTACGACAGTTTTTTCCTTAATTTTTGCAGTTAATAGTACTTGTAAGTGTTGAACAATAGCAGAAGAAATGCCACTCTCATTTCCTACATTTTCAATAAGATGTTTTGTTATGTTTTATTTTCTAATTCAGTTTTTAACTGTAAAAGGGGGGTTTACACTTGAGTTGACAGAGGTATTGATAAAGTAGAAATGGGTCAAAAAATATTTGCAACTGCTACTAAATCACCACTATTACTATTTATCTAAATACATTCCTGATTTATAAGACCTGCCCCAGAACAATTTCTTAGTTGATCTCATAGTTGGATTAAATCTTACTAGATGATTGATTATGCATTAACTGAGAGGTGGTTAAATCTCTTTTATGAGGCATGGGCACGTTAAAGGTTATTTTCTCACTTTTTGAAAGACATTTTCTCAAATGTCTCTCAAAAAATATAGGACTTTAAAGAGAGCTTTGAAAGAGCTTACACTTTAAACAGCGGCTGAACTGAGAAACTGCTAAATATAAACAAATGGAGAAGAGCAGGAATCTGTGGTGGCGTGTGCGTTTCCCTCCCCAGCACGTGCTCGTGCCCACACACAGGCACAAACTGCCGGGTGCATCCTCACCTGAGATAAACTTCCACAGTTTGCAAAGCCACTCACGCTGCCTTGATTCATCTGTGATGCTAGCTTGAAAAAGCTTAATGATACCCTTGCTATACAACAGCATGAGCAAGGAGGAATTCAAAGTTGCTACATTTGCTCTGAAGCAGAGTTCCTTTGCTCCTTTAATTCTAGAATCAGAAGTTTATCACTTGGATGCAGCCCCATATTTCCATTAGAAGTGACCATGTCAAATTAGGAAGTGTGTGTTTCCATTTAAAGGCAAATTTGTAGGAAGGAAAGAGTCTGCCTGCATTATTTAAAGCTTGGCTGAGATATTTGTAGATTTATTAGGGAAAAAAGTACAAACTATGTGTCCCTCCTCATTCTAAAGGGCTCCACGCTTTCCTCTTGGCTTTCACAGGCACTTTGCCTCACTACAGGGTAGGGCTCTGAGGTCTCTAGAGCAGAATGAAGGCTAATTCAATTGTTGCATGTTGAGACACTGTGGACTCCAGTCCAAAACCCTTCTGAAACATTTCCTACATTGCTGATTTATTTTCCTTGTGGGCACACAGGGAAAATAAAGTGCCCTTGAAGCTCACAGCTGTGCTGAGTGACTGGTGACAGTATTCGTACTGCTTGTGGGGCATTCTGCGTATTCTACCCCGCTGTTCCAGTGTCTCAGGATCCATCACATGCATCCTTAATTTTAATAAATTATTGCAGTCATTTAGGTTGGTGGGTTTTCTAAAATTGTTTTGTCGTCACATTTTGGGGAAAAGAGAGAAATCCTTAGACTGTATATTATTGGTGCCTCCTGAGGTCTTGGCCTAGGAAGCAAAAGATCTGAACAACTTAAGACAAAAAGAATTTCCTTGTCTCAAACATGTAATCTAAAAAAGCTAATAATCACAAACGATAAACCTTTTTGTGCTCATTTGATAGCAATTATATGTTTTATACCATAACCTACCCGCAAGAATTTTATTTTCGTAGGTGAAGACAGTGTGAGCCTCTCATGTCTCAGTAATTTTGCAGTGATTTCCTCTGTAGGAATCTTAATGTCACACACCAGTGACTAGTCCAATCACCTGTCTCCACTGATGTTCATAGGTATTCCATCAGAAGGTAAAATTACTCTACAGTGCCTTTTTTTGACAAAACTTTGCAAAGCTTTCATCTTCAGGGAATCTTTTTCTGACTTTATTTTATGCTTTAAAGTTCAGGGATTGACACTTGTCATTTCAATGTAGCAGACAGAAATGAAAAACTTTTAATCCATACCACAGTACAACCTTTACCTGAAAAAGCTTTTTATGCCAGTAGTGAGCTTTGCTTGGTTATCCAATGCAGAAAAACCTTTTTCAGATTTATGTATTTCTCACCTTTTCAAAAGCAGTGGGACACAGCTGGGTCAGATCAGACTGGTTGGGCTCTGATTTGGCCGCCTGATCTCAGTATTCCTTGCATCATGCTTTAGAGATGGTTTCCCATCCGCAGAAGCCCAGAGGCTGGGTGTGCACACAGTGAGAATCTGTCCCTCTGAAATCCAACAGGAGCTGCTCCCAGCTTGGCTCATGAGCAGATCACCCATTTAACTCTGGAGAAGATGAGGTTACCACAAAGGCTTTGGGGGGAATTGCATTACCTTGCACAAGTTGGAAATCAGTGGTTGTGATTTCTCTGCCTGACTGTGGCTGGGATGCAAGACTGATTTAATGGAAAAGAAGAGAAGAAAAATGGTTGAACAGACCTGACATGAATTTCCAAAATAGCTCTTAGCCAATGGCATATTGTGGTGGCAGCATAACAACAGTCACAATGTTTTTCAGAATGAGAAAAAAAGAGCATTTCTTCCGGAAGACAGAAATTACTGGTGTGAAACAGAAAGGTGGATGACGTAAAATCCCAGAAACTGAGGTGTATCTGACAGCACAAGACTTGTTGAGGCCCAATCTGATTCAGAAACCGTAATTTGCTAATTCATACACGCAGGAAAATGAATCTGTCATACATGCTAGCGTGCCAGCAGCGTTTTGGCTTGTGATTCCCTTCTGCCAGCGGGAGCTGCGGTGTGAGGTGTGGGATCTTCCCAGTGCTGGAATGTGCTCCTGGCCCTGGTTCATGTCGGGATCGACCTGCACTGCCGGCGCGCCAAGGTGAGAATCCAGCCTGAAATAAACTGAATGGGAAAACTGGGCAAAACTCCATAGTGGAAAGAGCAAGGAAATGGATTTTTGGTTTAGAATACAGTAGAATAAAATATTTCAGTTTGTAGAGGCTTACAATGACCGTCAAGCCTGACTGATCAGTAATCAGCCCAACTGCCTGATTCTTCAGGGCTGTCCATGTTACATTGAAGGTATTTCTTGGGTGAAGTTTGGGCTAGGATGGTCTAAGCTCTCTGATGTGGGAAGCAAGTAGGACAGCTGGCAAAGGCAGTGCATGTGAAGTTCCCCCTCCAGGCTTCACTGAGGCTTTTATCAGAGTGCTACATGCGTGTCTAGCTTTAGTCACTGGATGGTATACAGAGACAAGACAGGTGTGCGACATTTATTTTTAGATAGCTTCTTCTGAGAAAAGAGGAGGAAAGCTGCATGCAGTAAAATTTTACTCTGGCAGCACAACATAAAAATAATTTGCTTTCTGTCTGCAAACAAATTTAAATCCTTATTTCGCCGTATTAAAAACAATGTAAAATGAACAGTTAGCATAAATAAGTCTCACTGCTCAGTGGACTCTCAGCTACATGTGATAAAGAATGTAAATGCCCATATGTTTAGATGCTGCAAATTGAATATTTAGCCAACTGGTCCCTGGAATGGAAGCAAAAATATGAAGTGAAGTGCTTGGACCCTTTGAACAGCACACAGGCACATTGAAAGGGCTTGTTGAAAAAAACTAAATCCCTCACAGCTAAGTGGAGATCTGCCAACCTGAAAACAGTAAGCAAAGGGGCATGGTCCTAATTTTGACCATCTCACGAGACCTGGCACCCATGGAGGTGGCCGTTTGCTTGGGGTCTCAGTCCAGGCTGGTTCCACTGGGAGCAGGGATGATGTGGGCACCAGGCAGCGCTGCCAGAGGTGCAGGGAGGGGAGAGAGTGCTGTTCTTGCTGTGTGGGGAGTGACTCACAAGTTCACGTTGCAGCACAAGTGAACGCAGAAATCTCCCATGGGAAAATGCACTTTGTGCCTCTGGGAGCTGCGGGAGGCAGCAGGAGAAGAAAACGGGGTGCTTTGGATGTGTGAGCAATGATGTGGGACAGCCTTCCCAAGGATCCTGCACCTCCAGACTCTCCGTACATCCCTCTGCTGCAGTTTTACTGCCTTTGGGCCTTCCTCAGCTTCCCACTGCCTTGATCTATCCTCAGCTTCTCACTGTGGTGGATATCACAGAAGGATGGAGCCATAGTGGCAACTTCTTAATTGCCTTTCTTCTGTGGTCACAGTTTGCTGAAATACTCCTCCAGATTATGGGAGCTGTGGTAGTCAGATTTGGAAAGGAAGTCTGTGTGGTTTTGCAGAAATTTGCAGCTAATAAAATGATAATAGGGAAATTAAGAGAGAAAGATGACTACAGATCTGACTGTTTGGTGATTAATCTGGTCAGTGTGGGGAGACATGATCTGTGGATTAAAGTCAGTGATAATCTCTGGTTATGAAAACTGAAAAACAAAGCTAAATTGCCTGTATTTTCAGAATGAGAAAGAGGAGATATTGATGGTAGCATTCAAGAGTCACAAAATATCTCTATGATATAAAAGTATATTATTAAAATGTGGGCTGTACTGCAACTGCCAGGTTCAGGTATTTCACTTGTGGCTCTGGGAGAGGGGACTGTAGAGTCCTGATCTTGGCACAATTGTCATGAACCACAGAGAACAGACATTTAGCATGTATGAAACAACTTCCAGCATCCAGCTCCATTCAACATCTTGACTCCAATAATTGTTCTCAACTACAACTTCTTGTGTTGCTGAATTCCCTATTTCTAGTAAATATGGAACAAATTGTGTTTGGAATCAAAGTATCATTAAGCAGTCAGTTCTATAGGTTAGAATGTAACTCTTCCAGTGAAAAACTTGAATATTTTATGTTTACTGAAAGAAGGTCTTGGAACCGTAAGGTATTTCTGAAAAGCCAAGCTGATCTCAAGAAATCCCCAAGATATGATCAATTTACACTGAACTCCGAAGCCATATCAGGCGTTGCACTGCTTGCTTCCAACCAGAGATTATTCCAGAGAGCATTGAAACTAGATTTTTGAAGTTTCTTAGATATTTACTTCCCACTGATTTCATAAGAAACATCTGTAATTCTTGATTTCATCACCTACCTGTTTCAGCCAGTGGGGTTCTAAATACCCTGCACATAAAAGCTGTGGCAGGATTGAGAAACAAACCTGAACTCCAACTGCTCTGCAAAATCCTTTCGAAACATTCATTTTAGGTCTTTTAATAAATAATTACAGAGAAGTAGCATGCCAGAACCTGATAACCTGCAGATGTGATGGTATCAGAAGCAACTTGCTGAATCTCCAGGCTTTTCCACATATTTGAACAGCATATCCTCCGCAGTTTGATACCTATTTCCCTGTAATTCATTTTTTTCAGACTGAGGAGAAGGTTTCTTAACAGAAATTATTTGCTTACAATTGTGAACAAATCTTGAGAATTTATTCTTGTTACTATAGTTTCCATGAAGGCATAACATCACTTTTTGCCACTCATCTGTTAATGGTTATTGGACTATGCCATAAAAAATTAAAATTAAATGGTAACCTTATAATTTGCCCTTTTGATGAGGGAAATATTGCCAAAACTTGTTTCTGTTTCTCTCTTCAGTTAGACTAGTTTTGAGTTCTAGGGAAGTTCAACTGATTGCAATCAAACATATATGAGCAATTAGCAACATGTATGTCTGCAAATCAGGAGAAAATCTTCAGTTACTGCATATTCAAGATGTTGTAAGCCAAGATATGTTAGAGCAAGAAAGAAATTTGCAGGACTCACAAAAATATTCCAAGCACTTGGTAAATAAATTTACAGTCTCAGACACAAAGGGGAATGATAAGATATAGGAATTTTGAAGTCATTTTAGAGGGTCAACGTCCTATTACTTAGATGCATGTATGAAACAGACTTGCAATGCACTGATACATCAAAGAAAAATGTTATGCTAGAGCTTTTCTTTTAAATTAAATTTACAGAAAAAATAAATTAACAGAAAAATAGTTACGTGAGCCTCTGCAGGAATCTTTTTTCCCCTTTTTTTTTTTTTTTTTTTGTTAAAATATTGAGAAATCAGTTTGTTTAAATGTTAAGCTGTTCATAGGAAAGTAAGACCCTGGAGGTTAGAGAAAGTGTTGTCACTCAAATCTGTTCTCCCAAAGAGCAATTACTGCAGTCATTAATGTGCCTTGTTCCAAAATCTAGTCTGACATTAAATACTGCTTGAAATGTTCAGAAGACAGTTAAAAGGTAGGAATGGATCATTTTCTCATGCAACATGTGCTGAAAAGCTTCCCCGTGCATTCAATCATCTGGCTTCACAAATCCTAGTGGTGCTCTTCTGAAGCTGTTATGGAACATATTGGTTGCATATTTCATTTGTTTCTGGCAAGAATAATTAGATGAATGTTTAATTAGAAGTGATTTTCTTTTATGAATCATGGCCAGCTGACTGAAGGGTTGATGACAGTCCATATTAACCAATAATACATACATCAGAATTACTCTGACTTGCTAGTATAACAAAATTATAGGTAGTTTAGAAATGCCCCAGCAGAAGGATAAATCCCCAGTCAGTATAAATCAAAGATTCACTGAAGTTGACAGGACTATTTTATTAGAAACCTCCTAAGAATCTGGGAAAATTTACTGCAATATTATTCAGAAAGATTCCTGCTTTGCTGTGCTCTCTGTCTAGGATTCAAACCCCTGTGAGGCAAAACATGATTCTCCTCACGCCTCTCCCTACACACAGCTTTGTCCACACATTCCCATTCCTTCAGTCCTGTTCATCTCTCCCATCCTGGGATGCAGGTCCTCCTTCCACCTGCACCCCTCACATCCAGAAAAAACACCAGCTCCTTTATCCCCTACAGGTAAACAGGACTGTGCAGCAGCATGGCCGAGACAAACTCCCTTCCCCACTCCCACCTGCTCTCACCTTGCCATGTCATCGTGGGGCTCCTGGGATGCAGGGCATGAACATGAAGCAGAGGGACCCTAAAGCTGCCTGTGGTGAGGGCAAGCAGGATCTGCAGGCAGCTGAACCTCCGTGGTCCCTGTGCAGGTTTGCTCCTGCGGTTTTCCCCACAGCTGTGTATTGAAAAGGGCTGACTCCTTGGCAAAGCTGGCTTAGATGGCTTTTGATGCATTTCTGTGGTGATTCAGGGATCTTTCATGACCCGTTCTTTATATAAACACCAAGTAAAACATGTCTATTTTTTCAGTACGCTGGAAACTTCATCTCCTTTTGTGAAGAAAATTCACTTGTTTTACATCCCACACTTCTCCCAGTTTTTCCAATTAACCTTACAAGTTATAGTTAGCAGGACCATACGTACACATTCATTCCCAATTGTTATCAATTACTTTGGACCACGGAACATTTGCTTGCTCTGGGGTACCAGCAAGGAAACAGTAATTAACTGAGATAGTTGCTGCTTTCCCTTGAAAGCTAAAGAATGGGATTATGCTCTCGATAAACGAATAGGCTTAAATCAATTCCATGTAGCTAATAGGAACCCTTGATAACAGGAAGACACCTCAAAACCTTCACTGTGAACTTTTCCCATTACTTCAAAACTGCAGACAATCAAGATAAATGAAATTTCAATTCTGCAGTTGTAATAGAAAGGGTAGAGGATAAAGTATGCTGAGAATCAAAACCTAATTTGAATGATCATATTCTAATTAATGATTGTTATAATTCTTCTGACATCTGCAGAGCCCTCTGCAAACGAGCTTTCCTGTGAGTTAGGCAAGTGCAGCCCATGCTGAACTTGAACCTGCTCTTTTACTCAGAGTCTCTTTGCCTTTTTCCATCTGAAAGGTTTGATATCAGATTTGATGAAAGCAGGAAGAATGGTTAAGGCAGGGCACTGCTCTCCTTTGCATGGCTTGTTAAAGAAATGGGGCCATAGTTTGTGATGCAGCTTCATGGGCTTGTCAAAGATACATCTTGATCAATAACATGGTGCCTAGAGGAGGATTTAAATGGATTTTGAATCCTTGTGTCAAAAAAACCCAAACTTTTTTCCAATGTTCACCTGGAATTCAACACCTTCTCTGTGTGTGTCTCAAACGCTGAAGGGATGGACACCTTACAAAGAAAACAGCTGAAGCTGCTGTGTTTTAAATTGCTGCTGCTGCCCTCTCTATCCTCTTTAGAGTCACCCAGCTGATGAGACCTGTGGGTTCAGCACCTTTCAACAGGAGAACATGCTTCACTCCGTCTCCAGCAGTCAGGACCACAGGAGGCGTTGGGTGACTCACTGGCTCATCCTTTCTTATAAAACAAGGATTTCCAGGGTAATCCAGCTGGATAGCATCAAGGCAGACAGGAATTGACACTACATGACTAAGGCATTAGTAGTGAATACCTGAGATCTAATCCATGATTTTAAAGTTGTATATTGTCCTTCAAACAATGTAAAATGAAAAAAAAAAAGTTCTTACAGGTACCAGAGTCCATATGTCCACTGGTCTGTGGGTTTCAGGAGAAGAGAAATTACTCCTAAAGCCTCTCCTGAGGTGACTGAGACCTTGGCAGGCAGTGGGCCCCCCTCTCACATCTCAGTTTCTTTTCTGTTCCTACCCAAAGTGACACCTGTTTAAGATCCTCCTCAGAGCTTCTCAGGGGTCCATGCATTTCACCTGGGGCTACATTTTGCTTATTCCTTTCTCTTTTGTATTTATTTGTTAACTGTGAACCTCCTACAGGACCATTAGCTCCTGTAGGAGCCTGAAGTTGAACTTACATCCCTGATCTGGGATGAGTAGCCTGGTATTCAAAAATACTGTCTGTCCATCTTACTCTCTATAGAATTGCTTATTTTTTCAATATCTGTTTATTACCATGTCTACTTTTACAGAGTTTTACACATTTCCCCCTCCTTCCTTTGAGTTGCCTACTGGCTGTTTGGGTTTCAGTCTTTCTAACTGTTGGCCAGATACTCTGTGCTGGTACAAAATCCTTTTTATTTGGTACCCAGTTCCCGTGGAATCAGGAAATTTCCCCAGTAACACTAAATACAAACCCTGGTTCCTTGCTTGTGAAATTGGACAAGGAACGCTTTGCTACTCCACAGAAATTTTGGGAAGGTTAATTAATAAATACTGGGAAAAACTCAAAGTTGGTGGGATGATACTAAATAAATAACACTGAAATGATTAAAAGCTTATACACCAGTCTGAGACAAGGCTGCAGCATGGAGCAGAAGGGCAGCTGGGAGGAATACAGAACCATATTGAAATATTTTTGGAAGGGTATTTCGTCCCATGAATTAAAGAAAGTACTGCCATGTGAAAATCAGCAAGGTTTTGCTTCTTGTCAGCTGGAAGAGGGATGAGGTAGGGAAGCTCCATGCAGTGATTTACTGCTTCTGCCTAGTTTTGTTTTTCGTAGATGGTGGGGAGGGAGGAGGGAGGGCTAAAATGGAGGGCAGTGATCAAAAATACAAACAACCAGCACAATTAGCCAGCTTTATAAGGTTAACCGAGCTCTGCATTCAGACAGAAGGGAGGCAAAACAGCTTTATTGCCTTAGATTGCCTCTGTCTATAAATCTTAAGCACATTTAACTCCACCCTGTCTTCTAGGCAATAGGTAACTGTATTAAGTACATTCATTTAAAGCTTAAGGTAGGCCCAGAAACCACCCACTGGTTAATTGCTCCTGTGAACTAATAGGAAGAGGACTTGCTCCTAGAAAACCTTAAGGTCTTGTTTTTCAGGGATTTGGGGTGGGGAGTGGTTTTAGTTTTGGTTTGTAAGTACTTTTTGCACACTCTAACCTGACAAGGAGCATGTCTCAATAGTGAGGTTAAACAGGTACAGCTGCCACACCAACAACAGAGCTGCTGCTGCTTCTTCAAGCTGCTGCTGAAACAGTGTTTTAAATTCTCTGAAAGATACTTTACCTTACCATATCCAAATAAACTAATATTTTATGGCCAACATCTCCCCATGCCAGTAGAAATGCAAATATATCTGAATAAAGGTGGCTTGAGTAGAAAGGCATGGTTGCTAGGTAGCCACTGTCATGGTAGTGAAGGTACCAGTGAAGCACAGAGGTGAGTCCCTTGTAATTGCTGAGATCCATTTTTCATTCTCCTTGAAAATGAGTAT
>NW_005054304.1:2192045-2225858 GCF_000277835.1 Geospiza fortis | reverse complement strand
TGACAAGATCCCCAGCTCAGAAGGAACAAGTCTGCAGAAAAACAAAAGCATGAGGCTGTACTGTGTCTGCCTGTGGAGACATGAGGATTTTTCAGATGTATCCTAGAAGCTGGGGGACATGGGTGAAGGAGCCCATGCACTTTAGTTATGGGGGAATGGTGAGATGTGATAACAGGCAGCAAACAAGCACTGGTTCTAACTTCCAGTGCTTCATGATTGCCAGCACAAACTGATAGAGCAAGGATAGGAAGTCACCAGAGCAGAAATCTGGCTGCCCTTGTTTCAAGATCTATGGAAGCAGCTGTGGCCCGGGGCCCTCATGCTAATCCTGGTTTCTGAGGTTCTCCTTTGCTCCTCTGGGCAATGACTGTTCAAAGAGGGCAGTGTACCTGGCTGTGAGAAGAAATGCTGCTAATCAAGTCACACCTTAGCTTAAGCCCTTTCTGTCATCTTTGGTGTAAATGGGTAACAGCTAAGCCATAGGTTGGCTAGAAATTAATTCCCTGTGTAAAAATCACATTAAGCCTGTGGGGCTGGGAATATGTGAAATCACTGCAAGCTATTTACTTTGATCCTGCTAAAGTCCTCCTTGGGGCAGGGGGTAAGGGCTTGGGTGTGCTGGGGCTCTGCCAGGCTGCAGAACTCATCCTCTGGACAGTGGAGATAACTTTGCTCATTGCACTAAAAGGGAAATGAGATGCAGGGAAGATTAATTGGTTTGCTCATAGATGCACAGAAAGTTTGCAACTATTTGAGGAACTGAAACCAACCCCAGATGGATCTTGTAGCACAAGCAATTATTTCTATTTATTTACAGTTTGTGTGCAAGTCACATTTTATGGTATGGTCTTAAGAGACGGCTGCTTTTTTAAACATTTACCAACTGAAACAATAAACCATAATTGCTCTGGTACAGAACTCCTTACTTTGCAACTCAGTTTAAAAAAATCCTACCCTGTCTCCCAGGGTGTGAAAGATTCAGTAAGATTTCCCCCACAGGAAAGATTAAAACATTGTATGAATACCAAGTGCAAGGAGTCAGGGATCCCTTTGCAGTGTGTGTTTTGCACAGGCACACTGTGAATGTTGTGATGTAGTCCAAGGACAAGTGGAAGATGGATAGGATGGAGCTATCAAATATTCTTTCTCTGCGCCTGATGGCTTAATACAAGCAAGACTGTTGTGATACGTATCAGGTGGATACTCAGCTTCCTAAATCTGCTGGTGAGGAGAAAAAGGGCCATGTTTTAAACAGCAAAAGTTGCACTTGCAGGTTTGGGGCCCTGTGAGGAACTCTGGATGAGCAGTTGGAGAAACTGAGACTTATTATTCATCACCATCCAAGCTTCAACAGATTATATGGCAAAGACTGGACGTTTTGCAGAGGGGACCCTTCAATCTTGGGATTCAACTGGACTTTTAAAGCACTGTAGTACTGTTTTATTTTTTTTTTTATGTTATCCTGGCATTGTGCCTCCATCCTACCTGAAAAGACACTCTTGGGTCAGGGGAGTGTGTCCACTCAGCCAATGGTTTTCTGAAAAGACAGCAAACAAGCCTGACAATTATATCTGAGTCAACCATAAGACCACAAACCTCTAACCCACCCAGCCCTAAATGTTTAATGGGATTTGCTTGAGAGCAAATGGGCTCCAATAAGGTTCTTTCAGGCTCTTTGGGAAGCAGTGCCTCCATGCCATCAGTGTAGTGGCTGTGTGCAACATCTGGAGGAGACAAAAGGCAGAAGTGCCACATTGTCATTCTGGGCACATCCAGAAAAATCTTGAGGGCTTGCACAACTCAAGTCCTTCTGGGTGAAGATAACTGTGTCCTGACCACCATGATGCTCCATCCATGTTATGGCTGAACTGTGTTTTTCTTGCTGTGAAGGAGAAAAGAGAAGACAGGAAGACTAATAAGAAAGTGCATCCTCATGGACTGCAGAATGGTTTTTCAAGATGCCCAAAGGGATCTTCACTACAGCTGTGGTGAAGGTTGGCTGCAGATGCCTACAGAGCTAGTTGAAACAGATGAATGTCAGGCTTTAAGCTGACACAGTGGGACATTTACTCAATAAACACTTGGGAACAGCTGCCCAGCGTTTCAGGAGGCCTTAATTTCTCCTCAGCTTGTCAAACTCCCTGGTTGACTGGCCTGTTGGGAGTTAATGGAGTTACTGCTCAGTTAGCTTAGCAGCTTTATCAGCTTAGTGTCAATCTTTAGTTGAGACAATGGTTAACCACTTATCTCACTAGAAGTGTGAGGTGTGGCCTCACAGGCAGTTATTTTCACAGGAAATAGTATCCAGAGCAAACACATTGATTATGCAGCTCCAGCAGATGATTCAGCAAACACAGATAAGCCTCTTGCTCTGGTGAAGGCATGATGGAGAGGAGAGCCCACAGTTCTCCCTGGTGTGTGCTGGTCCAACCTATGACTTAATGGGCAGGCAACCCCAGTTTATCAGTGTCGTTAATCTCTAGCACAGCATTAAAGCAGTAATTCAGGGAATACTGAGTTTTCAAAGCACTGTAACACACTCATAAAATAATGCTCACAACATGACTAAGAGCTAAATATGCCCTATCAGAATTTAATGGCTGGTGAAAATAAGCATAAGAGGAAGGGAATAATGCAGCTCAACACCTTGGGACCAGGAAAGAGGAGGTCTCCAGTCCCACCCCGCTCAGTGCTCACCATGTCTGGAATGTCCTGCCAGCATGGGACTGCCCTCTGCCCTTTGCCTCTTGGTTGTGGGCCTCAGATAAAAGAAATAAATGGACAAAAATGGCCTCAGTGACACTTTGGCATGAGTCCTGCTGTGGAAGCCAGGCACTCTCCTTTCCTCTCTGAACCAAGGGCGCTGCCTTCATCCCAGGACTTGTTTCTAATACCATGGTACCCCCATGGCCTGATGGTGCCATGTGTGCTTCTGGTGAGCTGGAAAAGCTGACTGGAATGTATGTCAGTGGGACCTCAGCTTTTTTCCTTCATTCTGATGCTCCCAGCAGATTAATCTCACTTCCAGAGCTCTGTGAAATATAATATCAGCATCTGAGGAAAGGCAAGCAGATGCTGATAGCTGAGGATCGCACATGTGGTGGCTTGGTGGTCTTCTCACGGGTAGGAAAAGCCGTGATTTCCTATGGGATCACCTCCTGCACAGCAGTGCTGAGCACTTCCAGAAGGAGATGCCCCAGCTGCAAAGGAGCAGCCAGGGGCTGCTCTCTGCCAGAGCTGCTGGCTGGCTCTCGTTCCCCCCCCAGGGGAGCCAACTGATTGCCCTGTGATCCATTGGACATCTGGGAAACTCTCTCCACCTAAACATGCATTTTGAAGAAAGTATCCTTCTGATCAAACAGTGCCTCCTCAGATTACTGTCAATCAGAATGAGCTTTCTCTGAACGAGCCTGATGCTGCCTGACAGAGAGCTATCAAATTTCTCCCAAACTGCTTGGACAAAGTGGGAAAGCATTGTGGGATTTGACAGCAGCCTCAGCAACAAACAGCTCATTTTATAGGGACTTGCTAACCATGAGAAATCTTTGCTGAGCACATGCATAGGTGACCAGATGCTTGCAGTCTCTCAGGGGAGTAATTTTAGGTGAAGTATGGAGATTTCTACTTAAGAAACAATATATATTATAGGTATTTTGCATGTTTTATCCTCAGAAACAATTATAAAATATAACAGCAACATTTTTCAGGACTTGCTAATAAATAAAGTGGGATAAATTCTGTGAGACTGCATTCATAGGAAAGATTATAGAAAAAAAACAGCCGCTAGTTAAGATGAAAAATCTGTCCTCAGCCACCAAGACATTAGTGATTACTATGGCTGAAATCTGAAATCAATGCAATGTCTCTTAAAGGAGTGTCTCTAGCTAGAGGTATTTATTTTCTATTTACCTGCTTCCATCACAGCCTTTCACAACACTGGTAAATGCACTACCAAGGCAAAACTTTCAACCAAAACAGGAGATCTGTGAACATTAGGGATGGAACTTTCTCAGCAGCAAGATGCAGACCATGAAACTCACCTCACAGCAGGTAACAGTGATTGTTAAACTCACCATACTTAGAATTAATAAGCATCTTCTTGCTGTGATTTAGCTTTTAATAGAAAAAGTTGTTCACAGGCACAAATAAGAATGACAAAAGACAGCTAGTAATTATTATCAACACAAGAAATGTTTGCATTTAGCTAGGTAGAAAGGAAGAGATTCTCATTGATACTTGCATATAATTCTGGCAATTAGACATCATGTCACTAATTACCTGCCTTTATAGGATTTAGAACAATTTTCTAATCTCTCCCCATCCCACATCTTAATTAGCTCCTACTTTCCTGTCATTGACTCCCAGCTGTAAGAAGCAGCTTAGGTGAGGATAGCCAAATTTCAGGCTGCTTCCTCTAGCAGCTTGTCATAAAGGCTTGTATTAATGTCACATTTTACTGCATCCATCAACATTAAGCAGATGCTAGCCACCAGGTACTAGCCAGCTCTCCACACCACCAAGTGTCCTGCCACTAGCTCTAGCCACATTTACATTTTTCTCTGCCATCGCAGCGTAACAGAGGGTAATGAGTGTAGACTTTCAAAATGAAATCTTTCCCACAGGAAACTTCTTGTCAGACAACCCTGGATGAAAAAATTAATGAAATTTGAGATTTTCAAACCTTCCACAAATAGTGAGCAAGGATGGTCATAATCCTGCAGTTATAAAGCTTGTTGATTTTCTTGTAGAAAACACTCATGCCTCACTTTTAAAATGAGGCAACCAGGAATGCCTTTCAAAAACTTTTTTTTTGAAACTTTTTTTTTGATCATTGATGCATCACTTTGAAATAAATGTTAGTTACAAAAAAGTCACGGGTTTTGGAAATGAGTTGCTGGGGTTTGCTTAAATTATAATAAAAAGAAAACGAAAAAGAAGGTCTCAGCAGAATTTCCTGCCCCCAGTATACTAATTTAGCATTATTATGTGAGTGAACTGTGAAGGTCACGGGTGCAAGACAAGGCACTGAGTGAGTGGAGTGGGGGAGTTGTACCTCCCAGTAGTAAGGAAGCCCAGGTCAGACAGCAAGTGATTATGAAAGTGTTTCATACACTCTAGAAACCGAACACAGAATAAACCAAATGCGCAAGAACGACTTTGGTACTTTCAGTATTAGCCGTATACTCTTAGATATGAATGTGAAAATGAGTCATCATGCTTGAACATCTTTCCCCCTCTTAAAGCAATTTACATACATTGATAAAAGATGCCTATTTTTAATAGCAGAAACTCAGATACTTTTTTTTTTTGGTATAGGTGGGGCAATTCCCCTGTGTGAGCTGATGGTGCAGGTGGCAGTCCTGCACCCTCCCAGTGCACTTGTGGCCTCTGGGAGCTTCTCCCTGACTTCTCCACACCTTTCCTTGCAGCATCTCCCCACTGCAGCAGCACAGTGATGGTGTTTGCTCTTGGACATATTTGGGCTGTCATAGCTGCATGCTGTGGGATTCAGTGACACAGGTCTCTTTGCAAAGGTGCTCAACAGTAGCTCAGCTAAGCAATTCTGGCTTCCCTCCATAGTGCCTTTGGCAGGAGAGAAGTGCCTTACGTGGGAATGCTGCACAGTGATGCTCCTCCTGAAGTCAGCTGTCATTGCAGGCTCCCTTTTTTAGCTTGAAACTTTCTAAGTAGACAGATGGAGGTTGCCTGGGAGGTTCTGTCACATTTTGGACAAGGTGCACACGCATATAGAAAAGCCAGTTCCCAGTCACACTTAGATCACCACGATTTTGATAGTGGTTCCACCACTGAACTACTGTGACTAAGAGGAGATCCTGGCGCCCAATTGCACTGCACCAGTGCTTGGAAGCCTGCCTTTGGTTTCAGTGTGGCTTTTACTCTTTCACCCTCTTCTTTGCCTTTCCCTGATGCCCAAGAGAGACAGGTGCATAGCATGAAGTATAGCAGGCCTTTGCCAATGGCCCTAGGTAGGGCAAGCAAGTCCACTCTGCTGTACCAAGATCCCTGACAAAGGCATCAGGAGAAGGCGTGTGGGACACCCTTCCATGGTACTGTTCCATGGAACAGGTTGCCCAGAGAAGTTGTGAATGCCTTATCCCTGGAAATCTTCAACTGGATGGGGCCCTGAGTGGTAGTGGGCAGCAACCCTACCTCTGCTGGGGGGGTTTAACCAGAGAATCTTTAAGGTCCCTTCTAACCCAAAGCATTCTAGGATTCAGAGATCCTGTGCTTGTGGGGCTCAGGTACACGTGAGAAGCTGGATTTCCAGAATTTCTTCAGCACTGAGAGCCAGGGCCAGATATTCAAACAAGTTCAGTTGCTTGCAAATTTTCTTTTGCAACTAAGAAAAAAAGAAAAGAGTCTGACTAGGACCACAATGGGAATTACATCTCGAGGGCTTTACAGAGAATTGCCCACTTAGTGCCTCAGCAAGAGGTAGGCTCATCTGAAAATTCAGCTCCAGATGTTGGGCTGAATACTTGAAAATTTAACCCGGATCTCCTTTGAAAATCTGGTTCTGTGTGAGAACATCTGTCACTGAAATGGTAATCAGACTATTATCCATGTACAATTTTACCATTTACATATTTTAATGACTCTTGACTCTTTCAAACAACTTTGAGAACTGGTTTTCTTCAAGTGCAAGGGATATATTTTCAAAGGCAAACACAGCTCAAATGTTAAAGTTTGTAAAATCTATCCCCTGGACCACTGCAAACCGGCCATGTGCTGTTAGCTGGGGGCCCTTCTTCCCTTGTGAGTGGGGATGGTGGAAGTGGGAGGGAGCATCAGGAGTGTCTCTGGTGGTGTCCAGCGAGGAAGCTCCCAGACTCCCGACCTGCCAGCCAGCTGACTCGTCTGCCCTATGGGGACCAGGGGCAGGGCTGCTGCCAGAGCCTGCAGGGTCATCCCTGAGTTCTGCAGGCTCCCTCGCGGGAAGGTGCTGATGCCTGGTGGTGCCAGGGAGGAGGCCATCTACCACTCCAGTGACTGCAGAGGGCGTGGGGGAGATTAACCTTACTCTTCAGGTGTTTGTGAATCCCTCCCCACTTGCATCATCTGGCAGAATATCAGGCAACAAAGAGAATAAACTAATTCCTGGAAACTCCTCCCTGCACATTTTCTCTGAATGGGGCTTTATATGGCCAGGGGCAGGCTGAGCCTTGTTCTGGTAATAAAGGAGGGAAGCCACCACAGTGCTTTCCCCAGCCACTGGCTGCCAGCAACAGGCAGGATTGTCTCTGCTGTTGTATTCTGCAAACTGCTGACAAATACAAAGGCATTTTGCTGCATGAGAAGGATTTACATACATGTTTATTTCTGTGGCTGACATCTCCTTTGTTTGCACAAAACAAAATTTGCATATTCAAGTCCCTCATTTAACACACACCTTTATCCGAAAATGACATGCAAATTGTAGCATAGCAGGCATTGAAGATCTACCACATAACTTTTATTATTGAACAGATCAGACACGGAGATGCCCAGACCTCAGAGTCCAGCTAGTGCTTGCTGAGCTGACAGTTCAGAAGGAGACTATTTTTATTTATAAACAGTATAGAGTATTATTACCTGGAAGTAAATGAAATATAAAGTTTAAGCAGTCTAATACCATTTTTACAGCCACTTTTAACCACACTTTAGATGAAATAATAGGCCTTGCCTTGCTTAGCTATAAAATAAAAACCAAATAGGAACATATGCCAATTGTACAAGCTTCCTATTACCCTACTTAGTTGGTGCATTAATACTCCTTTAAGCATGCCATTTCACTCATTTTATTGCTTCTTTCACAGTTTATGGTCAAATAAACACCACAATTCACACAAGCCTTAGTTTGTCTCATGTATTTACATACATTTACCTGCATTTGACCTTGTCCTGACAATCAGGTGCACAAATCTTCATCTCAGCATTCATATGAAGCTTTGTTCCCTCCAGTGGTGTGCTGTCCAGCACATCAGCATCTCCTCATGCAAATCCACATCTTTCCAGTTAGAGACAAGGATGCTGTGTGGGACAGTGTCAAATGCTTTGCACAATTCCAGGTAGATAACAATAATCACCCTTCACTCCTCCAACAGTGCTGTAGCCCCATCATAGAAGGCCACCAAATTTGTCAGGCATGATTTGATGTCACATGTTTGCTGTCACCAGTGACCTTCTTATTTTCCATGTGTTTCACAATCTTGCCAGGCACAGAGGTGAGTCTGATCAGCTTGTCATCACCCAGTTTTTCCTTTTTTTCCTTTTATAAAAATGGGGGGCTACATTTCCTCTTTTTCAGTCAGTGGGAACTTCACTGGAATTCCACATCTTCTCAACCATGATGGACAGTGGTTTTGCCATCTCCAGCTCAGGTGGTGTGGCTAGGGCACTTGCAGGTAAAGGCTGAGACGGGAACATGGTGGAGTACATCAGCCTTTTCCATGCCCTAAGTAACCAGGTCACCTGTTTCCTTCCAGAGGGGGCTCACATTTTCTTCAGTCTTCCTTTTGTCACCAGGGTCACGTAGGCACTTGGGATTGTGGCAGATAGCAAAGCACCTGACATCAACATTATGTTACAGCACCAATCTCCTCCATCACTTTAGCCGAAAATGTGTGTTTACTGCTGTGCACCACAGCTTATTTAAAAAACTGACTGTGCTCAAACTTACAATAAATGGGTTTATCAGCGTGCTTATTAAGCTCTCAACTGAAGATTAAAAAACGGTAAAAATAACAGTATACTTGTGTGGTATGATGAAAAGAAATGGAACATAATAACTGAAACACAGCTCTATATAAGGAGTAAAAAAGAAAATGGCATTTATAGGCAGTCTTCAAAATACATAATCATTAATAGTGAACATCTCATTGATTTCAAGTTTTCACAGGTCCAAATATCTCAAAGATGGCATTCAGATTTGTGTTGAAGCACTGTTACTATCCAGTGATGTCTGTTATTAGCAAACAAGCCAGCCCTGACATTAGATACAGAATCAACGTGGGGCTACTTTAGAAACAAAAGTCTGCCAGGTACACTGCCTGCAAAAATCAGGCCCTGTGCCTTTTTCCTCGGAGTGGGGGAGCCCTAGCAGTCACATTTTGTTTTTGTGACACACAATCTACCACTCTGCTTGCTGCTTCCACCTGAGCAGCATTCGCCGTGAGGTTTGAATAATGCAACTCGCTCAGTTATGCTGACAGCATGTCAGAGAATATTTGAAAAACTGATGCCTTTTGATAACATTTTATAGAGGGGCCTGGCCAACACAGACACTGAGGATGAAGCAATATTTTGAAGTTAATGACACAGCACAAGAGAAAAGAGTTACAGTTCAATTGCAGATTGCAGGCGGAAACTCAGCCTGGGGTTTGCTGGGTGGTTTGAAGGCTCCCTAGGGCCCAGCTAATACAAGATTTGCACAGATTATAATGTTTGTATAAACTTCAACCCCTAGTTACTGATGAGGAATTCAGACTTCAGAAAAGAAATCAGCTCAAAGTTGAAGCCATTAAGAAAGATGACAGCATGCCAGTGTTTTTAAAGCAATACAGGTTAGCTTAGAGATTCTGGGCTGAAAACCTGGTGGAAGTAAACATGTGGGGCAGGACTTACATTTAACTGAAATCTTGGAATTCCTTTCAGTAGGTGTGATTGCAGCTGTAAGAGATGCAGTAAAATCAGAGAGAATGAGGCATAAAAATTATGTGGCCAGCAAGTGCTAGAGGCAGGACTCCAAGCTTGCAGACACACATTGATGAAAAGAAAAATATCCATACTTTTTCAGGATGCAAATTTAGAGACAATTAAGATAGAAGGTGAAGTAACAAAATCTATGAAACTTCTTTTTGAGGAAAAGAATGAGCTGAAGAAGTGAGTACCCTCAAGAGGATGATTACAGAAAAGGAAGATAGAGCTGATACTTGAGTTGGCTGAAAAATTTTCAGTCAGCCATTAAAAAAACCCCAGAAGAAATAAAAGTATTTTTGTAATTATGTTATATATTATATGATGTACATTTTCCTAGAAAACTTTATTTTAATAACAGTTCCTTAATTAAGAACATGCTCTGTCTTCTCCCAGCCAAAATGAAAAACATTTTTTAGACTCTAATTATTCCTTTGAGGTGGAGTGAAAAGGAATGGGGAAAGTCTGTAAGGAGCATGGCATGATAGGAAATGCCTTTTCAGAAGCTTTTTTTCTTACATTGTTGATCATCCCTGGTAAAAACCAAAAATCCAAAAAACCAAGAAAAAACCCATGAAATCAGAACTTTGCATTTTTTAGCTGTTTTCAGACTGAATGAAATACATTAAGCAAAAAAAAATTAATTATTGAAACTCTTCAAAGACAGAAATTTTTATGAGTCGCTAACACAGGTAAAGGCAGACATGCTTCCAACGTAACATGTTTTCTGTCCTACGCACATGTGCTTTGCATACAACATACAGAGTGTGTGTGAGCTCTTTTAAATCCACTTTTCATAGGTCTAAGTATATGGACTAGAGGAAAAAAAAGAGGAGGATCAGACCGAAGTGCTATCCACATTTATTGTTCTCATTTAGGTGAGCAAGGCAATTCCGATGCACATTCCCTACTGCTAAAGCCGTGTAATGGCAAAATGATTTCTGTTTGACTGGTGATGGAGAACACCACAATAACTTATTTATCTGCTCTGCACACAAGTGGGAACCAAAGCGTTGCTATCTGAGGCCATAAAGGGTTCTCAGACTTCAGCAAATTTGGCACTCGGTGACGGTGCTTCAGTGGCTCTTGCGGCTCAATAGCTGCACAAATAGCCCGAATGCAAACACGTTACCTAATCAGGTATCTGTGTACTCAGAGATATCACAGCCTACAAATATATGCTTTGATAAAGGAGAGGTCATGGTCCAGATATTCATTCTTATAGAAATGGATTACTTAAAGTTGAAAATGAGGAAATAAGGACGTGACCGTGCAGCGTGTCAGCAAGTTGCTGCAAACAAACGTGGTCTTGAAGGTACAAAGATGTGCGGACAAGCATTTCTTCCCCAACAAGTTTCTGTCCATAGACAGAGCCCAAAGAATGCAAGAAAGAGATCTTCAGAGATACACAAATGGGTTTTTACACCACCAAAATATTTGTACTGATGTAGAAGCTGAAATGATGGGGCCACATACATTCTGGAGGGAAAACCCCAAAAATTAAAAAAAAAAAATACAACATAGGAAAGAATGAAAATTTTACTGGAGAGCTGGTGCTGAGAGCCACAGAGCAACTTCTGCTACTTTACAAAGCTCTGTTTATGACACTTTCTGGTAAATTTGTGGCTAGTCTGTCTTTATTAATCTTTTGCTATCTTCAGCTGAAATTTAAACAAAAGTGGAGGCCTATATTATACTGCTTTTCCAACAAATAAATGATTACACTTGCAGAAATGCACAATCTCAGCACCTACTTTTGAATAACAGAATAGGCATAATGCATTTCCCTCCATCCGTAGGTATCAATATTATTCACATCAGATTATTAAAGTGTCTCCTACAGATAAGCAGATTTAGAGTATTAAAAATGTGGAATTTAAATACAAACATAAATAAAGAGAATGCCTGCATACACGCACTCATTTTAAAGGTGAATTTTCTAAGAAGTGGGGATCATGGGCATTTTATCAATACTCCAGAAACATAGAGATTGTGAGAGGGACAGAGAAGCTACTTAGGTTGCATCCATTAGCACATGCAACAGTGCAGCTGAAATCAGGCTTTGGGCAGTTTGGTGGTTCCTGAATAACTTGGCCTTGATACAGTCAGCCTTTACCCAAATACTACATGTCAGAAAATGACCAGTGACAAAGTAACCTGAAAGAACTGTTTCTCCAGCCTGTAACAGGTGGCTGAAGCAGACTCCCCACTGCTCCAGATTCCTTTTCTGTTAATATACAGAAATCTGTATGGCTATTTACTTTCCAGACTGGCATATTTGACAACATAAAATAAGCATGAACAATATATTTTTTTTCTTTCACACATTCAAAAATCCCTTCCTCAGTTCACTGTAGCTCATAATTCTTCTCTCTGGAATAGCAGTGAGCTGAAGAAACCAAGGCAGCACATTTTTTCCCCTTGTTTCTGCCTGGCTTTTCTTTGGACCCAGTAAATCCATTTAATCCTTTTCTGGGCTCAAAGGCTTCTTTGGCTTTTTTTATCTGGGCTTCTGACTCCAAGACAATTCGCCTCAGGGCCCTGGAGGAGGTTTTTCCACATTGCGTGACCCTTTGCTTGCTCTTCTTTGCAACCAACAGCGCTGTGATTTTCGGGGAGTGGTGCCAATTCAGAGCCTCACCCCACCCAGCACAAGCTGTCTGTGAGCCACCTCCAACCTGGAGCCATCCCCAGGACCGTCAGACGGCAGGAGCTGCCAGCAGGAAAGCCACTGATCGTCCTGGGTGACGTGGCAGCTCTGGTCCCGGGGATTTGGCCAGCACATGTCCTTCCTCTTGCCCTGCTGGGTGCAGGTCTGCTCTCTCCCAAGGAGAATGTTGCAAAGAGAGTCAGACACATGCAGCAGTTCGGGGCCTGAGCGGTGCCTGGGCCGGTCTTTCCCAGGCTGCTGACAGAGAAGTTATTCCAAGGACCTGACTGGAGTCGTGTCGGGACATGCACCCTCACTGTGGATGCACTCATGGCAGGGTACCACGATCCCCTCGAAAGGCTCCATGGACTAAAGGCATGGCCAGCATCCTGCCCTGCTTTTCTGCCTGATTTGGTCACTGCTTCTGAAGTCCTTGTTGCCAGTGAAGAAAAAGTCCTCTGATCCTGCTGCTGGTGCTCTACTGGCTTTGTTTTTTTAGTTTTCCGTCTACTTTTATTTTTTGAAATGAGGGGTTAAATGTTGACTGGCAGATTGAAAGCATTTTATTTAAATTTAATTCTCAAATATTACAATTTTAGAAGTTAGTGCCCCGAGGATAAATTAGCTGATTGCAAGCTTTGTTGACGTGGATGTGGGCTGATCTAGTCAGCCTATGACACGAGATTAGTTGTAATGAAACGGAAAAAAATCAATGTTAAATAGGTTCTACACTTGTCTAAATATTTATTTTTCATAAAGTATTTGTAATGCTATGGGGAAATTTTTAGACATGGCAGATTAAATATACTAGAGGCTTACAAACTCTGTTAAAACACAAATTAAGGGCTTGATCCTGGAAGACTTGATCTTGCTGGCTTCAGTGGGGATTCTTTCTATGAATAAGAAGTTCATGAGAGCAAGCACAGTTTTAAAACACCATTGGGAGAATACAGCCACCTTCTCTTTTCTGAGCCTGTTACACAGGAACAATTGCACCATAATTGTACAGACAAATTATTATAAAACAATCCATTTTTATATACATCTGTTTTATTTTCTAAACTACACGTGTGTTTTGGATTTGCCTAGTGACTATATATACATACAAATGCATAATAATGGGCCAACTGTCCATTCTATTTACATTTTTGATACTGTGCAAAATGCCTTTCAGCTGGTTGATTTTCTTAGACAGCATTATTTTGAAAGAGCATTGTTGGATTCTGGCTTGGTGCACTGAAATATTCTTGCTGCAAATAATCTTTTCAGTGAACTCTGCTGTTCCTGCCAAACTGGCAAGTTAAGGGTGAGCCAACTCCAGTGCCTGGTACCAAAGGAAGGCACGGAAAATCAGGCAACCTTGTCTTACCAAGCACCAGGAGCTTCACCAGCATGGGTTTTCCAGGCATTAAGCAGTGCCGGGTGTTAGGCAGGGGATGAGGGGAGCAGAGGTGCAGAGCCATGCTGCAGCCAATGGAATGCTCCTGGGAAAGACACCTTTCTTTCTCCTGCTCCAGGTCTGCCCTCAGGGAGAACAAAGATTCTCTGCAGAGTGGACTCTGGAGTTGTCCTAGGCTAGGATGTAAGTCTGTATTTTATTTGGTTTTGCGTCCTCTTTCACATTTATGATATTTCAAGGGCAGCGGGTCAAAACACCTAAAAATGTTGAATCTGCATCTTTACATCACAACTCTGGTTAATTTCCCCCATTTTCAGAAGAACAGCATTTTAATTAAATAAATTCATTGGACAGTTTGGTCCAACTGTTAATGCAGCAGCATGCACATGGAGTTGCCATCATGGCCATTTTCTGGTAAGTAGAGTATGTGTTTACAAGTGGCTACCTGAAAACATGATACAATCCACTGCAGAAGCTGCTTTTATGTCTGACTCCACAGGAGGCTGGTGTCCTCTCTGGGAGACTCTGTCCTGAAATATCTGGATTTACTCTTTCTAGGACATGGCAGCTCAGTAAGGGTTGGGCGCAGCAAGGCACATTTGTGATAAAAGAAGCTCTGGGAGCAGCAAATTCTCCATGTGGTCATGGGGGAGAGGGGAGACGCACATCACCTCTCTCAGATACACAGCATTTGCAAATACCTTCTCTTAAAAGAGAGCAGTGTGCCCTGTCATTCTAATTACAAGTCGATGGGAACTTCATGGTTACCTTCCCTAAGGTAGGAAGAGTCTTTATGTAACATGCAGCTTCATCCTGAATCATCTGTGGCCCTTTGATTCAAAAAGACATCTCCTCTTTTTGGGCAAACTCATCACTTGAAAACAATTAGAATATTGCTGGAAAGTAGAAGAGTAGAAGTTATTTTTGTGTTTGTGTGTTTACACATGACAAACCTCAGAGCTAATGCAACACAAATGTAATTAGGCCCAGGCAAGTTCTGAAAGTATTATTAGGGTGCTTTTAAAGCTAAGCTAAACTCAAATCAAGTTCTATACTGCCATTAAGGCTTTATTAATTACTTTGGAAACATATCTGGGCTTATATGCTGGAGTGGAGGTGTCTGTCTTTTCAAGGGTGGTGTTACAAGACTCTGGCTAATATTTTCACAGGAAGTGGGGGAGGCCAGCATCCATGTATATTTTCAATGATAGAGGTGTTGCCTCCTGTTAAATGACATTTCTTGCTGATAGTTACCAGCATATGTCTAATATCTACTAGAATGGATAATATTATTAGTTTTGAATAAATAATTAAGGTTTAACTGGTTTCTATGATTTTTTTAAAAGTTTCTATATCTATTTTACTCACTTACCCTTTTCTGTCAGGGTCATATGCCAAAACATGACATAAATAATTAATCATAAGTTTCTATTAATCTATTATTTATTCACTTAAGTGGGGCTATAATGTAGCAATTTCCTTTGTTATGTTTATGGGAGGGGACCTCTCTTAGGTCTTATTGCAAATAGTCAAAAAAATTTGAAGGACTCCCCATAAAAAAAAAAATTCTCAGACGTGCCACTAGTTCTTGGCTCTGCTGCTGGGGGGAAGGGAGTGCATGTAATAGCCAAAGTAAGCAATTCATTTCATATCCTCTTCTAAAAGGAGTAAGATTGTGTCAGCCCTTTTTGAGGAACCCTTTTGAAATCCTTCACAATATTACACAGATGTTGTTTCCATACTTAATTCCTGTAAGCAGCAAGGGAACTTAAAGAATTAAGAAAAAGGTCTTAATATATTTTCCAGATTCTATACTAATTTTTTTTTTCTAAAAACCCTACCCTGTGGCAAATTCTTTGGTGGATATTTGAATACTCAAACAAGATGTTAAATTAAGCAAATTACATAAATGTAATTATGCAAGTTCTGTAGGGTACCTGTGACGGGGACAAATCAGCATGTCAAGAAAATGGCAGTTGTCGTTGCACATGGTTTCAGTGTCCTTAGCTTTAGCAGTCCTTTCTCAGTGTGAATGTTGATCAGAGAGGCACCTGTGGTAATCCGGCCCTCTGCCTGTCTGGAAAATCCCTCAGCTCCTCTTGAAACAAAGGTAAAGTGACCTTTATTAGCAGCATGCTCTATTTTCTCAGAGAACAGTTAAATACCTCAGCTTGTTGGCACACCCAGAAATGAATTTACTTGTCTTTTGGATGGAATTCAAAAAATGACCAATGTCAGCTTCTGTCACTTTTAAGCAAACCAAAGACCGGGGCAACGTGCCATCCCCAAGCCCTCAGCTATGCCCTGGGCTTGGTGTGTGAACCAGAGATTTAGTGGAAATAAGTGCAGCTGCCTCTGAAGACTGAACTCAGCCCTAGTTGAAGTCACTTCTCACCGAGACTGGATTTGTACCAGGGCAGAGTTGCAGGGAAAAGAAGAAGTGATCAATCATATTTTCAGCATGAATGTTGCTCGCCTGCTTCTGGTGATTCTTTCACGCTAACACTGCCCTGCTGGCAGCTGTTGAGTTGCTCTTTGTAGTTTCACCCCCATAAAAATGTTATCAAGATGGAGTTTTGGCTGCAGCCTCTCACAATGCCTCCTTCAAGTTGTACCTCCTGGGATGTGTGAGAATAAAACCCCAAACAAACGTTAGAAAACCAGGAAACACTCCATTAAGGTCTCCCTGCAAACCGCAGGGTTAGGGAGGGCGGCAGCAAGACTTGGGGCTGCGCAGGTTCTTGTTTTCACTCACCAGGAAAGGGCAAAAGCCAAGGGTTTCAGCCTCAGATGTTTTGAGGGCAGCTTAGTATCTACAGGATCCTTCAGAAAAGCTGCTGTGTGCCATTGAGCTCCTGGCTGTGCAGCTGGAGCCTGGGAGAGGCAGCGTGCTGACTGCAGTGTGGCCAGGGAGTCCGCAGCAGATGCTTCTGGTGAGAAATGCTCAGAAACCAGGGAGAGAAGTTAATGCACCTCCTTCTTATTCCTTTTTGTTTGTTTGTTTTCTAATGAGGAAAGTAAGACCTAAATATGCTGGTTTGGATCTGTTTTGCATCCAGCACTAGTTAGCTCCACTGAAACAGGCTAAACCCGGAGTTTGGGGGGATAAATCCCACACTGAGGTCTGACACTTTTTGTCCTTGTTTCAAGCTTCCTGCAAATCTGGAGGAGACACCACCTTGACCTTTCATTTCTTTCTGCACTGCAGTTAAATTTGGGATAAAATGCATTGCATGGAATAATGTATATTGAATACCTCCAGAAAATATCTCTAAAAGTGAACTCCACTGCTTAGTTACCTTCTTAATTTCCTGACACAAGGCAAAGACAAGACTGTGGCAAGCTACAAAATAAGGGATGAGGCAGTGTGTGCCGTGTTTCTTCTCCAGCTTATTGTCAGGAGTAACAACAGGCTTTATGAGCATTTGTAGAAACACCAGCATCATGCTGCAGGAGGGGGATTTTATTTGCTGCCAACACAGCCAAACTGGGGATTGTGAGGAGACTCAGGGAAATTACTAGAAGTGAGGAACCAAGGCAGCAGTCAGGAAAGATGGTGCTCAGCCTCCTGGTCAGAGCAGGGCATTGTCAAGGTTCCTGCAATTTCAGAGCCCACTTCCAAAAGCCAGCCTAGCAGCCAGAACAGGACAGAAGGCAGCCACCTCCTGGTACTGTGTGAAAGGCAAATCAGGGGAAGATAAAATTTCCATCCTGAGCCTGCAAAATGCTGTGATTCTGTGAAAATGTTTGGGTCTACTGCCAGCAACACTGGAAATGCTCAGACGGGCCATTCTTCAAGCAGAGGCAAATGAACGTGCAGATTAGCAACTGGAAGAGGAGCAAGTGCAAAAATGTTCTTCCTGGCAGACACATCCGCTGCATAAACACTGACCTCCCACAGGAAGAAAATAAGAATGTGGTATGGTCTTAGATCTGTGAAAAGTGGCGTATTCTGATTCTAAGTAGTGCTTATATTTTTGAGCTCTTCACATATTCCTGCTGTTCCACAGTTGCTTGCACCCAAATCTCTGCTGATGGCTTTTGGGGAAAAACATCAGAGATCTTTTTCTCTAGAGTGTGATCATACACACATGATGCAAGGTGATCATGCTCCTCCGAGGTGCTTTGCCATTGACAAAGGAGGAGGAACAGGGCTTTGGTGCTGTTTTCTGTTTGGCTTATCTTTATCCATTCAGGAATGGATATCATTGTGCCTTTCTGCTCTGTGTAAATGGGAAAACATAAACACTTGTTTTCAAAATTACAGAAGAAAACATATTCTGCCTTTAATACACAGAAAACTTCTAGTGTAAGGCATTGATTTCTATTTCATGTTTTGAATCCATAGAAAAAGCATTTAAATCCATACTTGGATTACACTATCAGTTGCAGTCTAAAAAGAGAAACTTCACAAAGAGTCCAGCTGTGTTATTTTAGAGTAAAAGTGCAGTAAGTCACAGGAGAATCAAGTCTGATGGAATATAAGTAACTCTTTACCACCCTTCCTTACTGCTTTAGCAGCACATGAGTCAGGCTGGTTCTGATTATTTTGCTTCTCATATTGATCAGCCCTTCTTCTTTTAAAGTTTCTTGGAAAAAAATACTCAAAGCTTTATTCCAATTCCAATACTGTGATGTGAGGCTGGACTGAAAATTTTAAACTGTGCTGGTGTCACAGATACTGATGTCTCTGACTGAAAAGCTAATGACAATTATTCTGTTTCAGAGAGGAGAACTATGACCCCAAATAATTTTGGGTTTGGGCCTGTTTGTCTGTTAGGTAATGCATTTCAAACCCAAGAAGGATAGTGCTGCATTACCTGAGTGTGTTTGTGGTCCATGATTTGGTGTTATGGCTTTCTGCCTCAGTTGAGCACCCCATGTTCTGACTGCTGCAGAGGAGACAGAGTGCTGAGGGCTTGGGAAATGTTGCACATCTCCAGCAGTGCTCCACTGCCATGAAAGCTCACACGTCTCACTGACTTAACTGGAGCCAGAAATAGGGTGTAAGGGTGAAATCCAGGAATCTGGGCCTCTGGGCCTGCTGAGTTTCTCCAGGTGTTGCCGTTGCAAAACTGAATAGCACATCACTGTAAATTATCCCTTGGAAATACAGTAACCTAGAATCATGGTTTCTTGAATTGATTATTTTTGTCCTGTAAATAAAAATATCCACTGGTATACAACAATGAAAGAAGAAGAAAATTGAAAGAAGATTTGTTTTGAACCAAAGCTGTGCTACACATGCACAAATACAGGATAAGTCTTTTGTTCTATTACATGCTAATTATTTGCATGAAAAAAGATGAAGAAAAAGTTCACATGGGTTTTGCTGACTTTAAAAAGAAAGAAAGATTTTAAAAAGAATTTAAAAAGAAAATATTTAATTACAGATACACAGAAAATTCTATGGATTTTTTGTTAAATTTTTGGAAGAGACTGACAGTTTGCACTTTGGAAAGGAATTAGCATAATGACCTCAACTTAAGGAACCTGAGTGACCGTGGATCAGGCCCTCTGACAGGAGAAGGCGAATTATCATCCCAACAGAGTGTGTGGTCCCTTCAACGTTGTGAAATATTATTGATGAGATGTAAGGTCAGTGCAGCTGGAATGCACTTTTCTAGACAAAGCCCATGCAAGCCACTAGGAAAGAGACAATCCAATCTACACAGATTGTTGGTTCATAAGCAGAGTCTAAAATGTGTAAAGCTGGGTTTCCATAAGTGTGAGGGATCTTTTTTTCTTTCATCTGATTGCATTCATGAAAATATTTAGTCTGAAATATATATATGCAGGCATATCTAACATTTCAGGAATCTTTTGGATCATCTCGCATTATCTTGGCTGTTCACAGCTGAGCTGAGATTGCCAGAAATCCATCTGGGCTTGATATGGCTTGGAAAGAAACTGACCTTTAGTAAAGTCAGCAATCCAGACGCAGATAGCTTTTTTCCCCTCTGTTTTATGATTTTTCTTTGAAAAAAAAAAGAATTAAAAAGCCATACAGAATGTAAAGCTAAAAAGAATAGAGAACAAGTAGACATTAAACTTAACCTCCTACCTTAAAATGGTGCAGATCTTGATTGAGTTTGACATTCTCACTTTCAGGTGATTAAAATGTTTTACAGAGCAGCGTACTTGAGATGTGTATACATGCCCATAAAGTTAAACCATGGCATGTGTGTAAAAAAGCTTGTAGAAAAATTTCTATTTTTGTTAAACTTCACAAAAATTTTATGGGGGGACATGCATTTCTGCCTGCTCTGTGTTCTATTTTTTTTTCCTTGTAAATACATTTATGGGTTATAAACCTACTAGTCTATACTAGGAGAGAATCCAGGCTGTTTATGGTAGAATTGCCAGGCGAATGATATGTTTTAGTTCCACTGTAAATTAGCTTGATGGAGCAGTAATTGCTTGCATCAGTTAGGAACGTGGGTTTATATGTTTTATGGTATATTAAGACAGTGACTGCACTTGTGCAATGCAATATGAAATCTTCCCTCAGATGAAGTCTGCCTGGCCTTTTCTGTGCTTGCTGCTGTCTATAACAAAACCATCAGTTCTAAGGATTTCATGTCACTCAGGTCCCATGTGAGCAAAACTTGGCTCAAGCAGCTTTCATATGTCACGTATTTCATATATCCATATTTCATATTTACCATTTAGCTCTGAAAGCCCTCAGAACTGGAAGCTACATGGCTTACCAAGCGAGGAACATCAGTAGAAGAAATCCCTTTAGCTGTAAGGAGCTGAGGGTTGTTGTGCACATCTCAGGGTTTTTCCAACCCACCACAAAATGTGGAAGCAAATCCTTTGTGCTGCTCATACCTGGAAACAGGTTTTCTTCTGCTCCATCCCAAAACTGTGCTATGGAGCAAAGAGAGGGGCACCCAGTGCAGCTCTGGCAGCTGAAAAAATACTTGGTCACAGCCTAAGCAGGCTGCTGGGAGGCTGCCCGTCATTCAGGACATCCCATTTGCTGTGTGCCTCTCTCATTACTGTACCAGGTTGACTGGTATCATTACAGAAACCAGAATGCAACTCAGTCAGTATCTCACACCTTCCCATTCCTGATTTTCTTCCATTACATGCAAGTTCCATATCAGCAGAGCACACAACTTTTCGATTTTTGTCTCATCTGACCACTGCTAGCGCATGTGGTTGTGAAAATTCAATCTTGCAGATCATATACATCCCTCTCTAGAGTGGCTGAGGATACCTTTTGGAATGAAATTCTGGTGCTGGCACCTATATTTCCAAATGAAAAATTCATTACCCATATATATTCTCTAATACTTGCTTAAAATTTGCTGTTCCTACAAGCGTTCTTGCCAGTAAATGCAATAGCTAGAACATGCACAGTAAGCAAACACAAAGAGGGCATTGAAACAGTTGAAGAGAATATGTTTATAAACTGAAATGAATATTCATTGGAAACTTTTTTAACAGTGCTCACCAGTTCTATATTGGAATACTGTGTAAAGTTTACACTCCATATAAAGAGTTACACTGTTCCCTTGTGAAATCCGTCTTCTCCACTACCTCCATATTGGATATTTGCATTTTTAGAAATACCATCTGCCAAACCCCACACAGACTGCAAGTGATTTCCTGGTTATATATTTTGGATATTCTGTGGTTAGAAAACTATGGAGCCATATTACATGTCCTAGCCTCCAGAACATCTGTGAGACTGAAACCACATGAATATAAGCAAGTCAGCAGGATGAAAATGGAGATTTTTAGTTACATTGTATAGGCACTCTTGTAAAATTTTTTCAGTTTTATAAATTTATCTCTGTATATGTGTTATTTTCTTATTGTCTTTACAAATAACTTTCAAATATTACTTTCTTCATTGGATTGAATCAGCTTCAAACTCTTCTCACCCAAAAATCTGCACTGTCTCTTTTCCCTCTGCATCCCAGGCCCCTTTGGCAGCATCCATCTAAGGAAGGCACCCAAAATTTAGTAGCTGGACTATTCATTAAGCAAAAATTGGTTTGACTTTCACTTCTGTGTTTCTTTTCTTCACTTGCAATCAACAAGTGAAAGGCATAAGAGTGACTGAAACCCAGCTGTTGGCAGACCTGGTTTGCTATGGAAGGTGATCAAGGCATATAGATACATTCACTATAATAGGCATATAGGCATATAAATACATAACTTTAAAGAGAGCTTTAATGTGAACAGGGTAAGCAGCTGAATGCTGCCTGTGGAGAGCTACTGGGATATCCACAGTTCTTCTGGTCTGGTAAAAGGTGGGGCTAACTTCAATGCCCACTTTTCCTCCCTGAAAAATGGAGATTTTGGACCTGGTTTCAGTTCTGTTGCTGCCAGGTATTCATAGAATCACAGAATGATTTGGGTTCAAAGTAACCTTAAAGATCATTGAGTTCTAATGCCCCTGCCATGGGCAGGGAGATCTTGCACTAGACCAGGCTGCCTAGAGCCCCATCCAAAATGGCTTTGAACACTTCCAGGAATGGGGCAGCCACAGCTTCTCTGGGCAATCTGTGCCAGTGCCTCATCACATTCATAGTGAAGAATTTCCTCCTAATATCTAATATAAACCTATCCCCTTTAACTTTAAAGCCATTACTCCTTGTCCATGCCCTTGTAAAAAGTCCCTCTCCAGTTCTCTTGTACCAGTTCTCTTCTCCAGTACCCCTTTAGGTACTGGACAGTGCTCTCCTTGGACTTGCTCCATCCATTCCATGTTTTTCCTGTGCTGGGGGCCCAGGGCTGGGCACAGTTCTCAAGGTGGGGTCTCATGACAATGGAACAGAGAAGGGGAATAACCACCTCTGCCCGGCTGACCATGCTGCTTTTGATTTGCCCTTAGTGAAGCCTTGTCTGTCTCCAGTCTCCTCATCATTTTCCACATGCCTTAGCATGGTTTCCAGGAGGATCAGCTCCATGATCTTACTGGGCACTGACCAGCCTGTAGTTCCCTGGGTGTTCCTCATTTGCCTTTTTTAAAATGAGGGTTATCTTTGCCCTATTCCAGTCACCTTTTCCAGACAGCAGGAACTTCACTGGACAGCCATAACTTCTCAAGCATGATGGATTGTCATGCTTAGTCACTTCTTCAGTTAGTTCCCTCAGGACCTCTGGATGCTTTCCATCAGGTCCCATGAACTTGTGAACCTTCAGGTTCTTTAAATGATCTCAAACCTGAACTTCTCCTACAGAGAGCAGTTCTTCATTCTCCCAGGGCTCTCTGGTGAATACTAAAGCAAAAATATTATAGAGATCATGGTTTTCTCCATATCCCATAACCAGGTGTCCTGTTTCCTAGTGGAGAAGGCTCACATTTTCACAGGGAATATTTAATTCTACCAGGCTTTAGCTTTCCTAACCTGATCCCTGGCTGCTCTGATAATGTCTTTGTACTCCAGTTGGACGACCTGCCCCATTTTGCACCCTCTGTAGGTTCCTTTCTGTGTTTGAGTTTGCCTGAGATCTCTGTTCATCCATGCAGTCCTCCTGGCCTTTTTGCCTGACGTTCTCTTGGCTAAAGGAGCACCACTCCTGATCTTAGAGGTGCTAATCCTTGAATATCAACCAGCTTTTTTGGGACCTACTTTCCTCCAGGGCTTTGTCCCATGGTGTTGTACCAAGCAGACCCCTGAAGAAGCCAAAGCCTGCTCTCCTGATATCCCTCCTTGCTGCCCTAAGGATTCTGCACTTTGCTTGTCAAGTATTTGCTGCTTTGACTTCCTCATTTATGAGGCTTGGATAATATTTATCCATCTTGCAAATCTGCTGGGCTCAGTCACATTTTATGTCTTAGGTACTGTTGGGGAAACAGTTGTTATGCTGCTGTGTCAGTGGATCATGTCATTCACTGCTTTGGAGATTACAAATTGGTAAGACAACAGAAAACCTTAAAAGAAGTAAGTGCATGTAAGGAGTCCCATCCTGCTACATAACTTAGAGCAAAGTCACTATAAAAATCCAATAGATATATGTCTACTTAAAGAATGAAGGAACAATCCAGGGAAAGCAGCAAAATATCTAAATGTTAAGAACAGGTTTGATTCTCTCATTTTTTTGAGGGCATTTCAGAAAATGCCATTGGGAGGCAGATCACAGAGACTTTACAGAAGGCTGAGGTAATTCATTAGAACAAAGGATCTGCGCCTACAAACATGAATATTAGTTATTATACTAATGTGATGGGATTCTCTGGAATTTATGGTGATTTTACAGGGGACCTTAAGCACTAATTTTGTCACGACTAGTCTGCATGGTCATGCCTCTGACCACAAAATTGTTCATAAAGCCACTATGGTCTCTGAGTTTCATTAAAATATTGTAGAGAAGTTGCCTTATTTAGGACTTTTTTTAATGTTACTGTCACACATATATGTTCATATATACAAATGTATATATATGAGAGTGAAAAAGATCCAGGGTTTTTTGCTTTTATATATATATAAATAATGGCTATATATACATTTATATCCTATCTTTTTAAACTATTTTATTTTTAATTTCTCTGGGGAAGATGACAATTTATTATAAAAATAGTGTAACTGTAAAAAGAAAGATAACAACCTGCATAACTGGATTTTAATTAAATGTATTTGTTTCTTGAAAGAGGTTTAATGTAAACAGTATTTATGCATCTTTTATATTCATATATGTTTGTGCATCCATACAAATATTTAAATATATAAATCTAATTGCTTGTAGTGGGAATGCTATAGCATAGAAGATGAAGTTTAGTTTAGCTAAGAAATTAAGTACCTCCACTATATATAGAGGTTTCAAAACCAAATTATTTCTATTAGTTTGTTGCCTTCATCAAAAAGAAGTGTGTGAAATATGGCCCTACTAAAGTCCATGGCAAATCTCCCACTGTCTTCAAAGGGATCTGTATTTCACCCTGTGTATTTTCTCAAAGAGAGCTGCCAATAACATCTGCCAGCTGGAGATCCAGCTAGATATGGGTTAAGACAAAAGAAATGTGTGTCAGCGTTTCATTGCATGACAAAGGGTGAAGGCTTTGGAAGTCTGCTGTGGCAGATTAGCACACAAAATGTACTTTTTCCTTTAAAACAAAACAGGAGGACAGACTTGCCTGATATTTCTGTTTTGGTGCATTGTTGTATGCATGACCACTTAAGGCACAGCTGTGAAGTGAGGGTCCCCCACCTCAGCTGCCAGGTTTAAGAATATTTGTGGTCCCATTTCCCTTGAAATCTCAGCCCTGTCCCCTCTGGAGATTGTGTGCCTACTCTTCTGTTTTGTAGTCTCTAATATTCCTGGGTAAGGCCCTGCTTCCTTCTGCTTGATACGTGGATCATCACTGAGTGAGAGGGTGTGTGGTCCACAACCTCTTCAAAACCACTCCATGGACGTGCAGAAAATCAGCCTTACCTAGGAGAAGTCTCTCTCCTGGCTCTATTGGAAGTGCTGTTACTTCACTTATCTCCAACATTATTCTTTAAGGGAAGAAAATAACATATAACCTTAAGCTGGAGAAGCTGGCACTGCAGTAAATGTGCTCTATCTACAAAGGGCAACCTGTGACACCCAGGCTGGAGGTCTGGATTTGCAAGGTCCCTTCTGTGTGTTCACGGACAATACTGACATTGGCTTCTGTATATTTTCACTTCAGCGTCTTTAAAATTCTACACATAGATAATAATAGCTTTATAATATTATTTTTCTGATTAGCAGGCAGCACATGGGTAGGAAAAATTGGAACATGTAAAGTCTGTATTCCTATGGGCCATGAATTAAAAATGAAAACCACAGGTGGTTTAGGTTTTCTGCTTCTAAATCAAAACATGATGACTGAGGCTTAGCCAAAACCAAAATACGGCTGCCCATGGCCATTTTTTAATAAAAGTCCCTCAGATTTGTTATACATTCCACTGAAAATCTTTACTGTTAGCATGTTAGTCACCACAAGTGCCTTGCCCAGAATGAAGTTTCTCATTTTACTAGTTTTAAACTTTTTTTTTGCTTAGAATTCCTAGCATTTTTCAAACACAGTACTTTCTTTTTCAATAGGATATATCTCTGAGATTGTCTTCTGTATTACATCCCAAAACTCCTTTAAGAGAGAAATCTTTGTTTTGGCTTCTAATAAACATTATATTATGATAGCCTAAGAACCTTGAAGTCATGTAGCTAAAGCATTACAATGATAAGAATGCATTCTTTTTATTTTCTCTTTATGCTATCAAAAGATATTTGCTTAGTTCATTCTGTCAAACATTTAATAAGATTAATCATTTTCTGACCCTGGAAACTCAAGCACTTCACTACATTGAAAAAATGATCAGGCATATAAATGGAGAAGATTTACATTGCTTTTCATGTCCAAGAAGATAGAGTTTTATGCAGCAACAAATATTCAAGCTATTGCTCATCATTATGAATAGTAAACTGTAGGTCTTAGAGGGTCAGACAAAGGCAAGTGTTGACTTATTTAATCATATTCCAACATAAAAAGTAATCAAGAATTAACTAAGTAATAATCCTGCTTAAGCTAGTTTAAAAAAACCCTAAAATTGCTAAGGCTATTGGAACAATTCCCTGCAGGAAAAAAAGCTTTGTGCATATTCCCCCCTTCCACTCCATAATTTCCATTGTTTATTTTATTAACACATCATTTAAAAACTCCTAGGAACAGACTTATAGAAGACTTTGCAAGTTTTTTTTTGAAGTTTTCTCGAAAATCGTTAAGTTTCTAAAAATTGCCCAAGAAAGTAAATGACATTCAAACCGTAAATGAACGAGAAGCCTGAAAGTTGGAAACTGGCAGCATTTACAAGATGACTGCCTTTTTTACATCAATTCAGTAATAGAAACTGAGTAAGAAAAATATAAGCATCTTTCTTCAGAGAAGTGCCAAACATCCATCCCTCAGAGCAGTGAAGATGAGACTTGCAAGTGCTCAGGGTATTTACCCCTTGATCACAAATTTAGGCCTTTGGCATTAGGCACACTGACTTGTTTTATTTTGGTTCTATTATTTACCTAAATGCTGTAAGAAGGCTGTCATTTTCCTAGATGCTAAATTCCTAAAGAGCAAATTTTACCTGGAGAATTCAAAACCATTTGGATCCCTGTGTCTGTTTGAATGTTTGAGGCTCTCCTTAAGCTTCCCCTACTGCTTTCATGTCCCTGCTGAGTACACTGCATTTTCCAGCAGTTCTAATTACTGGCGAATCAACCAGTCTAAGACAACCTCAGGTATACCAATAATACAAAAAGACTTCTGCGTGCCATAATTTCTAAATTTTCCAACCACCTTCTCCACCTTGGTGATCAGTGGCAGGGCTGCCAATCCAACCAATTGCCAAAAATTATTCCTGTAGCTTTGGCTTAAACTTGAACAGAGCCAGTTCAAAAACATGAGCTATATATCAAGGTTGTTCCACTATCTGACAACAAATTAAAAAAAAAATCAGTGTCTGCTATTTTTGTAGTGAGTGTAAGACTTGTTTTTTATACATGGGTGCTGCTTTGGAGCTTCTTAGATGTTTTATAGGAGAGAGGAAGTCAGGGAAAAGTTCTAATTGCTCATTGTTACACCTTCCTACAGCAATGCAAAAGAGGTGCTGGCCTTCTGCAAGTGTTCTGCTTGCATTGAAAACTCTGACCTCAGCCATCAGCGAGGAAGTTTCAAGACTTGTAGATAGAAAGGAAACATTTTACCTGTGGTGGAGGCAATGACAAAATATTTTTTGAAATTCTTTTCAGGGTTTAAAATCGATAAGTTCTGCCAAACTTGAGCCTTCAAGTCTCCTTTGCTTTTTAAAAATTAAAGGAGCTTCCAGGAGGAAAAGGTAGGCTTAGAAAACTGACTTTATTTTCTAATAAATAATTTAAAAAATCAGCTAAAATAACATTTTTTATATTTTATTTTAAACCACAATAATTTGCAAGGAAATGTGTCTGAAAAAAAAATCAGCAGATTCATGTGGATTAATGATAAACTTCACTGTTAGAGTAAGGAGTGAGATTTTCAAAATACTGAGTTGAGTTCTTTTTATTTATTTCTGGTAATTGAATGCTTAGGTATCAAAACTGACATCAACTGTTTCTCTCTAGGAAAAAGACAAAAGCCCTTGTTTTTAAAAAGTTGGAGTTTCATGAGCTGAGACTTTAGATACCATCAACTAATGAAAATCACTGACATCATGGGAAGTGGCAACACTGTACACTTTGATTTAAAACATCCTGTCACTTAGGAATGTAATTAAATCTTCAAGATATTTAAAAGTTCTCTAACTTTTTGTCTTGTGTCTGTGAGAGAATAAGAAAATTTTTTATATAGGATTTGATTGACTGAGTGTGTTGATAGATGATGTTGTTGGAGGTTTATGTGACTATATGTGGATTGTATAATTTTGTGTTTCAACTATACTGTATATCGACTAACATATGTATTTTTATGTAGTGAGTAATACTGTAACATATGTTCATGTTTTAGTACTTTGGAGACAGTTCAAGTGAAAAGGAAACGGGATTTTATATCTCCTGGATGTTTATTTTGACCTTTACATGTTCTTCAACAAACCTGAGAGGTTGCAGCTAGCGGGCAGAAGCAGTTGTGTGAGTGATGAACTGTCTTGTTTCCATCTCTTACAATAATCGGGATTTAGTTTCCAGTGTAATGGTGTTATAGGTAATTATCCTGAGATCCTGTATTTGCTGATGTTGGCTGGGCTTGGTTAAAACCTGGCACACACCCATTCCCACACTACCCTTGGCTGCAGAGCAGGGTCAGGGACTTGCTCCTGAGGCAGGACTGGCAGGGGCACCAGTCTACCTGCCATGAGTAATAGGCCGAGGAGTTATTCCTCTCCATCCTCAGGGTGTCAGACAAGAGACCCAGTCTTCTATTTCTCATCTGAGCTCCCAAGACCCCCAGCTCTAGGAGCTTGCCATCTCTGGTATTTCAACAGAGAAAACACAGATCAAGTGGGCTATGGCATCAGTAAACCTCTTTTCCTGGGTATTTTTTGATGGCAGTGATAAGGGTAAAGGAAAATCTTCCTTGGCAAGAAAGGCTTTTGCTCACTGAGAGGCACAATAGAAGTATAAAACCACGGCAATCTTTGCTCTAAATAAACCCTCAGGTTTTCCTTGCAGTCAGTGGTGCAAGAATTCCATTGTAGGGACAGCTCTCTCTTGGAAATGAAGGAAGAATGTCCTTTCAATGCTTTCTCTGGCTGCTGCCACCTCACTCCCGTGTCTTATACCCAGCATCTCAAAGCTTGTAATTGCGAGCAGAAATGTTTGATGCTATAAAGTCAACATCGCCAGGATGGGGGGTGCACTGAAGTTATTGTTCTTCCTTATCCTTTTTGAATAATCCATGATATCCTCCACCACATTCCTTTAAATTTGTCATAAATTTCCTTTCCTTTTAGGCCTCTCCTTTTGATTTAACCCAATGCAGCATGTGCATGTGAACATATCTGTTCTGAGGCAATGCAGGTTAAAATGCGTTAAGTTGAGGTGTATATAATGTTTATTTTTATGTATGTAGATTCCATTGACTCCCTGAAGCCTTCAGAGTGCAATTTGATTGAAATTCCCTTTTACAGTCGATTGAGCTGTACTGGTTTCCACTTGCAAAGTAAACAGCTGCTACTGTTATCTACTTCAGGCTTTGGACAAACATTCTAGCACATAAATAATTTTTGATTAATTTCTTACTTCAGCTTTAACTTTTAATTAATGTCACCACATATTTTACAAGAAAGACAATGGCCTTAAAAAAACCCAAACCCAATAACAACATAATGAAATACTCAGTTATTGATTTCATTGAACAAATTTCTATAAAGGTGCAAATCAAACAAGTGTGATTTTTAACTCTCTTGTTCTCATTATTAATGACATTGCTAATACTCTCCTGATAGAGGATGTTTTTGATTCTTCTAGCATGAAGGGACTATACAAGGCAATGTCTTGGCTAGCACCAAGAGAAAGGGTTTCACAATGAGAAATGAGAAAGGGTTTATCACAAGAAAACAGAAGACCTGCTGTTCCTTCAAAGTTCAGATCAATCTGTTTAATCACTTGCTATAAAGTGGAAGCTGCGATGCCGATTAATCAATTACTCATTGCACATATTCCTATCTGACATGGATATTCCTACCTGACTTGGATTTCCACAGCTGAGTCCCCTAGAATAACTAAGATTGGCACCACCTGGGGAACCATTCTCTGTCGCAGACATCTTTTTATGAAAAATCCTTTCCTTAGGATTTTTCCCCCTGAGAAGCTGAGAGGCCTCAGGAACAAATTGTAAACAATGGTTATCTGCTGCTGTGGAATGCAACAGGTGGATCTGTGATTGGCCCATCTTGGATGTTTATAATTAATGGCCAATCACAGCCCAGCTGGCTTGGATAGAGAGTCCGAGACAGCTGCCTTTTTTATCATTCTTTTCTATTCTTAGCTAGCCTTCTGATGACAACTTTTCTTCTATTCTTTTAGTATAGTTTTAATGTAATATATATATCATAAAATAATAAATCAAGCCTTCTGAAACATGGAGTCAGATCCTCGTCTCTTCCCCAATCTGAAAACCCCTGTGAACACTGTCACAATTCTCCTCCTGTGGAAATCATCTTCTCACATGCATTAGGAGCTGCAATTTAACAAACACAGGAACATTTTTGCTTTTGGCCTAGAATTCTCTGTATTTCTACCACAAATTAAAGAAGGATTAAAGCACTTCTTTACATCCTATAACTAAAATTAAGCTTGTTGGCTGGTTTTCACTTAGTTTTGTGAGGCTTTTTTGCTTCATGCTGGTGTGGTTCATAGGAAAGGAATTACAAATAGCAATGTAACCGTATATACAGCCCCCCTAGGAGGAGGGGCTGAGTGATGTGCCTGTGTCTGCAAAAGCCCTTCTGCTTCGGAATTTCTTGTAGGAAAGTTACACTTCAACAGCTGGTTATTATATTTTTCAGGGTGGGTAGGAAAAAACTGTCCCTGCAAACATTAATTATATCATTGCAAATAGTATCCACCTTGTATCATGTAGTAATGCAAACTCGAATGTTCTATTCTCAGCCCGGCCTTGGGGAAACATAGAAGGCAGATGAGAAGTTGGAAAGTATTTTTTGTGACACAGTAGAAAAAATAAAGGGAATAGCTATCTGAAGCAATCGTTATTTCAACTGTCCTGTCCCCACCATCCCCATTTAATCTTTGATTACTTTGATTACTCCTTACCACTATGAGCTATCCAACTCTTATTTTGTTGAAGTTCTGCTTCTGCTTTGTGATCTGGAAGCTGTGGAGGTCGTTCTCTGTCAAAATACAGGAAACAACGATCTGGAGGAGGAAAAAAAGCAAATGCAGGCTTTCTTCTGACACTCTGCTCAAAATGGTACAATACTATAGGGTTCTGTCCATGACAGCAAATACAGAATTAGCAGAAATCAACAGAATTGATGATATTTGTTAATTATTTCCTTCTTCCATCCAAGGGGACTTCCTTTATAGATCTCAGTATCTAGTGCCATGAGAAAATCAAACATTTTCTTTCCCTCTGCTACATTAAGGACTGCAATTCAAGCAGTATAAACCAAGAAAAAAACTCCCTTGAAGGGAAATCATCTGTAAAAGATTTCTTAAAGATATCAGCCTTTGAGGAGATCTGCCTTCTCAGGTGCAGGTTATGGTACTCAGGAGCCGTCATCCCTGGGCCCTGCGGGAAGCTCTCTCTAACTTTCTCACAGGTTGTCCTTGACTGCTTTTTGGGCATGCAGTCATCCTGTCCTCATGTCCTATTCACTGTGATGAGAAAAGCTTCACAGTCTGCATTAAAAAATGTGGTGCCCTATTAGTGTTACCATTTTCCCACCCATGCATCTCTTGTTTTATTTGCTGCAGGTAATCCGAAGATAATCCTGGGCTCGTGACAGCTCTTGTCTTCACCTGTCCAACCCCAGCCTCTTCTCTAACACACATTCTGGACTCTGGTCTCAGTTTCCAGGGCAACCACAAAATCCTCTGTCTATCCTTCAGATTCATCATCTAGGTTCACATTGCTTCCAGGATCCCTTTGGGGAAGGACTTAAGGTTTAGTAAGTCCCCTGTGCTGCTTGGTCCTTGCAGACTATAGGAAAGAGGGTCATTCCTCAAAGCCTTGGGAAGCACCAGTGCTGTGACAGAGGAATCTCTCACTGTGCCTGAGCCCCAATTCACCATGAAAGCAGAATCACCAGTGGAATAAGCACAGAGATGAACCCAGTGACACCCCTGCAGTGTCAGTATTTGCTAAACACAATCTGGCACTGTCCTCAAAAAAATACTCGTGAAGGACAAGAGAAAGCACAGCTAAACCAGCAGTATGATATGCAGTACTATAAGGCTGAACAGCAAATACATCACTGAAGTCTTCCAGAGGTTTGCAGCATTTTCAGCTTATCTTTCTTTAATTCTTGTCTTTCCTAGCACGGGAGTGTTTTGCACTTGGATCAAATTGATCCTGCCTGAAGGCTGGGCAGAACTCATGCACTCTGCCTGGGAGATGATGCTACAGTAGTAGAGAAATGAACAATTTCTTTGCTCCCTACCAGAGGGAAATACATATTTTCTCATGTGTTAATGTACAACACATATCCTTAATCCAGAGAACATGGGTTAAGAATTGGACGGCTCTGGGAGAGTACTTTTGTGGAGAAACACTTCATCATAAATGTCAAAAATACTCTTACAGGAAGATAGGTCAAAAAACCTCAATTAAAAAATGTGTTGGCTCACAGGAGATGCTGAACAAGGAACTGGGATTACTATCAATGAATATCCCCATCAGGACTTGCAGAGGTGGGTGGGCGTGAGAGCTGGTGATCCCTGTTTCTGTCTCCACATCCCCACTGGAAAGAATGTCAGTGTGTCATGGCCAAGACCAGGACCATCTGTGACTGCCTGTCATCATGTTGTCTTGCACACTGCCCACACCTCTGATGTAGGGGAGACAAAAAGCCCAGCATTTTTTTTTTCATGAAGATATGACTTGTTCTCAATACCAGAGCTATATGAGGTCTTTCATAAAGTAGAAGTATGTAAGAGTAAAAATAAAAGTAAAGGTTCCTGTCTGGATGCATCTGTGATGTGAGGTCCATGGAAGGCAGGCTCCATGCTTGAGGTACCCACCTATCCCCTCTGTAGGAGTCAGCTTTGGCAGATGTGTAACCAAGAAACCAAAACAACACTCAAAGCATGTACCAAAGCTTGTAACAAGTTGCTTGGAAGCAGAAGTAATCAGGGACATCGTTAGAAAACAGGCAAGATTTGTTTTTCTCTGCAGGAGATGGCAGAAACAGCAGAGCTGTGTGGTTTCCCAGTGCTCTCCTTGAGTGACAACAACTGCAATTAATGGACAGGATGCTGCCTGTGTGGGTGACACTGCTGTAGTGCTGGGGAGGAGGATGTTCCCACCTTTCAAACAGTTCTTTGTAGGAATGGAGAGCAATTAAGTGTCTCACAGTAAAGGAAGCTAAGTGACAACAATGTGTATGGCTAGGAAGTTGTTTTTTTCCAAAAAGAAAAGCAAGTTTTTACAACTAGTGACCTGGCATCAGGATTTTGTACTGTCTGCTTCTATGACCAATGCCCTTTCCAAGATGATCACCTCTTAGGAGAAGAACATGGTAGCAGGGCTGGAGCTGAGGGCGGGTGGAGCATCCTTGGAAGTGAAAGGCACTGCCTGCAGGGGCTGGGGGAGGCTGTGGCACTGCACCACTCCCCTGCTACCACAGCAGGCCTCTTCAAAAGCATCTGAGGTGGCTGAGACAGCTCCGCAGCCCTGGGTGATCTCAGAGTACAACCCACTCTTGAGGGCTACATTCACAGTCAGCCTCAGATGTGAATCTGTTTCAAAAGGATTAAAGATGTTAATTAATGTAATTATCCCTTTTAATGTAGGCAGACATGGATACAGACTCCTCTGAGCCAGAAATACTGTCATGAAGGCGTCTCTTTGCTCAGTGGTGGATTTCTGATGTAACATTCATGAACTTTCCCTTCCCAGCAACATGACTCTCAGCATGGTGACCGCGCTCTC
>NW_005054304.1:2162764-2191995 GCF_000277835.1 Geospiza fortis | reverse complement strand
TCTCCTGGATATTATCATAAACAAATGGCTTCTTTTGTCACTTCCTGGTGAAAACAATCCGCCTAGCAGATGTTAGGTGGAAGCAAGGAGACTTAGGGGAAGAAAAATCTATTTTTTGTATTGGTATCTCTAAACTTGTGTAGCTGCAGTATGTAGGTCACCAGAAGCTGAGTTTCCATAAAAGGAACAAAGCATTAGATATAAGTATATAATTTTAAGAAAAAAAATACTTATAAGTAGGTAGACCATAAGATCCTCCATCCTGGCTCAAAGCAAAGGTCAATCTATCTCCAGTCTTGCAGGGATGTTGGCACACACAGAGGTTGCTTTAAGTGATAATTTCCACACTATGGTTTGCAATTTAGTTGAATTTGTCCTTCAGCTTTTTCAGAATGAGTACCGTTTTTCTTAATAGAACATTTTTCACTTCCTCAAAATTAAAAAAAGCCTTCTCCTACAGATCCAGTTGGAGCCAGGTCCTTCAATTCATTTCTCCCAGAGTTCAACTTTGGTTTGGGAGCCTGCGTGACTGACTCTACAAAGACAAGTTTCAAATAAAAATAATTCATGTAACATTTCTGAGAGTTTTATTGTCACCAAGAACTTCTCTCAGATCTGGTATTCACCCCGCTGACTTTCTGACAGACTTCCTGCTCCTGAAACATTTGAAAAAGGTTTTATTATTAAGTTTTATTCCTTTAATGAGTTCCTTTAATAAGTTTCTCCTTACTAAATTGGCAGGCCTTCCTGAGGTTTAACATTTAACCTGTCAGAATTTATGTGCCTCTCCTTTTTGGGATGGGATTTGTCTTTACTGAGGCCATTTTTACCTGTAGCCACCTTTCCTCTTTCAGTGGCAGACTATGTATACCAACAGCAGGTATCACATCTTCACCAGGATGCTGTTCCCTCACCCCACCTGAAATTCTTCTCATCTCATGTGTCATTCAGAAAACTGAAAAACAGCCAACATGTCTAGATTTTTAAAATTTTTTTTAATACTATAATCATGATAAAAAAAATGTTCCAGGTTGGGATTTTGCATTCTGAGTTTCAGTGTAGAGTGAGTTTTTATGGCTGAGTTGTAAACCCCTAAAATATGATTTTATAATGGAAATGCTGACACAACCTTTATACAGCTCCAGCCATAATTTTAGATGATGTAAAATACCTTATATAGAAAGCCAAGGTAAGTGGATTTCTGCTATAAAGAGTGAGGAGAAGATGAGAAGTACACCTTTCAGCTAAGTATTTTCATTCTTTGTTTTAATTTTGACCAAAGAACAAATCATATATCTACAAGAGCAGGTTTTTATAGTCATACTTCATGTTTGTGTAAGACTAAATTATGTTTTTAATCTTTCTAGCTACCTAAAGTAATTCTTCCAGGAATATCACTGTTTCCCAAGGCAAAAATCAGACTTATGCCTGCTATTGATAAATAGGCATTTTCAAAGGAATTTTATTAAAAAACTGGAGGATATCACTGGAAATACAAAGGAGTGTTTTCAAATAATACAGCACTCAGAGGAAAGTGTGTTAGAAGTAACAGACTGGATATAATTGAAACTGACCTCATAAAATCAACAATGTATTTTTGTGATGCTTCTTTTCAAGGTCATTTCAGGACAACTGAGGATCTGGGAAGTAATGATACTCATCACCAAACAACACTCAGAGTTTATTTCAGCTATAGATCCAAAACTCTGGATATTTACTTAATGGTTATGTGCAATATCAGAATCCCTTCAGTTGGAAAATCACCATGATAACAACAGAAAATATTAGAACAGGTTACTCTTGTGATTTTCTGTACTTCATTCTTATTTCAAAGTAGATTTTTTTCTTAAAGCAATGTTTCAGTTAAATATTTCAGTTTATTTTCTTCTTTATGTAATCTTTTATTTAAATTCATAAGGATAGGAGAGGCAAAAGGAAAATTTTAGGCTTTTTGCTAATGTAATGTTCAAGTTAAATTTCAGACCTTGGATTGCATGGTACTTCTACATTTACCAATATCTCAGTTTTGGGGGCTGTTCACGAACACATTATAAAAATTTAAAACCATTCAGTTTTAAATGTATAAAATATTTTAATAGCAACCTATAAATTGATTTACTTGGTCAGATTTGTGCCTCAGTGACCTTTTCAAGACTGCAGCTTTTCATTGATATTTGAGAGCAGAACCAGCTGTGAAATATTGACTGTCCTTATCTTCCTGACACCACGGTTTCTGTCATCAGCTGGGTGGAATTCAAATCCTCTGCATCACAGAAGAGTCTGGGCTGCTGATCCAGCCTCCAGCCTCCCCTGGCCGGGAGGTTTGCAGAGCATTTTGCCCTCTGCCTCCAAGGGTCTTGCTGAAATAAAGGAGGGACTTCAAACTTGAGGCAGTTGAGCATTTGTTTGCCTCGGCCTGAGCAGGATTTCCCCAACTGCAGTGATAAAAACACAGGCAGGCTTCAGAGAGGAAGAAATGGAGGCACAGAGAGATTATGTCACTGCCTCCAGACTGTGCAGGAAATCTGTGGTGGGGCCAAGAATCGGAGTGAGGCGCTCGACTTCTGCACCTCAACCACAAGACCTTTACTTTCTTCCTCACACTGATGTCACTGCCACAGTGGCTGGGGAAGAAAGTCTTGCACTGTGACAATCAGCTGCTCTCTGGTGCAGACTGCAGACCAAATGCCTCTCCACAAACGTTCATCCAACCTCGGAAAATTTAATTGAGGGCTGCGTGTGTTGACTGCAACCATGATTATTTGCTTAAAGAAAGACACATAAAAGAAAATGTTTATTCAAATTAGAACAAACTATTTTCTTCTTTACATGAAATTTCATTTCTTAGGTTTTGAAGCAAACAGATACTAATACAAAACTAGGGTTTTTTCCTTGGTTTCAGCATACACTTTTCTTTTGGGTTGACACAAGCCCTTAAAAGGCTGCCAAAACGAGCCCTCAAAAACACCTTCCCCACACCCCTCCCTCCTTCCCAGCTCTACCTCCTTCTCCAGTGGCATAAGGAGGCAGGGAATGGAAGTCATGGTCTGATTGTGGTCTGGGGAAACCTGAGGCTTTTCTCACTGCTCAGGGAGAGGAATTGTTCCCCTGCTGCACCATGGGGTCCCTTTCAGGGGAGACTGCTCCATGAACTTCTCCAATGAGAGTCCATCTCACAAGCAACAGCTCTCTGCAAATGGCTGCAACATGAGTCCCTCCCACGGGCAACAGTCCTCCCAAAAATGCTGAGGCGTGCGTCACTCTTCCACGGGATGCAGTCCTCCAGGACAGGCTGCTCCAGCCTGGAAGCAGGGGCCCTCTCTACCACTGGACCACAGCCTCCTCCAAGCTCTCCCACTCTGGCGTGGGCACCTCCCCCATGAGATCCTCAACATTCCCAGTGGATCCCCCAGGGCTGCAGGGCCACAGCTGCTCCACTATGGTCTCACCATGGTCTGCAGGGGAATCTTGCAGGTGCCCAGAGCACCTCCTGCCCCTACTTCTCCACTGACCTTGGTGTCTCTGTGTTGTTCTCAGTCCACTCTTCTCTGACTGGAGTTAGAGCTGCACCATGACCTTTCTTTTGAATTCTTCTTAAATGAGTTATCACAGAGGCGTTACCACCACCCCTAACTGGCCCAGCCCTCGCCAGCAGCATGCCCATCTTCAGAGTCATCAGGGATTGGCTCTGCTGGACATGCTGGAAGCTTCTGCCAACTTCTCACAGAGGCCATCTCTTATAGTACCAAAAACCAGGCCATGCAAAACTAATACAACGTTCAAATGCTAATTTATTGTCTCTGATTTTGAGTTAATCATAAAACATTCTCACAAGGAACAAACGTTCCTATACAGAAGGATGCTGCAGTTATAGCACAGCCCATGCCCAGGGCTGGTGGTGCTGAAGATGCACATCTGACACTGGTCCCCCCTGAAACTGCAACGCCATCAGCACTCCCTGGCTGCTCTGCTGCCTGCCAGCACTCCTGTGGGGCTGGGAGAACAGCACTGGGGCCAGCTGGAGTATGTGACAATGACTGAAACCTCCAAGGGTCATCAGAGGTGAAATTACTTTGAAGCAGTGTAAGTTGGGGTGAAACTCTAAAGCTGATGAATTCCTTTTGGGCAGCTCTGCGTGAAATTCTGTGCGAGGTCATGAAAACTGGCTATATATTTTTATTCAGCTGAAGACAGAGAGAGCTGTCAGGTTGCTGCTCCTGAAACATCCAGGTGTGAAGTGAGAGCTGCAGTCAAAGTGTTTACAAAGAGCACCAAAAAAGGAGTAATTATGAAAAGCAGTTAAAATTCCTTTGAGGGTCGCACCCCTCATGAAGAAAGTAAGAACCTGGGTTCATATGAACACTGAAGCATTTGTTTATACTTTGAGATTCCAAAAAAAATTTACAGTTGGCTGACACTACATATTCAGGGAAGTATTATCCAAAAGAAATTACGGAGAAAGGTGAAACTGTTAAAGGCTCTGGGTTATGTGCTAATGGTGCAGGTTTAGCAGAAGACAGACTATAGATATTTCTGACAAAACTAGATTACTTTTCTACCAATGAACAGGCATTCATTTGCTGAACCAACAGACCAGGGAATTATAGCGGCCTGTCAGACGCAGCCCCGCTCCGCTGAGGCTGCGCGCTCCACTGGATAGTTAGGGTTGGGGTTGGGGTCAGGGTTGGGGTTAGGGTTGGGTGTAGGGTTATGGTTAGGGTTAGGGTTAGGTTAGAGTTTAGGGGTACGGTTAGGGTTAGGGTTAGGTTTAGGGTGTTACTCTGCAGTTTAGGGGAGAAACTCTTTATCTCTCTGATAGTCACAGAGGCTCAGGAGAATGGGTTCTTGTAAAACTACTGCCTCCTGTCTGAGTCAAACGTGGTTGTCGGTTTATTCTGGTCAAGGTATAAACTTTATGTAAGTAATGTGACAGAGGTACTTGCCACATTGAGCAGGGCTAATGAAGGAAAGCAATATTTTCCCTTTTCCATCTTCATATATTCTCACATTTCGTGGCAAAATACAATGATTTGTATTGTAGGTGTTGGAATCAACTTCAGAACGACTTGAACTCTATTGGTGCCTATCGTGAAATTCAAGAAGCTGTTTTATTTTTAAATTGAATAATAATTTTTATTAATTGTATTGATGTTTTGAAAAATTGCTTAAGCAGTTCTGTCAATATTAAAAAAATGTGCAAAAGTCTTTTCTAGTTTTGTAGAAATGAAGTATACCTCATGACTGTCCTCCTAGAAACAGTATGGAAAGTTTCCAAACTTTTGTATTTCATTAGGTTAAGGTTAGTTACCTGGGGCAAAGAACTAACTATGGCCTTCATGTAGACTGCATAGCTGTGCTGCTCAAATAATCAATCATCTTTATTGTCCATAATGTCCATAGTTATTAAAATTAATTTATTTTAAGAACAGAGGCTTTTTTTTCAGTCTGGAAGATTTTGATTCTGAAGGAATTGTGGTGAATGTAGTACAGGATGAAAGCCTGTACAAACTTCTTGTGTTGCTTAAACTGTTTCTAAGTAAGAAAACAAGAAGTTTTAGGCAGAAATGGTTACAAATAATGCAATTAGCCTCTGGTCAACAGTATTTCAGCCCTTTGGTGACCATAACAGTGGCATATTTTCTTTCTGTGTTACACAAAACTGCAGGTGATGTGTATTTGTTGTTCTCCACTGGTTAAATTATCCTTAAAACCATTATTAACATACATATGACTCTTTTTTTTTAAGAAAAGCAAAATAAAAGTTTTGTTCAGAGATGGGATAAAATGAGAATTTTATAGTCTTTGGTGCTCTGCAAAACACAGCTAGGATTTGGGGCCAATTCTTGGATGCTGATGAGTGTATTCCAGGGCTGCAGTAGAAATGAAGCATTCAGTAGCTCCCAAGAACAGACTTGATCCTGAAGTCACTATTTATGCATCACTCTTATTCCAATCTGTGGGAGTTTTGCATGACTTAAGTGTCAGTCACTTTGACATTTAGCCCAGCTGGTTGAATGATCTACCATGACTATATGGCACATTTTAATCTGATTTTTCTTCTCCATACAGTATTTAATCTCTTGCTTTGTTACCTGTCCTCTAGGTAGTTTGTGAATGCCAAATAATTTGACACATCTGGATTAGAAAACAGCCTTGGAAGGAGTTTGCTGGCAAGGAATGAGTGGTAGGTGGGTAACAGCTGGAGGGAAAGTCAGCTGGAAAAAGAGACAGGGATTTCAGCTTTACCTCTGAGGTACGTGTGAGTGCACCCAAGCTTGGCACCATTCAGCTCCCTGGCAGTACAAACAAGGACCAAGACAGTGGTGTTTACCTTGCTCAGAGAAATGTGTGGGCTCAACTGGAATACCCAGAACAAACCACATCAGTAGCAGAAACTATAAGCTGAAGGAAGTGTTTCCTGCGAAATGCTGCTTGACAAATCCATACAGCTTCCTTTCTGTGAGGTGAATATAGCTTGCAAATCACAAGTGTATTTACTATAAAATTTGTGATTTGCCTCATTACTTAAACTTTGGGGTTTTTTTGTGGTTTTTCTTTTTTTTTTTGGTGGTTTATTTGGTTTTTTTTGTTGTTGTTGTTTTCTTTTTGGTTTTGGTTTTGGGTTTTTTTGGTCCCCTGGCATGGGATCTCATTTTCTTAGTTGGTTTGAGACATCTTGTTTTATTTGGGCTCCACAGATACTATGATATTGCAGCTCACTGATGGGGTGAATGTAACTTATATGATGCAGTATCTCAAAGGAAAATCTCATAAAGCTTAGTGAAAAATGCCTCTTCAGCAAATGCTCTTTTTTGTTTGTTGAGAACTTTCTCCACCTGAATGAGAATTAGCTAAAAACCTCTCAAATTTTCCTTCCCAGAAAATAGTTTCAGGTTCTTTCCCCATGCATATTCCTGTTGATTGATTGAAATATCTTGCTTTCACCTTCTCGCACTGGTTTTTCCTCTTATTCTACATTTCTGTGGACGTGTCTTTCTTGTCTCTGTTCTAAGTGTATTTTCTTTGGCTTCAGCTTATTGTAGCATTTAAGAACACGTTTATCTAGGAGCACACATGCAGCCCTGTTTCTCTGTAGTGAGATTAATTATGTACTCAAGGACTTTGTTTAGCCAAAATTTTGCTTTCACTATGCTATTCTATTTAAGAACTGAAATGGTGTGGTAATTTTCATCCAAGTTACATCACCATCATATTTTTTTGCATTGGAGACGTGAGAATGTCATGGGGCAAGCTTGACAAGCAGTAAAATGTCAAGTGTCAAAACATTGCAATTTGTTTTTAGATGTAGTCTACTTCTGTCAAATTTTGGGTAATATGTCCATAGGTGCCTAAAAAAAATAAACTATTACTTAAAGAAAAAAAACCCCCTTGCAGGTGATCCAGAGGACTATTCAGGACTCTATATAGACACTTATTGTCATTTTCTACACCCTCTGTGTCTGACAGGTCTGTGTAGAGCTGGCAGATGTGACAAAAGACCTATAGGTGACCCATTCAATAAAGCATCTTGATGGGCAATTAAAATAGCAATAAACAGATGTGCTTAGGTATTTGCATTCCACCCCATATCTGTCTTTTAGCTCTCTAGAACATTTTTGTAATTGAAATTGTTCAGTTGGAGAAAATATTTAGCATCTTTATTTATTAGGATCATAAAACATAAGCAAGCACCAAAAAAATTATAAAGACAGTCAAAAAACTCAACACAAAAGTAAGTATAATTTTGTTGTAAATATTTTTAAAAATGCCCGCACTGTTCTTTGGGCCCAAATTCATGATTTTGCACTCCAAATCAGTGAGTGCAAATTTTAAATTATTTCCTTTGTAAATCACAGCTGGACCACCAGGTTTCTCTTGGGCTGGTGAGACACTTTGGCATCATGTGCTCAAGGGTACCTAAAAAGTGAAAATCTGAGTTCCTTAGTGTGTTCATCTCCTCTTTCTTACTGGTATGTGATTTAGCATGGGCTTAACAGACCTACAACCTTCTTGCTTTGTAAGAGTTATGAATCATGTGAAGTCTGTCTTGAGACTCGAAATCAATCTACCCTTCAGCAGCCATCAGTGTGTTTTAGTGTTCAAGCTGAATATGTTTTTTGCAGAACAGCACTGACAAATACATAAAAGGGGATCAGATGTCACGGCAAAAATCCTGGTGTGCAAGCCCTGCAAGTCAGTACAGCAAATCTAAACGCATCTTCATTTTCCCTCAAATAGAAAACATTCTGCTCTTATATTTGATTCCAGGGCATTAACCTTGTTACTACAGTACAGCAGCATGTAACTAGCAAGTCAGAAAGAAAAACCAACGTGACCTTCCATCTCTGAAGTAATTTCTTAGTAAAATGAGGTACTTCATAGAGACCACTGTGAAAACAAGACAGGTTGGTAAAAACAAGGTTATTTGAAGATTTGCATTAGAGCTCTTCATCTCCAAGGAGCCCACCACGAGTTTAATATATCAGGATTCAAAAAGCAGAGGAGAAATCACGTTGTTTTACATCTTTTACATACTTATACACATTAATTTACATACATATGCATATACACACATATATATACAAATATACATGTGATATAAGAACATAATTGTTTCCAGCAGTTTTCCAGGATTTACAAAGCACATACCCTTCCTTATCAGATGATTGTCATTTAAGGAGAAGAATTAGGAGGGAGACCTTTATCCAGAAAGTGTAGCAGAGCTCCAGGCTGACTTGTTCAACAAACTTCTACTTTTCCGGATACCTTTGGGGGATCTGTTATTATTCCCATATTAAAAAGGATGGAATATATATTGTGATGAAATGGGATACTGTTATTGATTAAAGAAGTCCTCAGAGGCTACAGAAGTGAGGAATAAAAGCAACCTCTGCACTAAGTCAAATGTGTTGACTCCTTTTTTTTCATCTTTCCCTTTATTTTCCCAGCAGACACCTAAAGCACTGTGCCATTGTCTGTATAAAACTTGTTTAGCATATACCTCATCACCAAAAAGTTAAGTCATTAGAGGTTCAATACTTGTGGTTTAAAATAGCTGTTTGATAACTAAATTGGCTAGCTAATTTCTGCTGCCTCACAAAATACCTCCTGGTCTGTCTTGCTCTGTCCCATTTCATGCACCCAAGCAGGAAAATATCAGGTGGAAAAGAAAGTGCCATCCAGAATGTTTATCTGCACTGGCTGCTTGGCCCTCTTCAGAGGTGAACTCATGCTGATACATGGCAATTATATTTTAAACAAAGATATTCTACACACCACAGATTCCTGTAAATCTCCATTACAGTTCACATAAGCAAAATAGAGATGGAGGGTTATACTGATGACTAGGTACTGCAGTGACTTCCTTCAGCATATAAATGGTCTCATACAGTTTGAGAAGGCCAATTAGGAGCTGAAGTCTCAATTTAAGACACAGTTTTTCTCCACTACCACTTACACTTTATTAAATATAAATACTTCATTCTCATTAGTGGCTGAAAGGAGGTTTTATTTTCCAATAAAACAACACAGAAGTCATGAAATCTCAAAATTATGCAGCATTAATATCTCCAGTAGACATTGCAAAGGTGTTTTTTTTTCAGAACACAATTCTTGAAAGGACTTGAAAGGACTCTGAACCTGAAGTGGAGGAGTGCATTTAATACTGTAGTATTCATCCCACATGGTGCTCAGTTCTTGCTTGCAGTACCACAATCAGGGTTCTGCAGCCCTCTGTGGAAATTGGCTGTGACTCAATTCCCCCAATTCATGCTCTTAGATGACTGGATGACCCAACTAATTAAACAACTAGCCTAATTCTGTGGTTCCTGGGCACATCCTGTCCCACCCAGAGGGCTCTCCTGCCCCACTCAATACAAGAAAGGTAAGCAGGTAGAATTAGCAACAAATGCATCCCTGAAATGGAGGAGTGTCTTTCGGTCCTGGTTAGATTCCTGCATGTTTTGATGCAAAGTCCTGTTTAGATGGAGGGAGTGCAGAGATACAAATCTTTTCTCTCCCTCTTCCTCCAGCCACTAGAGTTTATTTAACAAGGCTCTACTTTAGAGAAGCTAACTGCTGGAATGCAGGCCACCTACATCCCAAAACGATGACCAGCAGGTGGAGAGACCTTGTTCCAGAAGGATGTGATGGCTGGTACCTGTCAAGACTGAGGTTTCAGGCAAACCCTTGTTAATCCTTGCAATGGGCCAGGAGGATGAGTAGCATGCTGTGTTGAGGTTAATCCCTGCCCATGGTGTGGGATGTTGTGGTTCCTTTCATCATGAAACTTGATTTCTAGGAATTCTACCCCAAACTCCACAGTTGCATGGAGAGCAATCTGGTCCCAGGGATTTTCCATCCAAACTAAACCTAAACTACTTCAGGTGAAAAACACCCTTCTGTTTTCAGGGGGAGACTTCCTAACACTGCAGCAGAGTTCCTCTCCCTGGGTGCACCTCCCACAGTTGCACTCACTCTGCCGGCTGGTACTGACACAAGAGCAGGGGTCAATCCCCCTGCATCCCTGCAGCCTGACTCCATAGGCCAGGGGGACACCTCTCCCCTGCCCTGGCCCATTGCCTTCTCACTTGTTTCAACACACTGCTGGAGTTTGTCTTTTGCTCCTTGCTCAGCTATAGAATTATTTTTTATTTTTGTGGTAGTCTATCACCATTCCCGTCACTTTTCCTTCCTTATTTTCCCATTTTACCAGGTGTAGTTTGGCATGTTCAATAGCTGTAAGTGGGCCTAGGTCAGTCTCCATGCCTGCAAGCACAGCTCCACTGACATCAGAGTTAGGGACACTATAACAGGATGGACTTGGCACTGGGGATGCACTGCACCTCCCAAGACTTCGTTATCTCCTTTATTTGTTTCCCATACAGCTGCTGCATCTAAACCCAACTGTAAAATCATGTTTAGATCTTATAAAAATGAAAACTTCCTGTAGCTCATTCCACATGGCTCTGCTGCTGGAACGGCTTCAGATTCCTCCTCCTCCTGGTGGTGTCCTCCATAGTCTCACTGCAAGGACTTGGGGAGGTGAGGCAGTTTGACCTGTGTCCTGGTATTCACCTGCACCCTCTCAGCAAAAAAAACTGTTTTCCTCACACTCTCTCCACCAATTTCTCCCTTTCTCCTTCCAGTTTTAGGAATCAGGAGAAGTAGAAAGGCTAGGTTTCTCCTCAGGAGAAACCAAGTATGTGTATTCTCTGGGTCTTGAATAGAGAGGAGATACCAAAGAAAATTGTTTGTAAGAGTTCCACTTGCGGAATAGTGTGTACTCTCTCTTTATTTTGAGAATATTTCAGCATTGAATTTACCAGGGTCACACAAAATTGGGAGGTTGCCAGGTGCAGGGAATCTGACTTTCTTTCTGCTTTCTTTCAGCAGCAACCAGAAGAATAAATTTATGTGATAAGTAAATTAAAATAATAAATACATGACATCTCACTTTAGCTTGTGACATTAAAGTGTGAAACCACACATAAAGGAGTGGAAAACAAGAAGAAAAATCTGCAGATTTTACCAGAGGTGGGGACAGAAAAGGGAGAACAGGAAATTGTGCAAACTTTTATCTCAACTACTTATGACTTGCTCTGGGGATTGCATTTCTCTATAGTCTTCCTCTACCTTGGCTGACACTCCCTATAAACATTTTATGAGACATGTTAAGTATTTTATGCAAAAAGTGGGTTGTATTGCATTGCACTGTAGGTCAAGGTGAGGAGGACACATTGCCAGAATACTTAGTTAATCTCTTTCATCTTTCCCGTGCTGTCATTAATGCTTATCTGTTCCCACAGGTATTGCAAAGCCATCCGTTTTCTCCAGTGCTGCAGTACAATAGTAAAATCCTTTGATTTCATATGATAACTGCTTTTGATGCTGGTTCTGTTCATGTTAATTTTGAGATCAGATTTGTGTATTCTTGCCTGTGATGTTTCTATCATGCTCTCATGCTTTTCTTTTCTGAGAGTTCAGGAGTTTATCTTAACATTTTTGTCATCCCCCTGTGTATGAGCGGTTTGATGTTGATGTGTACGTGGTAACAGCTCTTGCTTTAGGTCATAGTATTCAAAGATCCTATGAATTAATTGAGTCTGTTTGAGGGGCTTCTATCCCAGTTGTTGTCTGAAAGTCTGTCTTTTGCAATCCAAACCTGCCTAGGGCTTCCCTACTGCCATTGTGCTAAAGTGAGAACCACTAGCAGTTCCTGTGTCCTGTTCTGGTGTCAGAAGTGATCTTTCTTGATTCATAAGGAGTCCTGGACCAGCCCTGTCAGCATTCTTGATAGGGAATGTCTTGTTTGGGATAAAAGGTTTATCAAAAATTATTTAAGGCAAACAAGATAGCTAAGGTCATTAGCAGAAACTTTTCTTTAGTAAAACTTTCAAATGCCTCTCACTTCAGGATGTCCAGTTTCAGAAGAAGACTATGCCCTAAAGCCATTCTATTGCTTTTCCTCTCACTTCAGGATGTCCAGTTTCAGGAGAAGACTATGCCCTGCATTCTATTGCTTTTAAAAAAATCCTTCTAATATCATCATTAATAAGTCTGGGAAGCAGATATTATACACATAATTTACTTCTCCATTTGCTTTCTTAACTTGAAAGCTGAGATCAAGGATTGGGATGGCCCAGCCATGAGGAATGTTATGTGCACTCCCCAGACTACAGACAAATATATATATTCACAGGCAAAATGGGCAGCTTGCCACTCCAGAGGTGAACAGGAGACATGAAGATGTTGGTAAAGGAAGATGCCACTGGTGTGTGAGATCATTATACTGCTAAATTAATGAGAAAGTAATTTGATCTTAAAATTCAAGTCTGAGCTTTAATAACTCCAGTAATTCTCAGCAAACAGAGCAAATTAAGGTAAATGAAAACTAATTTCATACTAAAGAATAAATGCTTGTGAGAGGGAGCTTTTGCCCCTGCCTTGTTTGTTGACTTGCAAAGGGAATGAAATTTAATATTTCAGCATGTTTTAGTAAAATCCATAATTTTAAAGCACAAGAGAACTTATTTTCTGTTCCTCAGAACTTTGATACTTTAATTCACCATAAGTAATTAAAAAGCCGTGTCAGAATGAATTTCAATGTGAGCACGCAGTGAATATTTTTCCAGCCTGTACAAAGGAATCTAAATATATATATATATTTTTTAATATTGCAAAACAGAATGTTACCCAAATGACTCAGAAGAACGTTTCTGTATTTTTTCCCTCTTTCCAAATGCATCTAAGTGTGGCTTCTGTTTTTCCATTACTATCAAAGACACGTAGCAGAATTGGTCATTGCTTCTATTTCTGGTCACAGTTTTGGGAGCTGAGGTTTAATACGTAATAAAAAAAGCAGACACGGGGATGATTTTTTTCTTTATGCTGAAATGGCTGTGAGAACTTACATCAGAGCCCACTGCACATCAAGAGCACGTCAAAATGAGTTTTGCTGCTTTGGTTAGGCTTTCACACAGAAGTTTCCTCTGAGGTAACTCAGTGCATAAATGGAGAAGACATTTCCTGGGAAAACAAAAGTAGGCAACGATCGAGTCTACCAAACGCTGCTGGATTTGTTTAATACGGTGTATAATGGCCTATTTGTACTAGATAGAGCAATATTTTCAGGCTGCCCTGGGAGGGGGAAAACACCCCCTTCAAAAGTCAGCATGAACATCTGAGAAGACTGAAGTAGTACTTTCATACATTCAGAACTGGCTCATTTTTTCATACATGTCCTAATATATCATATACTAGTATACCTTGTATGAAAATGTCTTTATTGCTGTTTTTCAGTGGTGTCAGCTCAACAGGTTGGGTTTCATTCCTGTTAATGAAAATTACTTTGTGTGACCTCTGCTCAGTTTTAATTTTAAGGTATTTTAGAAATTTAAACTGGGGTGGGGGGGTTGTTGGTTGTTTGGTTGTGGTTTTTCTTTTAATCTCCAGTGTAAGTTTTGTTATTCTTCTTTGCTTATTTTGTATTTTTAAGAGAGGTCCTTCATGCAAATGAAGAAGAAACATAGCTATTCATAGCAAGGAGGGTAGCTATATTTCATGGAGCAACATTTTTCCAGGCAAGGAATAGTACTGTTGCCTTCAGGAGCCAGAGACCTTAGCAGTCACTTCTCTCAAGAGCAAAGAGATATTAGTTTATTTTTTATATCAGCAGTGATTTTGATTTTCTAAAAACCTTATTGATCAAAGTAATTGATTGTTACAAGTCCCATTTACATGGATCATTATCATCACTATGTAAAACCTGCATTTGTTAACCTGCTTGTTTTGTGTGTCTAGTTCAGCCCTGAATGTGAAATTAAATCGTGTGGTTTCTCTGTAGATTAACACTTGAGAACTGTTCTCCAAACGTGGGAGGAAAAAAGGCATCACAGAGCCACACAGGCTAGAAGAGTAGTTGCAAAGGGCTGATAATTGACCCTTATGGAACAATGAGTAGATATTCATATGGATGGTCTATATTTAAAGAAAAAAGACATTTAAAGTAACTGGAACTCCGCTGAGTTGTCGTATGTTATGAATTCTCTCCTTGGCCAAAAACTCCTTGGTTGCCATTATATTCACAGGTTCATGATGATGAATTATATCAGGCAAAGGCTATTTAATCTTTGACTCCAGGGCTGTGGTCAACCTTGAACGAATCCATGACTGTCGTAATATTCATAATTTGCTTTCTTAAATACTGATATATTTGACGAAATTAGGTAATAACAAATGCTTCCCATTAACTACTTAGTCCTGCTCCTATTTCTGCTCATGCACACTGAAAATGCCTGCCTGGTGCTGAGCACTGAACAAAACAGCCTGAAATACGCAGGGCAGAGCCACATGCAGGAATTGTGATCAAAAAGTTGCTGAAAAACTGTCTCCATACAGAGACTGGGGAACAAATTTTGGAGGGACTTAAGTATGTTCTTTATATCAGCTTCTGTCAACTCTCCGTGTACTTCCTTTGCAGTTCCTCTCACCACTTTGCCAGGTCCTTTCCGTATAGTCTGTGCAAAAGAAGTTTTATGATCAAATTCAGGTTATTTTCCCACTGGCATCCTTCCTCTTTCCAGTTTGTTCTGTGTTTCACGCTGAGTCTTCTAGAAGACAGAAGCAATCTCATATGCAATCTTACACATATGCAAATCCAGCAAGGATTGAGTCCTTTCGATGGAAAACACACAGCAAGTGTTTTAAGGACTTAGTACACTATGCAAGTTCTCTTATGGACTCCTAAAGTGAAAATATCCTTCTGTCTTTGATAGCTGTGACTTATAGCTTTGACTTGGTAGCTTTTTTATTTATTCAGGTAGTGCAGTGAACTATTGTACTGTAGATAAGGCTGTTACAGTAGTGCAAACAGCAGTAAAAGCGCATCATTTGATGAGTCAGTTTGTTTCAAGCAACAGACCAGTCACAAAGTCGTGGAGATCATTGTAAAATTGCAGCAGGTCAAGAAAAAAAATAGCAAAGTAAGAAAACTAGATCTGAGGGTGATATCTGTTCAATAGAATGGTTTTTTTTCTGGGGCTGAAAACTGTCCCTTCTACAAATCCCTGGATGGCCTCTTTTCTCTACCTCACAGAAAGTACCTTGGATACACTGCAGTCTTTGCAGCCCATTTGATTTATTCCTACCTTGAATTGTGATTTTCACGTGTTAATACTTTGCTCCAGTTCTTCTCTGTATTGCAGCATGTGGCCATTATCACTTCCCTCCCCCAGGCCCATTTCCCTTGTTATATATCTGTTTCATTCTCTTATTTAAGTTGAATGTGAACTTGGGGTCAAGAACAGACGAGTCATGTGATGGGACTAAGGTATAACTGCATTTTCCAGTTTTTTTCCACTGCATTGTCTGAGGGTTTGGAAGCACAATCTCACAGACAGTGCAAAAAACCTGAAGTTCACAGTTCAGCTGTCAGTTATGAAGCAGATTGATGAATTAATATCCTTAAGGAAGCCTGGGCTGGAAAGCTATGGGATGCAACCTCTCCTTAAGGAGTACTTGCTGACGTGTGAAGCCTCCTTTTGAAAAGCACACTGATTGCATTCTTTCCATCAAATCTACGTTCTGGAGGGCTAGGGCTCTGCCATGAGTCCATGCTGCAACTAATGGCCAACTAATGCTTTTTAGCCAGTTTTCCAGTCTTTAAAAATACACCATCATGCCCTTGATTTTTGGAGGGAAGCTGAACATCATATTTGTGTGGAGATGTGACAAACAGAAGCAGACAAACCAAACAACAGACCTGATGTGTTACTGAAGCACTGAGTGTGGCTGTCCAGGATGGGCTCCATGAATGCATCACAGTGCTGAGGATTTTTTGGACTAGCCTGCTATTATGCTGCCATTTTGCCTTTAATAAGTAATAATGGGTCACCTTAATGTTGAGCTTAACAAAACATAGAATGCAAGAACAGTAATTAAAGGCTTGTAATAAAATAATGTAGCATTTACCTAAATGACAGCATTACTGTTGACAACCTGAACAGCAATGACATTTAAGTTTTCCTGAGACATTTTTCATTCAAATTATGTCACTAGTTCTGAGGCTCCCTTTTGTAAGTCTTCCTGCCATGTAGCTCTATAGTTATTATCCCTCATTGTCAATATAGCCAGTCATTTCTTCTCCGCATCAGTTTTGATTGAGTTCTTCCAGTTTTCCCACACACCTATCTGTGTATAAACCTTTCTGAGTGATTGATATGGATTCATGCTTTTATTCTAACTTATCAATTTTCATCTTTTTTTTTCCTTTCTCAAGCAACTACCAGATTTCTGTCTGTATAGTGTGCAAATCCAGCCAAACCTGGAATTAAAAAGCTGCAGGCTGAGTATGGGTTTAATACCTTGTTGTCATGTATTTTGAGAGATAATACATTTCTGGGGCACAACTGGTATCCTGTCAGTCAGGTATCCCCACTGGTGAAATTCACATGACCTTGACCAGAGTAAATTCTTTGCTAAAGCAGAAAGGGGAGGAGCAGCCCTCCAAAAAGGCAAAATACTGGACCATAAATTTCTTTGACAACATTGCACAATATAGCAAAGCTTCACAACATCGCTCCAGCATGGAGGGCATTGCTGAAGAATGAGAGATACGAGGAGGCAAAAGAACCTGAGGACAAAAGCAAGTCTTTGTTCAGGCAGATTACCTGGGGGGAAATACAGTACATGATGAACCATGTGACACATCAGTCAAGCAAGCCATTTCTAGGAGGTTTTACTTACTGGAGAGCTGTTTTTCATTTAGAGAGGAATTCCTTCCTGGGTAGAGGGCTTGGAAAAGGCCAGTGTGACTCTGAGTCTCACTGAAGCCATATTCTGGCATGGCAGGCATACAACCTCATAGAATACTCCTGCACATGGATGAATTTTCCTGTGCTGAACTGACAGTCTAGCTTTCATCAGATCTAAAATAATGCAGAGGATTAGCTTTGCACAAAAAGCATCAGTCAGGCCTTCATCCCAAACTCCTCCGTGCCAGAATGGAATGATTTTGTCCTGCCAGGTCTCTCTGCAGAGCTGACATTTCTCAGGCTCTGCTGGGCACCTGTTGGTGCAGTGCAGGAAGCTCTCCGGCTGACTGGTCCTACCACACATGGCTGCAAGGCTCAGAGAGCTTGTGCACAGCCAACAGGGACATTAAAGGAGCTGCTGATTTGCCAGCATGTTCTGCTGGCCAGGGGATGGCATGTAGCTGCACACTGGTGTGTAAGGGCAAGCCTAAGGGCAGGATGTGCCTCTGTGCTCCAGTGTGCTTTATTAACGTGGCTGAAAACCAGGCAAGGGCATGGCAGGAGAGACTGAGCTGGAGGGCTGCACACCACCAGAAGCCCATGATGCTTACCTGAGGCTGCAGGGAAGATCTCCTGTTATTTTTCAGCTGGATTAAAACCACAGCCTTTCTCTTACCTCTGCTGCAAACCAACCTTCAGCTGCTCTGCAGGGGTACAAGATTTTAAATTAATTGTGATAGTCAGGAAACACCCTCTATAGGGGTAATCCCATTATCAGGGTAGACCATGAATTCCCTCACGCAGTTGCTGCTGCTCTTGTTTTTATTGATGCTCAGTTCTTGAGCCGCAGGTCAATGTACCACTTGACTTTGCCTGGTCAAACCAATTGTTATGACTGGAATGTTGATTCAGCTATAAGCCATGAATATTCCAAGAGAAATACTATTTATGCATAACAACCTTAGCCTGTACTACTAGTTCATACCATCTCTCCAAATACATTTTGAATATGTTCTTTAGTAGCTGGCTCCTCTAGACTAAATTCACAAAGCCTTATACTTACTGTTTAGTTCAACATTTGTACAAACCAGTAAGCAGACATTTCTATTTTCAAGGGCCCTTGAAAGGTAAAGAATTGAATATGGTGATGGCAACATACCATCTCTCTCCAGATTAGGGATATACAAACAAATGTAAGCATTGCTCTGCAATCAAGAACTCCTCTTTCCTCTCTTGTCCCTTGGGTATGATGAGAGGATGACAGTGGCTCATTGTTTAGAGGATGAAAACTAAAGCTGGGTGCGGCTTTGTCATCTGGAATTTTAAAGCTGCCTTTGTTTTAGAGTGCTACAGTGAAGTGTTCATCATTTACATTAGTAGCAAATCTGGATTTTCTGTCTTAACTGTATTGTTTCTCTCTGAGTTACACAGGTTCTACTGTGCACTCCTGTGTGAACTTTAAATGGTGCATCAACACGTGAAGGTGACTTCCCATGTGTCAGAAAACCCCACCACCTGCAGGGGGCTTGAACTGAATTTCTGATGAGCTGGTGGGAATATCCAGGATCTGGCACAAACAATGTATGAAATTAATTTCCTAGTGTACCTAGCTGCCCTGAAATCTTCATTGGGAAATATGAATTTTCTAATTCATCAGACCCATCGTGCAGGTCAAGAGAAGTCTTAATGAGGGCTTTAGACAACCTGAGGCCAGGGGTGCTGAGGTGGGAAGTGATGAGCTAAGGCTCCCCTACCTCTCAGTTATGATAATGGGAATTTTCCAGACACTTTAAATTTGAATTCCTACAGCCTAGTGTTCACCAAGCATTAAACCCCAAACACTCTAGCCTGTACCTGCAAGGGCTGGCATTTTCACACGGTGTCATTTTAGCACAGGTTAGGGCAGGATTACCAGAGCTGCTGCCATCAGCCTTATTTTGCTAAACCTTTTTGTCTCGTAGTGCCAATGAATACAGGACTGGAGGCTGTTGAACCCGAGCCAGGAGGGCCAGTCTGCCTTGATGGACAGCTTGCAAAGGAGTGGCTCCTGGTGCTCTGCACCTGGGGGATTTCTCAGTTACTGTTAAGGGGGAAACAAGCAATTATGCAGAAATCTGTTTAGGGAATTATATCAGGATTGGTTTAGAATAATTTCTGGCCAAAGTCTGTAAGGCCCATTTTTTTTAATATGGTTGCACACAGCTCTGACAAATTCAGAACCTTCCAGGAAAGCAAGACATGCTTAACTTGCCCCCAGGTCAGCACTTTGCATATAATCTTGTCTCTCCCACTGTCCCTATCAGGAACAAGTCCTTTTTAAATGATCCCTAGATGCTTGGAGGTTACATCTCCTCTCCAACTTTCAACTCTCAGCAGCCTCTTGGAGAATTAATAATTTATCAGCAGCAACTTGAAGTCGTGTGGCCCACCCACCTCCTCTTGGCAGGTTCACACTGCTGCTGCTGCTGAAAGAAAGTGTTGAAAAAGCCTGATTGTCACTCAGAAGACCTCATGGTTAGTTTAACTGATTATGCTTGGCATATTGTACCTACAAGAGCAACTGCTGCATAGGGAGAAAGCCTGGAGATGTGATACAGCTGAACAGCCTCCTGGGCCAGCCCAAACCTTGTAGATGAAGTTGCTCAAAGGTTCTCCTTTAATTAAAGATATATTGGTTGGAGAACCCTCTGTGCAGGCCAGAAGAAGACTGAGAGATTTCACACTCATGTGACTCTGCCAGTGCAAAGACACAGATTTCTACCCCAATATCCCCTGTGCAGCTCCCACTTGGTGTTTGAGGCACCTTGAACCCAACTGCTCAACAGCTCCCTGAAATCTGTGCTTTTTGGAGTGAGCTTGCATCCTATTCAGAGCAAGAATCTGTACACTGTGCTCCTAAGGAAGCCTCTATTTCAGTTTTGGAAATGTCTGTCCCTTCCCTGTTTTGGATAAATGATTGAAGTAGCCCTATGTAAAAGAGTCAAAAAGCCTGCTCAGGACCAGAAGCTCTCCTTAATTGTGTGCCTGTACTATTTCATTGCCCTTGACTCATAGAGGGAGAGAAGGGGACGTGAACACAAAGAAGGCTTGTTTGGGCCTTTGTAGGTCAGTGCTACCTGCAAATCAGCTGGCAACCAAGAGGATTCCTTCAGCCAAACAGTGCATCTCATCTGGCTCCAGAGCAATGACATCAGTGCTCACCCACTGGAAGCACGTGGGTGAAAAGGGATTTTCATATGCAGCTGATGCTCTAAGGAGACTTATGCATCAGGGTGCTCAGAGGATGAGTAGCTCAACATCCTGCTCACATCTTGGATGCCAGTTTCAAGGATACCCAGTGTGTTTCCTGCCTCCCTGCAGGGAGGAGACAAGAGGTAGCAAACCACTGATTAATGTGGTGACTCAGCGCACAGCGGATCGACTTGTCCCACTCACCAACCAGCATGGGCAAGGACAGCAGCCGCTGTGGCACAGGGACACCAAACACAGCAAAGCATCTGAGGCATGCCCAAGGACACGCCAGCCCCTGAGCCAGCTGGAAACATGGGCTCACCTAAGAACTCCACCACTTCCCTGGAGATTGGAGTTTTTGTCAATTATTGAGAAATGTCAGTGCAATTTCACCCTCAGTGAGTATTTGGACAGCATGCTGCAGGGGTTCTGATTCACCTGGAGGTAAAATGGCTGGCATTTATAAAAATGGACAAAACCCCATGGATTGCCATGGATTCTCCTTTGCATGAGAGTGTGGCCATGGGCAATGAGCCCAAGGTTGCCCCAGGATGGCTTCAAACTCAGGTGCCTGGTTCTGCCTCTCGCTGTGCACAGTACATGAAAAAGACCTGCTGCCTTTTCATTTTACAGTCACCAATCTGAGATTTTTTTCTTGCAAGGACTGTTTTTCAAACTCTCCTAGCACTTCAATCTTTTTTTATAACTTGTCATCATTATTTTTCGCCAGGACATTTGCCATATGACTGGAGGTTTAGGGGTTCTTTAGACAAAAGCAGAAATGCCCACAGGGCTGGAGAGAAGCTGAACTTTTTATTGACTTTCATTTTATTGTCTGCTGCTTGGTCCCAATTTAAAAAAAAAAAGAGATCAAAGATCAATTTCAGAAACAGAGCATTGGTTAGAAAGAACCTTTTTTTTGGTCACCTTTGAGAGTTTATGACAGTCAGCAAAAGCAAATTTTTAAACCATAAAAATATTGAAACAGAAATCTTCCTTTTCATATTTATCTAGTTTGAAGATACATACAGGGTTGTGAGGAATTATGTTATTCCATATCAAAAAGAAATTGATTTTGGTTTTAAATCTCTCTCTCTTCATGTCAATCCTTTTTTTTTTAATAAATGCCAACCTTTTCCATTTCTACTTAGAATTCAATTAATAAGAAATAAACAAAGGAAGCCCCATGGACACTTTTGTCTCCCCATGGATGTAACAATTTCAATTTAAGGTAAAATCATTTCCCATTAGCTTCATATACATAAATTTCCATAGAAGAGATTGATAGGTAAGCATTTCACTCTGTGCCAGGCCATTCAGGCTATGAGTAGGCTGCAGGTTTTTCAATGGTCTTTTTGACTCCTGCCTGATGTATTTCAAGCATGTTCACATTATTTGTTGTCAGCACATGTATTATATTTTCATTTTTATTAAGTTTTATTGAATTGGGACATTATTTTGATGCTTCTTCATCACTTTAATTATAAGCAGACATCTTGTCTGACTCGTTCCTCTGAAATATAACAGTTCACAAGATGTGGTAATTAATAGAAAAAGGAGATAAGAATATTTTTTAAAAAACCACATTTCAAATTATGATTTGATTGCATCCTGTTTTAGTTCTGCCATGTCTGTGGATGAAGAATGACTTTTTGTCCTGCTCCTTCCCCACCACCAGAATTGACTATTATGTCGCTTTTGGTATTTTCTTCATTCTGTCTTTTGAAGAAGAGGAGGGACTTTTTATCAGCCCCCTTTTTTTAAATATTCTAAGTCAAAGCTTGCTGCCTAGATTACTTGTGCTTTATGCATGCAACTGTGGTTAAAAAGGAATGGCAGTTCAGTTTTGCAACAAACCTGACACTGTGCTCTTTACTCATCTTAGTCCTTCCATTCTTTTTAAACAGATTTGTATACACTTAACAATTTGCATTCCCTGGCTTTTAAAATATAATCTCATTTTTAAAAGTTTACCAATTAATTATATGGTTAAGCGAGACCCTATCAACTAGAAAATTATATTTCTTACTGCAAAAATGTGAACCTACAATGGATTAATGCAATTCTGGAAATGAATGCAAGATGAACAACACTGTGAAAAGGTTATTTTGGAAATCATATTCCAGTGTATATTCTTTTCATGCATTTGGCAATTTATTTTTTTTACGCGTATTCCTGAGTTGTCATCTCCTGCTTCAAAGTTTACTAAATTTGATTACAAAAATCATAGATCAGACCCTTAATTTTTTTCTGGCTGAAAAAATGATGTGATTAAACAAATAAAGGTTTAAACGCAAAATCTAGTATATGCTGTTTACAAGCTGTCTAAAGCACAATTAAAACACAACACCAAAACAAGCAAGCAAGAAATTGTCCATTTTTCGAAAGTTTAAGTTGCTTGTATCGCTTTAATTCCAAACTCAGAGGGAAGCAGACTTAACTTAGAACACTTTTTCTTAAGGAGTGCAAGTCAAATCCTTAATGCTAATGTAGGAGGGTTTTTTGTATTTAATTTGACTTACATTTTGTTATCGCTTGGCTCACTGCCTCAGGAGTCTGAGCCAAAGCTGTTATACTGTAATATCCATGAGGTTCAGTTTTCTCTTTCACCTGCAATACTGTACTCTCAGTGTAATGCTAATGTGACTCCTGCAGTATAACAAAGAACCCATAATGACAGCAGCAGAGGGGCCTGAATGTCATTTACACCTATTTGCTACATCCAAGGTCAGCAAGACTGCACCTGCAAAACACTCACACTGCACCCAGACTGGATACAGGAAAACTGTCTACTGAGATGAGGTTATTTTGAATAACAGATGTTTTTTTCTCTTAAACTCCTGAAGGTCTTTGTGCAGAAGTTCATAATGAGTTATTCAAGGTAAGCATGTGCATTTCTGAAGAAACAATGAAGGAGACTGCTTTTGAAACAATGCTAAAGAATAAGAAAAAAAAAAGGTTCTGAGGATGCACTTAGCATATTTATAAATACGTTTCCAGACACATTGTTTCCCCATAGCATATTTCATACTCTGCCTGTTGATGGAGGATTAAAGCAACCTATTACTTTGGAACTGCTGTAGCAGAAGCAGGAAGACTGATCACTGCCTTCATTGCAAAGGTTGTAGCAAGTTCTTAGAATTGTGAAAGGAATGAAAAGCAAAGCATGGTCTTCTGATGCAGAATTTTTATTATACTATGCTGAAAGAGATAACAAATACGTTTTAAAAAGAAATCAATACATTACATTCCTTTTTTGTCATTCTCTGTACCAGTCCAGAAGGACAGTCCTGACCAACAGAAACAACAAAGACACAATCAGCTTCAAACGCAACAGTTTTTGATGCAGTTGAGCAATAGAAGAATGAATCCCCACAGCAAAATGCAGGGCAGGGGTGGATGTTTGTACTTTCTTGTTGCAGTAATGGGATCTGTGCATAAGGTGAAGCTTGTCAAAGCCAAGGGATGTGCAGCACAGCCGTGCAGATGCCACAGAGAGGATCCCCCAGGTGCCATGCTGCTGGGGCAGCAGCCAGGCACCATCTCCAGAGCTCCTGCTGGAGTTTCCTGTATTGCTGCAGCTCTGCACCACCTCGCTGATCAAAGATGTCACCTCCTCCTCCTCCTCCGTCACTGCCCAAGGGGTGAACTGGTGGCCTTGGGCAGCCCTTGGTGCCTTGTTGGGAACAGACCATGCAGCTCCCATGTGCCCAGCTGTGTCCATCACTGTTTTCTGGACCCACATCTATCTCAACTCACAAATGGTTGGAAATGAGGAGAACTTTTGGATTAGAGTCTGTATCGGTTTTGGCTGGGGTAGAGTTAATTCTTTTCAGCCAGTATGGGGCTGTGTTTCAGACTTGTGCTGGAAACAGCAGTGACTATACAGAGGTGATTTTGGTATAGCTCAGCAGGGCTTGCAACAACAAAAAGTCAAGGCCTTTTCTGCCTATTGCACCACCCTGACACATCCAGGAGAGCTGACCCCAACTGATCAAAGGGACACTCCTGACCATTCCTGCAGTCATGCTCAGCATATGAAGTTGGGAGTAGAGGGAAGAGGGGGGATATTGGGAGTTACGATGTTTGCCTTCCAAGTCACTGTTACATGTGATGGAACCCAGCTTTCCTGGGGATGGCTGAACACGTGCCTGTCCTTGGGAAGTGGTGAATTAATTCCTTGTTCTGCTTTGCTTGTGTGGGTGGCTTTTGCTTTCCCTGTTAAACTGTCTTTTATTTCAATCCACAAGTTTTCTCAGTTTTCCTGTGCTCTCCCCTGTGCCACCAAGGGGAGCAAGGGAGCTCCTTACTGTGTGTGGCTTATTTGCCAGCTTAATGTTAAACCATGGCAGAGTCATAGGGGAATTTGGTATCTCCAAGGATACAAAGACTGAAAGGGGATCAATTGGCATCTCCCTGTCTGCTGGAGCTCCAGAAGAAAGGCTGGGGAGTCTAGACTAAGATTTCAAAATTTAGATCTAGCCTGAGGTAATAACTACAACTAAGAAATAATTTATAGTCAGAAAAGTTACGAGAGGAAGGTTTTACTAATAATATACACTGCTTCTGAAAGGAGAGGTCCCACAGCAGGGGATGAAGACTTTCACCTGGAGCTTGGCTGAGCAGAGCTGACAGTGGTATCTGGGTGTCAGCATTACCACCATCTAGTGACTCCCCAAAATACTGCACCCCTACCTACCTCCAGCCTCTGCTCTCCCCACTGCCACGGTGGGGCCAAATTATCATGGCTTCAGGAGTTCAGTGCCTGCTTGAGAGAGCAAATCCCTTTGAAATTAGAAGTGAGGTGGGTTTTAGACAGTGCTCTGCTAATATTTCAGTGCACTACATTTTGACTTTCAATAGGAACATTTAATGTCGACTTCAGAGCAAATATTCATATATTCAAGCCTTAAGGTGGTTTCAGAGTACAAGCAACACTAAATGGTAACAGATATTTCCTGAATCTTTCCATTTCTCTGTGGACTGCACCAGAAAAATTCAGACAGAGGGAAATCTTATCTAATCTGAAGATAAAGATTCATGAAAGGTAATCTGAAGTACAAAGATTACAATAAGGTACTAATTTAAATTTGTAAAATATTCTTCTACTCCCAGTCCAAAGAAAATTCCCAGTAGGCAGTTTAATGTTGGTATTTTCGGGTAATATATGAAGACTGGCAAAGATATGAATTCATTTGTATACAATTAAGAAGAGTACATTTTGGGACTGCTTTCATATTTTACATACAATAAAAACAACTACGTGAACTTTCAATGATCATGGACTAACCAGTCTCTCACATATATCATTCAATTCATTATCCATCAATGCCTTGTTTGGAACTAGCACAGATTTGAGGAAGAATTCCTATCTGGAAATAAAATGTTCAGAGAATTTGTTTCGATTAACTGTCCGATAAAATATTTAGAAAAGAACATCTCTGATTATGTGCCTTAAATGAAACCCTTAGTTATACTGCATTTATCACTCCCCTCAGGTGGCTCCTCCGTATGATTATGCCTGGCCACAGTCAGTTTCAGGTGCCAGCAGCTGGCATATCTGTCCCTGAATCTGAGTTCCTCTTCATTGCATTTCTCCATTTTCCATAGTCATAAGATTATTATCTGGAGACTGGACATTGCCTTGCCAAATTGAATAAGGTTTTAGACAAACACAGGCATAACTTTACTGATGGAAGTGCAGTTTAAATGTCCTCTTTGTTGCACATCACGTTTTCCTGAAAATTTGGGATTTGTTTTTATCAATAACTGACTGTTCTCTTGGTCCTATTATTCCCAAGACTTTATGTAAACAAGTTCACTATTTATCCATGCTTTCACCATAAAATAAGCTTATATTTGTGGTTTCTGGTTTCACTTACATCAGGGTACAATCCTGCTGCTGGATTTTCATTCCGTTTAGTGATGCCAATGAGCTCTGTAGTGTATGGCTCAGCCTGCACTTGTGAATAGTCCAAGACCTTTAAAGAGCTCAGCCTGGTTAAATTATCCTAAAGAAAAATGATGGCTGTATGGTCCTGGGGGAAGATGGGGATGCTGAACACACCTTCCCTCACTGGAGGAAAGCTACCAAGATTCTTTGGAAAGAAAGCTGGCTTTGCCACAGCTGAGTGTCTGAGACACAGTGTCCTCTGGAAAGTGCCCTGCAGACAGGAAATTTATAGACTCAGGGCAGACAAGCAATAAGATTTAAAAGCGTGTAATACACAGAACAATAAACTAGAGCTGTATTTACATCCATCATCTGAAATATTTAGCACAGCCTAAATTGCATATATAAATGTATATACAATCAGGTGCAGTCATTTAGACATATTCTTGATTAAGGACTTAGATGGAGTTACAGCTCTCCCATGAATGCCTTTTCCTGGTTTTGGCATGGACCTTTTGTGTGTTTTTTACTCTCAAAGAGTCTTGCTGGCCTATCTGCCTTGGTGCAGGAGAAATATTTCATTGGTGCTCATAGTGGAGGATTCACTTTAATCTTGTATTCCCCAGGAAACTGCTGGGCTTTATGAAATGAACCTCTGTATCCTTCCATTACATCTTCTGGCTTAATGCTGGTAGCACTGGAAGTCAGATAGTTCCCAGTCTTAATATCTACACGATCAATTTAAGATTCAGGCATGGTTTGAAAGCAGGCAGTAGTGGGACATTGTATCTGCAATTTAGAATTGTAAATATTTTATCTGCTTTAATGCATACACACATCTTGTAGATTCATAACTAATCTGCAAAATGGGGCTGGTTTTTAGGCAATGACTGTGGTAAGCTTGAATAGTTTTGCCTGTTCAAACATCTTCATGGATATTAAAACACTATGTGCACTAAATATCAACTAATATTTATCCTGGTGCCATTTCTCTATGCTGCTAACCTTTGTGACTATGATGTGCTGCTTCATATTTCTGTTATTTCTGCTTCATGCAGCACTGTGTGTCCACTGCACCATTCCTTCTGTTATGTGACCCTGGGCTCTCCATGTTGGCTCTCAGATCTGCACATTTCCAACATGCCAGTCCTTTCTTAGACATTCATCTGTGTTTTGTACCTCCACATACCTCCCCCTCCTCTTTGTTTTCAGATTCATTTGCTGCTTGTTTTTGGAATTGATTTTTCTTCTTAATCTACATAAACACTGTCTTCGGTTTAGACTTGGATTTTCAGTGGAATTCTACACGTTTTAAGAGTGGCACATTTAAATCTGTTGGATTTAAACCTTGATTTATTTGAATGCAGTGTAGTTCATGATTGCCTCATAAACTTCCAAGGGACTTGTCTTCTGTGAACAGTATTTCATATACACCAATAAATGCACACACCTGACCTTGAAGCTTTAATTATCACCTGAAATATTTTGTAGGGGCACTCAAATGTTACAGTCTTACAGACTCCTTTGTTTTTGAACACTGGGATCACTTTTGGGATGACAAGAAGATAGAATCAGAGAATGATTTGTGTTGGAAGGAATCCTAGAGATCATTGAAATCCAAACCCAATGCCATGGCCTGTATTAAGCCAATTAATAACACACCATCATTAAGAGGCCTGTTATGGTATATCACCAGCTACTTTTTCCTCTTCAGCTAATATACACATGTAAATGTCTTTCCATACTTCAAAAAAGATTAACCAGTACCATTTGCCCTTTTCACTTTTGAATCCAGAAGTCTCTTAGGGCATCACTCTTCAAACCTCCAGAACCTCTCCTTTTCAGAGGGAAGTGCTGTATTCCCAGAGTCCCTCATTTTCAGACCCATCTCTCCTGTGGAGGGTGGCTCCCTGGTGTTACTTCCAGCATCATACACAGGTGCGGTCCCTGTCAGGGCCTGCTTTGTCTGCACAGGAGTGCTTGTCCTAAATACCTGCCCCAAGCAATCGAGTAAGAGGGGTAGAACTGCTCAGAACCAGAGTTTTCTGATGGTATCTTATTTAGCTTCCTGGCAGCTCATGTAACCTAGAAGAAATGCGTACAACTAAGAGAAGAAATTTTGTAATGCAGATCTTGATGGGCAGGAAGGACGGAGTGGAGCAAGATAGCTGGGAAAATATTCTATGAAATCACCACAGAGGCACAGACAACCACAGACAGTAAATTGCATTTTTCCTTAAAAGAGAATAAAATAGTGAGCACAGCTAGTTGCAGTTGTGGCGGCAGCAGCAAACCATTCTGGTTAGAATACAACAGCTTTTGGTCTCCTTCAATAATGAATCAAAACTGTATGAGCACTAAACATTTAAATTAATGATTGTGGAATCTCCATATGCAGAGAAGAATGACAACACATCTTAATGTCCTCATCCCTACCTTAGAGGCACCCAGTTGTGATTTGAAATTGAGGTGAGGGAGCCTTTGAGCACATTCTCTTTGTCAGCTTCCAAGTGCAGGTAGGTGTTTATTGTTATTCTTTGCACCTTCTTGGAAGTAATAAAATGCAGGCTCAAAATTCAGCACAGTGTTGCGTCTCCTAAAACCCACAAGGAGAAGAAACCTCTGAATGTTTCATTACATTTTTTTTATTTTATATTTTATAAGATGCTGCAAGGTATGAAAAAGAAATCATAAGTAAAGGTTTAAAATGGGAGAGAAAGGTGCATCATATCTCAAATAAAAAATAAGAAAAAATATAGTGCCATTCATTACTGGAAAGAAAAAATCAAAAATACATTTAAGTTTTCTGTTGGGAAAATACAAATAGCAATTAGATATCTAAGGAATAAAGACAG
>NW_005054304.1:2091145-2162740 GCF_000277835.1 Geospiza fortis | reverse complement strand
TGGATAGAGCAAAAAGTGGTCTTGTTAAAGGACAGCTTTGAGATATGAGAGATATCTCTTGCCACATTCCAAGGGGCTTTTTTGCACCTTATCTTGGCTGCATATCTAATCTCTTCACAGTTCTCTGTGAACATACATTCATTTATAAGGAGCAAGAGTAAAGAAAAATAAGTATCTTTTCCTTCTCAGAAAACACACAAAGATTGATGAGCACAGTAATTCCTTGACTTAAACTGTCTTTCCTGAATTTCTGCATAGTTTTACTTCATTTGCCTGCCCTTGACTGTGGCACAGAGACCCCGGAGGCCAGCAGGAGCAGCCCTTCTGGCAGTGCAGAGCTGCTGACATGCACACCACAGCAGCTGAGGAGGCAGCCAGCCCCTCTCCCTGCAGGCACTGAGTCTTGGGCCGTGGCTGCAGCAGGTGGAAGAAGCAACTCCTCTGTCTGGGCCAGGCCCACAGCAGAAAGGGGCCCAAGGTGCTGCTCCCAGTGCTGGAGACACCAAAATAAGACCACTGCTACAGAAGCTGTTAAGTGCCAGTGACACAGTAATGCCTCTGTCAAAAAAATCAACATCCAAATGTGCCTTTCCAAGCTTAATAATCTGAGCTATTTCTCTGCACTGAGACTCACGTACCAAGGCACAGAGAAAGATGTCCTGCGCAGCCACACAATACCTTTCCCAGCCTCAGGCTCAGCCTGGTTTGCTCATCTCGGTACAGCTGTCTCCAGTCCAGCAGAAAATGCACTAAAAAGGGGCTTCTCACAGTGGGAATGTCTCGCATCTAGCTCTCTTTAATATAAATCCATTTTTTAAAATGTGTGTTTTCTTAGCACTGTGGCAGACTTGGAAATCACCAGACGAAGAAATGTTCCACTGGGGCTTTCTCACTTCTGACCCCGCTGAATGGAGCTGCTCCACTTACACGGGAATGGGACAACTTCTCAAAAGTGCTTAAGGATGCAGAAACATTGCCAGGAATAAAGAAGCGGGAATCTGTGGTGTGTTGGCTGGTCTCTTGTCAGTGAGTGTCCCCGAGGGAAGGGGAAACAAGTGCTGGAGTGAGGAGCAGCCATGGCACTGCCAGTGGGCTGGAACACATTCACACCCCAGCTTCTCCCTGGAATCTGCTGGTGGTCTCAGAGAGTATAAGTCCAGTATGAAAAGTTGGCTTTCCTGTTAAGAAACACAACTTTGAAGGCATTAACGTTTCTCAGGCGTTGTTGGTGATAGTATGATTGTGTTCTTTCTAGTCCCAAGCATTGCAGGCTGAGCAAGCAGGAACACAGCTCCGAGTGGGAGGCTGTAATGAAGAGAAGGGGAGGGGGCCATATCTTCCTCTGCTCTGCACTAAATCCATTTTTGTACTAACATGAATATCATGATTAATAATAATAGCAGCTTATGACTGTTTTGAAAAATTGCATTTGTAGAAAATTAATGTTTCCAAGTTGCTCAAAGGAATGAAGATTTAAGAGGAGGAAAAATACGCAGAGAACTGAATTTGAAACTATTTACAACTGTAATGCTGCCAATAATTAGGATGACTTGAGTATTTCAGTATTCTGTCCTTGTAGTACTTTACCCCCCTCTTCTGCTCTGCTAGGAAGAGTAGCATTTTCTATCTTTGGCTAGGAAAATTTAGAAATTTATATATGATGAATATGACATACTCATTATAGGGTGCCAATTGAAAAGGAACCAAATATGAAAATCTGTTGTGCATATCAGTATAACCACACCAAATCTCTTATTAATACCACTGTGATGAAGAACTGTTCCTTGAGGTTTTCTTTGACTAGTTTTATGCAATTTGAGAATTACAAAACTGCAGACAGAAAAGATAAGGACACAGCAATGCTTTTGCAAAATGAGCTATTACAAGAAAAGTCTTTTCTCCTTTTCAGTCAATAACTTTAAATAGGGGAATGATCAGTACTCTGGAGCAACCAGATCCTGCCTGACAAATGATGTCTTAATGTTTGATCAAGTTCAAGGCATTAACAGTATCATGCAGCATAATTTCTGCTTTCTCGAAAAACAATGGAGCTCGTTTAGAAATTGGAATTCCCTGGAGAACGCCACAGGAGTGCAGACTATTAATTACCCTGTTCTATTGTTATCCTTTGTTCAGAACAATTGTGCTCCTAGGTCCTGTGGAATCTCTCTCCCCTGCAAGGTGTCGGGTTTTGATTAAGCATCATTTCATACAGTTCATTAACAATGTATCTTAAAATGAGCTTTTGATTGAACATTTTTATTGGGCATTTAATATAATTTATGGTTTCTGTTGAAATTTCACATACAACATTTGCCAAGCTAGTTATTATATATTTTTCATTAAACAATGGTGTTTTACCTTTTCTGAAAGGTTCTATTTTTTTTTTTGAGCAGAAGTACTGATTATATAAAAATTTATTATGAATGCAGTATATCATGAAAATAGCCCTTCTGGCCATATTTTATTCCAGTGGAGCTATAGCACATAGGTGTACAAGCAATCCATTTGCAAGCATTGTCATTTTGGACTGCCAATCTCAAAGCCAACATTTAAATGTAGTTTTCCTATCTAGAATGGTAGCAATTCAGTAAATCTCTCTGCTTTTACAAAAAAAAGCTATAACCTGAAGTGAATGAATTCTTCTCATTAAGCTTCATCCAGTAACTCAGAGACATTTTAGCAAATGTAAAAGAGCAGCATAAAAGAGGATGTTTTATCACTCATCAGCAATAAAAAGATTGCAAATACTCTTAGGAGTAGTGGCCAGCAGTTAGGCTCAGCACCTAAATGTAAATACAGGGTAAATTATATTTTTAAAGTTTCACCAGTAAGTTCAGGCTTTGACCTCCAGCAGTCTGGGGGACGCTGAAATCTGAGGAGTCGGGACTGTGAGTGCTTAGACAAAATAACTCTGTCTTTGTAGAACAGCCCCATCAGGAACAAACTACTCAGTGACTAGGTTTTAGCTCAGCCAGACAGATGCATATTTATACCTTTTCAGGATGCTGATGGAAGAATTTGGGCCTTTTTTTTTAAATCCTGGGAATCTATTTTCATTGTCAATTTGCAAGATTAAATAAAAAAAAAATCTTATATCACTGAAATGGCAGGTTGGGGAGGGAGTGTGCAAAAACATTATAGTTAGAAACAAACCATTAGCTGGAAATTGTGTCCAGGGAAATTACTGGAATTATTTACATGCACATGTGAATAGGGAGGGAAGTGCTCCAACACTGACTGCCTGTTACCGGAGTGTACGAGTCTGTTGGGAGGAAATAAGTTAAGTTTATACTCAAATACTCAAAGAAAAAGCCAGCAGAAACTTTTGCTGAGATTTGAGACTGTTCAGACAAAATCTTCCATATTTTTGTCTTTCACCTGGACTCATGGATTTGCAGTTTTCTGTGGGATGGAAATATTAGAATACTCAGTCCTCCATTTCCTTGACCTACTAAGAATCAGAAAGCACCAGGATTTTTCAGGAAGTCCTGCTGTAAATATTTCAAATTTAATTGGAAGTTTAGATCTTTTGGGATTTGGATGCCAGTCCAAACCAAACCAGAAAATCTTTTAAGAGATAAGGGGCCCAGCCATAGCAGTCAAATTCAGATTGGTGTTCCTGATAGAAGTGAGGGAGGATTTGGACCCAAAGTGTCCTCTTGGGCTTGTCTCAACAGAGGGGTCAGCTGTCATATTTGGAGCTGGACCCTTGATTTATTTCAAATGGACACTGTACTTCCCATGCTCATTTTAGGGTAGGATCCCATCTCTGATGCTGTGGATGCTTCCCATCAGAAATGACCATAATTAAGAGCTGGTAATTTCTAGGGCAGCCTCAGTTTTCCATTTGCTCTGTGGTTAGAGCAATAGCTGCTGCTCACTCTGGGACTTTTCAGGTAGTCTTGCTCTTGAACCTGGTGACCCACGCTGTGCTCTTCAATCAACCTGGCTAAATTTCAGAGAGTTCTTCAGAAAAAATGACCTTTTCTCACTGACTGGCAGCATTATGCTATCTTTGAGTCAACTTCTTTTCCCAGAACTTCAGGCCTAAAAGGGTCACTGTGATACTGAAACATATTTTTTTCCTTTTCCACTGGTAATACTCTTAATACTACTGTAATTGACAGAAATGTGGAAATGTGTACGCTTATTCTAGGTTTTTAGTGCTGTGTACTTGATAGCACTTTACATTTCAATTTTCCTCTAATTAATAGTGCAGTCAGCATTCCCTGTTCATTTCAGATGATTCACTGCATAAAAGAAAAAGAGATGAAATCACTTAAAAATAGGAAAACATAACTCCTGGAAAAGTAATATATTTCAAACTGACAGTGCTCTTCCTTCCTCAGCCTTCCATTAATAGATACAATAGATACATATATATTGTGGAACTCTTCTTTGCCTGCTTTTCTGTCTGTGATCTATCATAAATTCAACCCTGTTTCCTCCTCCACTCACAGCTTTGCTTGCAGTGGTCTATTTGTCACTTCACCCATAAACACTTGTGCCTTGCTTCCAGGGGCTGCGAATTATTTCCTTCACATGCATATTTTTCCTGAGTGGTTACTTTGCTTGTGAGTCAACCACTGCCTAAATCTCATTTAAATAAGCTTATTTATTATATGTCTAATGGAGATGCCAAGATAAGAACATTCCATAGCTGATCAGTGGCATCATCATCATTTGTAACCTTTGCCTCTCCTAACCCTGCCTTCTTCCAAAGATGCTTTGCCCTCCTGTGATACTTCAGGACAGGCACAATGTCTTCACATGTGTTCTTTAAAGTGACCAGCACATTTTTCACCAGAAGAAAAGCAATAAGTAAGAGTTGATCAGTGCTTGCACCCTTAATTACTGACTATGCCAGCAAATTTCTGTGTTTAAAAAATGTCTGTGTCTTACATAGAAATAAATTCAACTGGCAGGTTCCCCTGACTAGAAAGCTCATTACTGACCAACACCCTCCTCTGTCATTTGGGTGTGCCCATGTGAGTGTAAAGCCTTGAAAAATCCAAGGTAACTCAAAAAGCAGAACAGGTCAAGGGAACACTTCAACAGCAGATCACAGGGTTTGAAGAATGCAAGGCTAAAGGCAAAGTAAGTGCTGGCTTTTTTCTTTAAAACAAACAACATAAATGAAACTGGTTAAACAGGAAAAAAAAAACATTTGATATGTCTTTTTTCAGTGAGGGAAAATTGAGGCACAGAAATTAGAGGCTGGCCTAAGGTGATGTTGGGGTCTGCTTGTGTGCCCTTGGCTGGCAGAAGCTCTCTGTACACTCACCGGGCATCCTGACCTCTGCAGCTGCCTTGCACCCCTGTCCCGCTGCCAGCCTGGGGAGGGACAGATTTCTAGAGCTCCAGATGTGCTTGCCAAGCACAGCTGGTGTTCCCTGGGGGCTGGGGGATGTGGGCAGCCCCTCAGGCACTGCAGCTGCTGGGGAAGGAGCAGGTCCTGGGCATCAGCATTGCCCTGAGCTGGACATGCAGTGAAACAGCAACGTTTGCTTGGCTCTCCTCCTCCTCCTCTCCTCAAACAGCCCTATCACTCAGTCTTGGGGTGCTTTTCCAAGCCTTACAGCTGTATTCCAAGGCACAGAGTGGCCACTCCTGTCTGGGGCACCACAGACGCTGTGGCAGAGCGCGATATCCCTCTGGGATAGCTGGAAATCAGGAAGAAGTGATGGTGGCTTTCAGCTTATCCAGCCTTGCTGAGTGAAGGAGAACTCAAGTTGCAGATTTTCCTCTTCATAAAAGTTCTTCAGTCTGAATTGGCTCTCTGGAAGTATTGATGTTCACCCTCACCTGCAGCAGTACCCGTGCTCCTGCAGCCCCTGTGCTCACAGGTGTGGAGGTCCTTCTGCACCTCTCAGAATGTATCAGTGAAGGTGCAGCGTAGGGCAAGAATGAATAAAGACCACATCTGCATGAACAAAGACCAGATCTGTTGGAGCCTTCCTCTGTACCACCCCTCTCCTCCTTTCCTCTCCCTCTCCAGCTGAGCTGTCAGGAAGGCAAGTGTGTCTGCATTCTCTTCTTGCCCACCCCCCTCTTCAGCCTCTGCTTTCCAGGACATGAAAGAAGGGCTTTGCAAAACTGCTTGGCATAAAGAGATGAAGAAGCAGTAATAATCAGTCAAACACTTTGTGGATATGAATATATATTTGCTTTCGTGCTTGACTAACTGGTGTGTGTAGTACGTGCTTTTGTCATGCCTCTAAGGCAAAGAACAAAGGGATGGGGCTGATAGAATTTTTCTGTGTTCTTCCCAGGATAAAGTTTGTTTTTCCCTGTTTGACCTTCAACTCCCTGAAGACCCGAGTTTAAGCGCTTTGATTTACTTCCATAATAAAGTGATCGATTAATGTTAAAGGCAGGCTTTATGAGGCCTGTCCTCAAATGGTCTTGGAGCCTGCCATAGCGAGGATGTTATACTGCCATGCTCTGAGAAAGGTCACATGAAGGGAATCAAAGACAAGATAAATGATGGTTTACACATCAGAAAAGCTCTCTGTAGCACAGACAGGGAATGTGGAACATAATGTCTCTCTGGGTTCGGTGCAGATGGTATATAGTAAATATAGTCTGAACTGCCTCCCCAGGATTTATTATTGTTCCCGTGTAGTTGTTTTGGGGCTGTGCTTTTAGACAAAGCTGCGCTCTCTAAGTGTGTAACACATGGGCAGCCCTGGCTAAAACTGAGCAAATGAAGAGGTCTGATCAACTGATCTCAACATGCTGGTTTTGAGGAGCTGGATTTCAGGAGTTAGGGACTTGATTTCTTATGATTTTCTGTGCTTGTCTAAAATTTGTAGTTAATTTCTTTTTTCCTAGGTAGATTTCATTGCAGGCATTTTTCCTTAAAAGGAACAGGTAAAATGAGAAAGCAAAAGAAAGACCAATCCAAAATTCAAGCCCCTGGATGTCCTAAAGGAGAATTTATATGGAATCATATGGAACGGCAAACTGTTTTGATTTCCCTTAATATTTTTATGAGAAGTTGTTTATTCTTGTTCCATTAGTGCCTCCACTGGACTAATTTCCTTTGGCAGGTAGAGATACTTCTTATTTGAGGAATACAAAGGGCAAAACTTAGTTGAAGAACAGATATAAAGAGGAACCTGTGCTTTATCTGTGGTCTTAAACATGAATAAGACTGGCCAGGTAATTGTATAAAAATCCAGCTTCTGAGGGAAAGTACATTTTTTAGACCAAACCTCAGGCCACACACTCACACATGCAACAACTCTCTGTCAGGGAAGGGTTGTCAGGTGTTGGATGAAATTTCAGAACTGCCCTGTGTCTTAGTTTGTAGAAACAAAATAATGAATTTATTGCCACTTTACAGTTGCTATTGAAATCAGTGAAAGTTATGGAAATTTCCTGCCCAGTTTCAAGGCCGTGGGTGACAGATATTGCCCATCAAATCAGGCCATGAACAGCACATGCACATAACTCAGGACTGATTGGTGTTATGAAAATTGCCCTTCAAGGACACAATCACTGCTTCTGGTGCTTAAGGATGAGACACTGAGGCACCAAGATGCTACAGAAGACATGCCCTAAGTGCCCTCAGCCTAGAAGCACACAGTGCCAAGGCAGACAGTGGACCACCTTGGGAAAGTAGTTCCCCAAATGACCACTTTAGGCTGCTGTGATTGTGCAAGGATGTGATAAAATTTGCCATGGTAGAAGGAAACCAGTTGAGTAAGAAGCTTATTATGAAGGGCTTATAACTAATAAGACTTTTCACGTGATTCAGTAATGTGGAAAGACCAGGTCTGGCCAAAGCATTTGTATTTCCCGTTGTGTGGTATCCTTACGAGGGGAGAAATGAAAGGGAGATAGCTAAGGGGAAGGGCTCATCTCAAAACACATGGAGTGAAACAGTCTATGCAAAAGCACAGATCGAGGCAGCCTGCTCTGAAAAATATTTGGCAAAAAGAATATAATGGTTTTTTCAGATTTCTAATGTTTCCTTTTTTTTTTTTTAGAGGACAATCAGAGTTTAAAGTAAAAAATCAGCTCCCTTAACAGAATTGTAATCAGTTATAAATAGGAAAATTATTATTAAAAAAACAGAATTGCGGAAGGAACTGATGAAAAACATCCCATCACTTAATAAATCCATCTTTAGCCAGTATAGGGCTAGTGCATAAATTCTACAAGTGCTTTCATGCAGTCAAGCCTTAATGCTGACTTTAAATTTCCGTCTTAAATCTAGGGTTTTCCTCTACTGCCATCTCAACCTTTCAGAGTTTCAACAGCTTAATATTCTGCTTGGCCCATGGGGAGAGAGGAGTGTATTGAGGGTGCAGATACAAAGCACTGTATTTCTCCCTGCATTCTGTGTAACCTGACTAGACACTCCAGTTGGCAGACACCAGATGGTTGATTGGAGTCTCTAGTCAGTCTCTGCGATTGCCGAAGCCTTAAGGACAAAATAGCGCCGGGGAGATGGGTTTGATATGATCATGAATCACTTCTGGGGGACCAGGCAGATAACTTAAGATAGGAGTCATGCAGGTCACCTTCTCCAAGCTCCTTCTGGTACCAAGTGCAAGCAGAGACAGGGGAAGATTGATACTGGAGAGGGAATGATGATGGATGTTGTTGGCAGGGCAGTAAGGTGTGTTTGGGATTTACTGAATATCTTCCCACAGTGTTTGGAGAGCACTGACAAGCAGAAGGGGATGGGCTTTTCAGAGTCAAAAAAGGCAAATCTTGTTGAGGTGAAAAAGAAGGAAAATGAATAGTTCTGCTTCATCTAAATGATACTGCAAGTGCTTCTGACGAAGTATCAGATGGGTATTCAGGAATACAGAATGAGCAATATGAAAATGTCCCCATTAAAACTAGGTGGTTATTATTAAAAAAATCTTAAGCAGCTATTCAGATTATAAAATGAATTTCCTGCAGCTGTACTCACATCACTTTTTCCACTTTTCAGAAATCCTTTCGTAACTGATTTATTTTTCTACACTCTAAAGTTTTCATGAAGAGGCGCAAGCGTCAGGCTTGCATGTTCTACAGCCTTGTACATTTCTACTCAGAAGCATGCTATTTATGAGAGAAAATTACAAACAGAAGGAAAAGGTTTCTAAAACCCTCAGCTGGAACTTAAAGCAGATCTCAGGGGATATTATACAAACTGGAAAAGACTCCGCACCTTTTGTGTCCAGTACTTGCATCCAATTTTTTGGTCATTTGAACAAAAGAAAATTACATTTATATTACAAACACTGCCAAGAAATCCATAGTAACAAATTTTGCTTAGGATGCCTCAGACTTGGAAACTTGGTTTTTAAATATCAAAGAATTATTGCATTTTTTTTTAAGAAACTACTTGTTAGACCTAAAAATGCTGTGTTTTATTCAATAGAATCCATTTCAGAAACACCTTTATCAAATTAAACTTTCTAGAAGAGCTGAATGAAATTTTCTAAAATGTCTATGGTCCATTGGAAGAGCAGCAAGAAAGCAGGTTGTACTGTGAGTTTAGAGGTTGGAACCCCTAAAACATGACCTTTACTATAAACAAAAGAGTAACATAAAATCTTTACATTACTACTTGGGACTTCCACATTTCAAAAGGTTCGTCACCCCTTGTGAAAATACTGCACCATAAAAATATACTAGATAGAAGATAAAATATAAGATAAAATATAAAATAAGAAAAATATAAGATAAAGTATATTCACACTCTACTGAAATACTTTACATGCTTTTGAATAAGCTCTGGCTATCATGCCCAGTTTTCTAAATGCTGGGAAATTGTGTTTGGACTATCTGAAAGAACCACCTAAAACTCCTTCTTATTAACACCCCTAAAAAATTATCTTCAAGCCAACCTCATTGTGAGTCAGGCACAGCCAGTTCTGCCTGCAGAATGTCGCCAGCCATGAGTATTTATCTGAGATGTGTGTTGGAAAGGTCTCCCAAGAGAAGACTGGGTTGATGTTTTGCAGACCAACATCACTTCCTGGCATTTCATTGTTAAATGCAGTACCACTTATTTGCCATTCACAGAGTTTGACTGATTCTGTTCAAAAGGAAAGCTCCTCTCAAATCTTCCAACCCTTGTGGTGCTTATTGGGACTGTTGAGAGGATGCAATGAGAAGGGGAATATTCTGACAATGAGAAAATCTTCTTTAAGCCATGTGCAATTTATTGGTCTAGTTGACTCAAGTACAGCCATGACTCATTCTCCAAAAACTGCTTGAATTTGTTTACTTTCCCTCACACAGTGCTGAGTGGTTGGACCCATCCTTAAATCTCAATCATCTCTTGTTTTACTTGTGCCAGTGGTAGTTTAGTGTCTGCAGAATAGAAAGGAGGAGGATTTCTTTAATTACTTTTCTGTATCTCGCTGTCTTGGATTCTATCCACGTAGAGTTGAACATGTTTCATGTAAAGTGTGCAAATATGTGTCTTTTTGCAGCTACTCTTTGACATTTTCAAAGATAGTTCCCCCTCATATCTATCTTGACACTCAATCAAGCACAGAAGAACACGGAGAAAAAGAGGATCAAGGAATGATGAAAGGAAGACAAAAAGAGAATCCAAGAATCAAGAAATGCAAAGAAAAAAATTTAAAAGGATAAAGCAGGAAAATTTCTTGCAATAAATCCATAAACTATCATTTAGTTAAACAAAAAAAAAAACAAACAAACAAACAGTTGCTTTTCCCATCATCATCTATCTCTAGTTCTCTCCTTTCATTGCTGTCTCTCTGACATGCAGATTTTCCTGCTTTTTGGCCCGTAGGCTTCACTTGCCTTTACCACAATGCGCATTAATCTGTGGAAGGAGCTCAACGTGCACATTCACTACACAAAACGTGGCTGAAATGAGCCGCAGGGTGACTATTCATATGAAGCACGAGAACCCTTCAGGAATTCTCTGCTGATCATTCCCTCCACTCCCCCATGGAGACTTTGCCATGGTTACTTGCTGCTTGCAGGTGTCACCAGGCTCCCTTGCTTTTCAGTCTCACTGAAGTCAGGGAGATCTGTATCCAAGAGCAGAAGTTGGCCTTTACGATTCACTTCCATGTAGCATATGTTACTATACTGTATACCAAGAAATGTAACTGAGAGGAGCCGTGGTATTTACAGTATGCTAAAATTTAACTGTTGCTGTAGCCTTCTGAAGCCTGTGGGCCACATTCCAAAGACTTTACCCATGTGTTACCTCACCTCGTGTGAGGTAGGACTCCAATTGATGAGGGACAAATGACCAATATGAGTAAGGATTTGGGATCTGGCTCCATGTCCATTAGTCCAGCAGTGACTAATCCTCTCAATGAGTTGGGCAGGAGAGGGAGCAGTGACTGGAGTGAGGGACACTGATCTAATTTTTTTTAAGACATTCAGCAAGTGGCAATGAACTTTCTTTCCGAGACAGAGGGATGGAGCTGAAGGTGTTACAGTGGGTATGGGAGCTGGGGCTGTGGCTTTAAAAAAGATACTGCCCATAAAATCAGTAACACAGAGAACAGCCTATGGTACACTTGATGAATTTTAAAGAACTGTAGTATGCTGTTGGGTCAAGTATCTCCATCATTCCTCCTTTTATGAGACCAGTGGTCCCAAAAGAGTGAGGTAATCTTCATCCTACAGAAGAGGTGTGGAAGTCTGCTCACAGTGGGGTTGTGTGTTAGTGTCTGTGTTTCCAGGTGGGTGACCCTGCCCACACCACCGTGTCCATACATCCCTCTGCCTGCAGTGCTGTTTTGCAGCAGCAGGATTAGAGCAGATTGCTGGCATTATGGCAGCAAGGATATTGTTAGGAGTAACTTGGCAATGCTCATAGGTGTTCTGACACTGGTTCTTTGCTCAAGGGCAAGGATAGCAGAGGGGATTCTGGATACAAACCAGTGAGAGAAATAATGTCAGAAGGGTTCAGAAGATGAAAGCAATGACAGTAAATAAGTCTGAAATTATTTTAGGTTTACATACTTTAAGTCCTCAGTGACTGAAAACACAGCCAAGAATTGCTTCAGCAATATTCCTTCATAAATCTGCATAATAATCTCTCAGAGGGGCTTTGGTGAAATTACAAGTATTCATTTACTAAATTGGGTTCAGTGTCTGTATCATACGCTGTATGAATATTCAGTGACATGAATTCATCCAAACTATATCGAAGTTAGTGTGTCCACAAAGTCTCCCTCAAATGATAACCCAGACAGTAAGCATGGGCAGAAAGGGTTTTCCTTGAAATAAACAAAAATCAGCTTCTACTATAATCCAGTAAAGAAACATTTAGCAGCTATGTTCCTGAGAATGGCAGAAATACATGCCTGTAATTTTTTTCATGTGAAATTTCTGATATTTATAGGTCTAAATTCAAAAACAAATGTTTTCATGCAGCAATTGTTTCATGAAAGGAAACATAAACAAAATGTAAAGGATTTATGAGAGGTTTATCAAATAATGCAATAAGAACTGGCAGCCAGATGAAAGAAAACTGTTTGATTGGGAGGCTAATATAAATACTGAATATAAAATACAGTAACCTTCATACAAAGAAATGCAAAGAGGACAGAGAAAAATTTCCAGCGAGTCAAAGACTGGACTGTGAGATGCAGCAAGTAGTACACCTGGATAATTTTCCAGTGTTTTGTGCATAATGAATTAAACACATGAAAAAAACCCATCCCTTTTGAAGAAAATCTGGGGTAGCACAGCTGTGCAATGGATTGAATCAAGGTTATCAATTTTCTGATCATTTGTCCATGCTCATCATGCCCACTCTTGGTCTGCTCTTGCCAGGCTAACCCGAGCCAGAAGTTTTTTCCCCCCAAGGCTGTTGGTTTGAACATAAGATGTTGCAGCAATTCCACAAAAAAAAAGAAAAAAAAAAGTAAAAAAAAAAAAAAGTAACTTACAATTTGGAGATTTCAGAAGCTGTCTGTGGCAAATTGAGAGAGACCCAAGAAGTCACTCATGCTACTTAGGAGAAGGTGGTGCACTTCAAAGGCAAATGTTCAGTGGGTGGTTTCTGGAGACCAAATGGCAGCAAGTGAAATGCAGAGCAGAATGGTAACTATGGGGAACTTCTCCAGAGGATGCTTTTGTGACTTATGTCAAATGGCATAGAAGTTGCAGCTTATTTCCACAGAAGGCATCACTATATGAGGTATAATTTTTGTCAGTGGTCGTTGCAGACAGTGACAGGATGAGGGGGGATTGTTTGTCTTTGTTCATTTCTCTGTTAATTCTTTTTCCTGCTTTTGTTAATTCCCCCACCTCGCATGAGGGTTGGGTTTTTTTTTTTTTGTCCTAATTTGTGTTTTACCTAATACCTAAAGAGAGTTAAATTCAATTTACAAACCTCCAGCACTTCTAGGAATTGTGCTTGTGTTCCTCTGACAGCCTGAGAAAGTTGGGGTTGTTCAGCCTGGAGAAGAGAAGGATCTGGAGAGATTTGAGAGCACATTCCAACACCTAAAGGAGGCTGCAAGAGAGCTGGAGAGGGCCCTCTTACGAGGGCATGGAGTGACAGGGACAGGGGGACTGGCTTCACACTGAAAGAGGACAAGTTTAGATCAGATATTAGGAAGAAGTTCTTTACTGTGAGGGTGGTGAGACATTGGAATAGGTTGCTCAGGGAGGTTGTGAATGCCCCATCCCTGGAGATATTCAAGATCAGGCTGGATGGGGCTTTGAGCAGCCTGGTCTAGTGAAAATGTGCCTGTCCATGGCAGGGGAGATGGAATGAGATGGTTTTTAAGGTCTCTTCCAAAGCAAGCTATTCTACAGCTCTGTGATTCCTTGTAAGGTAAATGATGTGAGTTAGACTGTGCCTCTTGACATTTCTACGGGTTATTCTTAGCTCTCATTGATGGTATGATCTGTTTCCTCCATTTGGTCCAATACTGAGGCCAAATGGAGAGGTGTTTAGAGGGATTTTGCACTCCATTATTTAATCTTTATATCACTTGTTCTGTGGGTGAATGAAGAATTTCAGATGCCGGTCCTGCACTGGTGGGAGTATTATTTCTGGCAATAAAATAATTTATGTAAAATCAAGGTATTAGTGTGTTCACATAGTGTGTTCACTCCTATATATCTTCTTATTTATGCCAGCAAAATGGAGAAATACCACAACAAGGACTAAAAGATTCAAGCTGATAAAAAAATAGGAATTTGGTACAAACAAAAAAGAAAAAATGTACAGGATAGCACTAAGGTCATGTATGGTCATGAGTGAATTTGTGAAATAAGGAGGGAAATGAATTTCTGAGAGGCTGAGGGAGAGTTTCAGGAATGAGTGGCAAGAGGATCTGGATCAGCCTGAGGTTGTGATTTAGTACTCATTAGTAGTGATAACAGGACACAGAGCTTGGTGCATTTGCTCCTCTGCTATTCCTAGGTGAAATGGCAAACTCTGAGCTTCAGCTCTGCTACATAACAGTGGATTTCATAACCTGGGAACTTTCTCAAACTACTGACAGATTAAAAAAAAAACCCAAACAAAAAAACCAGACCCTGACAAAATAATAATAATAATAATAATAATAATAATAATAATAATAATAATAATAATAATAATAATAATAATAATAATAATAATATTTTTACATGCAATCAACAAGACAATGAGCTGACAAGGAGTCTGATTTTTTCCTAAGAAAGGAAATAAGGACTGTACTTAAGAACAGTCACTGCCTCCTAGGGAGAATGAAATTGAGCCACTACCACCAAAGTTTCAGAGATTAAGTAGTCGCAAGAGAGAAATGTTCATTAGGAAATAAAATGTGCATGGATGATTTTGAGTAAAATCATCCCTTCAGTTTTGATCTCTAAGTGATGTTACTGGCATTGTGCTCATCTGCCATCGCTCAAGGTCAGGAGAGTCCTTTGAATTCAAGTTATTTGTAAAGCTTCTGAACAGCGACTTCCAGGAGATGTTTCAAAGAGGGACAAATCTGAGTCCAGAGCCTCCTCCGCAAATCCTGGATCGCCTAGTTTACCGTGAGCCCCCTCTCTCTCTCTTCTCCTTCTCAGTCTTCATTTTTTTTTTTAATTTCTTTGGTAAAGATAGGCAGGTACTTTAAAAAGCAGCAAAAGAAACTGATGATCATTGTACTTTTCCTCCAAACTTGTAAGATTTTAGGCTTTTGGATTCTTTCACCTGAACATCTTCCACCTAAGGCTGGATCACTTTATCAGTGCCAGGTTAACAATCAGAAAATTTTGGTCAGCCTCCTCCCTTTGCATTGGTTGGTCTCCATTTATGTATAAATTCATGGTCTTTTATCAAAGGCAGCTTATTCCGTATAATCACAAGGTATAAAAGAGGCAGAAAGCATAGTAATTATTTGGAGTCTACACTGTGACACTACTCTGTTGCTTAGTGAGGGCATTGATTATGCTCAAGAGAAGTTTGAGGAACAGCTTTCTTTAGTCTCAAATTTGCGACAGTTCCCCTTTGAGTTGGCAGTACATTAATGGAAATGGAAACTTGCCTCATTCTAAATGTCAGAATAATAGAGCACCAAAAACAATTCAGTCATGTCTTTCAAACCACGCACATATGGTTCAGCACCAAATGTCACTATTCTTCCCCACTTCCTCTCCATTTGTCACTATCTCTGTTGATTATCATTGTTTGGGTTAAAACTTTCCTGAAGGCTCAGTGCAAAACTCACCTTGACAGCAGCAGATTCCCAGCAAATCCTACACTTGGTATATGCCCAATGTAGCCTTCCAAACGCAATGGGTTCCTCTTTGTAAAATGCTGGTTTATGGCTTAAAAGGGTGCCTTGGGTTGGCCTTGTTTCACCTGCTGTGATACTGTTTGTATGCTGGTTGTCATCCAGACTTTTCCATAGACATATTTCCTGCCCCAAAGGATTTCAGCCCCCTGGCAAATGTAAAACAACAGCTGCCACAGGCAAAAGGTGTGGGAAAAGAAAAGGGTGCACGAAGCAGCACGCAGAAGTGGGTCTAAAGGGATTGGTAAATCTTCAAAAAAATCAAATATTCCAGAGTTGCAAAATGTCCCAAATATGCAGCCTGTGACCACATGATTGCATGTTATTTTCGCTTTTTCTTCCCAGAGGATGTTGGCCTCATTCAATGAGCAGAATGGGTGACATTCGCTTAATGATTTTTCTGTGTCAGAGAGCTGTAACTTGTAAAAATAAATGCCTCTATGAGGTTGTTTTTATCATTTTTTGTCTTCTGGCCTCTTTTTGAGCAACAAATAAACTTATTAAATTCAACTGGAAGCGCATATCCGGCCTTGGAAATTTCTAAATGATTGATGCTGAGAAAATAGAATTGTTCAGTAGTAATTGCCATTCTCGTCCCCCAAATGTCAGCCACTGTGGCTTTGGGGATGGGGTGGCAGATACCACCGTAGATTATTTCACTAATCCCTGTATTTTCTTCATTACTTGTGCTTCCATGTTGTAGGACAAGCATTCAGAAATGACTGCTAATATTAACAGCTATGATCAAATGTGATAAACTTGACTATCATGCTCTACAAGCTTAAGCTCAAATTTGGTCTTTTTTGAGTATCAAACACTTTGCTCTGAACTTGTATTGGGAGATTTCATTTTTGTTTTCCTTTCACTCCACTCTTTTCCTCTCGGTCCAAAACGTGTGGATTTGATCTATTTTAAAAATGCATTTTCCAACAATGTTGATTTCCCAACACCCATTTAAAATTACTAGTCACTTTAGTAAGGTGAAGTATTTTAATTTATTTCTTTGTGTCAAAAAAATAACAGAACTGTAAATAAAATTGAGAACACAAAACTTAGTTTTTGGTAGATAACCACTCTTTTGCAATTGAAGAACCTCTTTTTACAGTAAAGTCTTTTACATAACGTCAAGACATCTAAAGAACCCATGTATTCATTTAGAAATAAGAAAATCTGTAGTAGAAATAAAAATAAAGCTGATGTGCATGTTAGGTTCCTTCAAATTCACTTGGAAGTCTATTTTGTTACTGTGAGAAGGACTGTTGAACTGCAGCACATACGTCAGAAAGCTTTTAAACAAAATATCTTCCACTTCTCCAGGAAATAAATATCAGTCGTACTTCAAAAATTATTTAGCAAAGATGTTTATGGCCAGTGTATATCAGCACTTATTGCTGTGTAAATTAAAATAACTAACCAATTAATGCAGAAGTAATTTTATTACCAAATGGATAGAGGAGGTATGAAAAGCCCTAATTAAAAGCCTTGTCTGCTCTGTTTTACACTAATGATTCTCTAAGAACCAATGTTATTTGTGAATTAGCTTAATCACAAAGGAATTAAAGAGAACAAAATTATTTGTATGAAACTAGTTCTCTAAATTCATGGAGGCTAGACAGAAAAAAGTGCCTGAAGTCCTTTCTATATCTGATCAGCTGGCTTATCTAATCCATTTTACTGTGGATAGCTGGCCTGACATGACTTCAAATTAGTTTAATAGGGATTAAAGTGGCATGAAGTGTATAAATCTATGAATTTGCAAGTACAAATATGTTTGGGAATTCATTTATCTTTAGGGGCAGGAGGAGTGGAGAATGTTCAAAGTAAAATCTGGACATATTTGTAAACACAGATAATTTCATGGGAAATTTGGAAAACAACAGAAAACCATGCAATTCAGGCAGCAAATCTTGACAATTTTACTAAGTTTCTCTGCACAAAATCAATTACTGAAGTCAAGCAAGAAAGTCTCCAAGATCTGGTACTATGAGAATTGATGTGGAAGTTCTTAGGTAAACCTACAAGTCCTCTTGATTAGTGCCCAAATAAAGCAGACCTCTGGCATTCAGCTTTCTGAGCTGGCATGATCAGCACATAACGTCTTTGGAGCTATTGCTGCCAAGAAAGGGATCAGAGACAGCCAAATTATGATATCACACCAATAAAACCTCATCGTAGTGACATACATAAAACACTCTGTAAATTGCTTTTTGTAACTTTTAATTTATTAAGAGCTTTTGAACTATGTTTTCATTCTGTGACATGTTTTCATTTACCTCTCATATCCTTCATTAATTTATTTCCTGTTTGAGAAATAATACCGAATTTTTGGCAGTTTGAAACTGCTGGAAAAATATATTGTATCCTACATGATGTAGCTTGCCAGGGAATCAGGAGTGTGTGGTATTTTGAAATGCTAGGCTGAATTACAGTGAATTATTTGACTACTCAATTTACCTAGAATCAAATTTGAGTCATGAGAGCTGCCTGTCATGTTGCTGTCTGCTCATCCCCAACACCAAATTCAGAAAAGCTTCTGATATCCCAGCTGCTATCTGGGGACTTTGAGAATTTGGAGGTGCTGTATCCAAGCCCTGGATGATGGGCTGTGGAGCTATTTGGGGAGCGGCTTCCAGTGTTAAATAAAACAGACCAGGCACAGTTTTCCCTGATAGTTCTGGGAACTTTGGGGATGTAACATCAGCAGACCCAGCTCAAGAGTCCAAACCCTGGCATCCTGCTCCCTTCCCAGCACTGCCTTTCTCTGCCATAAGTCCATAAAGGTGATTCAGCCATTCTGGGAATGGGACCAAAGGCATAAATGGACAGACTAAAGGATTAAAATAACTCAATACCACATCATGTAGTGCTGACTGCTCAGGTATCCAGCCATAAATCCATTCAAGAAGCACTTATGCCTCCCTGACAGCCTGCTCGGCACATTTTTCCAGCTACGCCTGCACGAGCAACTGTTCAGCCATGAGATGTAAAGTTTCTGAAGAAAGCCTGAAACTCTCTCCCAAAAGCTCTTCTTCACTCTCAAAACATTCTTGCCTAAACTGTGACTGGCTTTATGGTCCATTAGCTAAAAGGCAACTGTTTCAAAGCCTTAGGTCTGTAACTTTGAAGAGAAAAAACACTTAGATCTTGTTACAGATGGAGTTTGCAACTATTGAAAATATATAGCACACATGGAACCCTGCAGATATTAGACCCTTTCACTTTGCTAATACCAATCTCTTTGTGTTACCTGTGATCTAAGTCGGACAATTTCTTTGACTGTTTTCAAGAAACTGGAATAACAATGAAATGTGGTTAAAAAGTAAGGAAATCAGGCACAAAGATGAAGTTTCCTTTTCTTTCCAGTCTGCTGTATAGAACACCAGTCAAGAAGGCAGTTACAATACCTTTGAAGATGACCTTTCAAGGCCAGGCCATTCAGGTGATATTAATATTTTTTTACCAGTTCCTGAGCTAAAGCCCACGGGAGGGGAAGGGAGTGTTTGAATAGAGGGACACTGAATCCAAAGCAGCTTTTGGAATGGGTTGATGGGAAGGGCTTAATCGCACTTGGGAAAGATTTCCCACAGTTCATGTGTCAGACAGGGAGGAAAGATCTTATAAAAGCAACAGGGGCCAAAGGTTTTGTGATGAAAACTGGGGCAGAGAAGAAAAAGCTTATTTTTGTTTCCTTCTGAGATATGACTGGATTTTGACATGAAAAAATATCAGCTTCCTGCTGTGTAGGAAGCTCATACTGTGAGATCAAAGAATAGTGAGTGTCTAGCTGCTAGCTCACATACGTTTTAAAAGCTGGGTATTTGGAATTAAGAAAGTCAAACCCTGGGGCAAACAAGAAATGAATGAATGCTCAACACTCATTGTTGCTCTTCCTAGGAAAGAAAGCTGGAGTGTGATTTCCCTAAATTCAAGGGCAACCTTGGAGTGTCCTGGGGCTTGCACTTTTGCCATGGTGGGATCCATCCTGGGATGTGCTGAATGCTGGCTGAAACCCAGCTGTGGTAGGAGTCACTAGAGGGTACTGTAATACATGGTATTATCTCCTGTGCATGAGTGACATTCATTCTTCCTGTCAAAACTGAGGTGTGCTGTTTAATTTGATGGGGAGAGGCTGATTTAAATAGATATAATTTTATTATTTAATCTGTCTTCAACTGTCTGGCTGGTCTTCAACTTCATTTGCCTGGTATCAGTCTGACTGTCTTCACCAGCATTTTCACTGGAGGACCAGTGCAGTCATGGGAAATGAAACTGGAAGAAAATATGGATTTTGCCTAACACTAATTTCACCTCTAAGTACAAACCAGCTTGCAGCAGTGTTAGCTGCTCCCAAAAAGCACAGCTGATCTCATGCAGGTTAACAATGCTGTGTTGTGAGTTCAGAGATATTATGATCTACAGTGTGGTTGCATACTCAAAAATCAACCCACGGGATTTTGGGTACTTCCCTAGAAACGGCTTGAAGATATTTGATACTGAGAACTTTGCCATGCTGAGATGCAGAGCAGGTATTTTGCGCAGTGCCATGTGCAGCCATTCAGAGTTGAGGCTGAACCCTGAGTGGATGTCTCACCTCGTGGCCTGCTCACCCCTGAGTCCGTGTGGCCACTGGCAGGTGTTCTGGGAAAGGGTGTGAAGAAAAGGTAACTCACTCTTCCTCTCTTTGCTCTTATTTTAGACTTCCAGTAAAGAAGAGATTTACAGACACCTCCTGGGAGACTTTTATTGCTAGTGGTGTGTTGTACTGCATAAATGTATTTTCTTTTCTGAGTGCCTTTCATATATCTATAGATCTATATATGTGTATTTCACCACCTTTACATCTGCATTTTGTGAATTAATTATAATTCTGTTGTCAGAATGAATTATAAAATGTGGTAATATTTCTGTCTAGGAGGTTAGATATTTCTTTCAGATAATTTGGGTAAGAAAGTAATATTTGTGCTCAGTCTAGAACAATATTAACTCAGTCTAGATCATTTGAACTGTTGTAAGATCCAGTAGACATGCCATAGTTTTAGCAATTACATACATGATCCTGGAAGCCTTGGAGCTCTTGTTCTTGCATTCTTTCATTTTCCTGTATGCTGTTTGACATTTGATCTCATTTAGATATTCATTTTTCATTTCATCCTTTACTATTTTGACTCCCTTTTTGGCTGGCAAATTGTTATCAGAACTATTTTTGTTTTCTGCAGATATTGTAATTTTTTTACTTGGTCTCTGACCACTTGCTAGTCATGATAGGGTTGTTTTGATTATTCATTATTTGTGCTTTGTTATTGATCACTGAAGCCATAATGGTTTCTAATCTCAATAAGACAAGTAAAACAGGTACATAAGTTTCATACTTCTGATTTTTACATTATTTAAAAACATTTAAATATATTTAAATATATTTCCAGTATCATGCTTTATGTTCAAGAAAACTTCCAAAATACTCAGATCTTTCAAAATATTTCCAAATACTCTGTCAAATTACTCATATGCTCTTGTAGCCACAAGATAAGGCTCTGAGTTTTTCTTGTTGAGAATGACTTTTAATCTCAGTTGTCAGTTTCTATTTTACTTGAAACACTTGAAAACATAGACATTCAACCCATTTTAGTGAATTAAATACAAACAATATCAATTGCAGCAAGCAACAAAATATTACTAAGCACAAATAAAGAAAAAATTATGCATGGTATACTAAAATAATTAAAAGTAAATTTTCAGAGCAGTTCCTAGAAATGGTTGTCTGTTTTCTGAACTCTTCTAAGCACTTTGTCCCAGAGGAAGGGGGGATTTTACTTTCAGTCCACAGAGAGGACCCAGTTTAACTATGCAGAACAGGAGTGGGAGAAGGCAGAAGTCTTTTCATGTGAATAGGAAAGAGGAGACTCAGAAAGGTGTAGCTCTGCTTTGAAAAGGATGCTTTGCCAGGATGGCAAGTTCTCGCCCACTTTTCCTGCATTCAGAGCTACATCTGATGACCTTGGCTGCAAAAAGAATTTTGCTGATCTTTAAACTTACTAACCCTGATGAGTTATACAAACCAAGAAGCTGAGCTTAGAAGGCTGATTCCTCCTAGGACAATCTGTCTCTCAGGCACCTTCTTACGAGCAATCATGTACAGGAAAGAGTAAACCCATTTTGGTTTTCATATTTTAAATTCAGTTAGCCAGGCTGAGAGTTGAAAGAAAATTTTCTCTTTTCCTTTTTTGTCATTTAACTTGTAAAATAATCAGATTTTCTCTATAGCTACTCAAACTACACTCCCATGTACAAACTATATGAACCCCCCACTGCTCCCCAGTTCAACCCTGCTTTACTCCTTCATTTAGAAGCTTGCTCTGCTTCAGGGTAAATGTAGATGCTGAAAAGTGTCATGGGTGAGTCAACACTTGGGGCACAACAGAGCTTTCAAATAAACCCTTCTGAAAAGCAGAAACAGAAGTATTACTCATCTCCTTTTCTTCTTGCTGCCAAACTTGTTTCTCCTTGAAGATCACGCTATTTATTTTTCCCCCCCCTCATTTGCAACCCTATTAGAAAAAAACATGGAAATAAGCTGCCATGTAAGGACAAATACATTGTGTGAGAGAAAATGTTTGCTGCACTGTTTATGTATCTGTCTATCTATGGCTGTGTGTAAACAATAACAACACACTGAGCTAAGCTAATTGTCTCCTCGTGGAGGGATTTTGTGATATTCTGGAACTGGAAGACTTAGGGCTCTCCAAGCTTTCAATACAGAGATTTCGTTGTTCTTGCTCAACAAAGTAGCGCATTGCTACTTCATATGACTCCTTCTCCTTGTAGTTTAAGAAGTCTGGTGGTTGCCCTAAATTGTATTGAAGGGCCATGGATCACCTCTGAGCTTCGCTGTGGAGCCTCCATCAGTGCCAAGGCAGCGTCACCATCCTGAGTCATAGTCACTCTTTCTTCCATGCTCCTGGGGAGCAGAGGGCTCGCTGTGGGAATGCTGTACTTTGTACACAAAGACTGAAAAAAATTTTTATATTCTTCAAAACTGGGTAAGATTTGAAATTGAGATACTTTGCTGCCCTTTTCCCTTAGGAGCCAGGAGATGAGGGGGTGGGATTGTACTCGGAACCATCCTTGCAAATGTTAGACTTCCATATGGCTAATGGTGCTGCTCACTGTGGCATTGGCTGCAGCCCTAGCTCAAAGAGGCTTCCTTGGATCATCTGCTACCAAACTGTTATGTGGCACTGCCTTTCTCTTCTTGGTCATTGCTTCTTCATTGTTGCTGACCATTAATATTTAGCTGATTGTATTTGTTACCTGAAAACTTTGAGAAGTTTGGCCAAGAGTTTAACAGGCTTTGTGTCCCTTACTGTTAACAGTGTGCCTGGGGATTTTGTGAGCAGATTGGCCATGTATGTCTTCAGGAGGCAAGCCACAAGGAAGTATGACTAACTTACATGTCAGCTGCTTCTTCTCTTTGTACGGCTTTTTTTTTTCCTAACAAATGAACACGATTTCTTGCAGAAGAAGGCAATAGGCAGGATATTTAAATGGCACAGAAAAATGCTAATGATGATGATATAATTTGAAAGTATAAAGGGATGATCAGTTTTGACCACCAAATTGCTGTCAAGAAAATTGCCTTTCATGGGCAGTAAAAATAGCTAATATTATCAGCATTTTGAACTGAAGAAACTAGAGTTATCATCTGAAACATGGAACAAAATCCCTGTAGAGTTGAGTAAACAAGTCTTTTAGAAGGTAAAAATCACAGTAAGAACAACAAATACCCAATCCATTTGCTGAATTTAGCAGAAGCATATTTTTTACAAATACTTACTTAGATGTATTCCACTGTACATGTGAAATTTCTTATTCCTTCTTTTGGCAATTTAAATTATTGAAATGGTTGCTTTCTTAGCTGCATATAATTGATATAGGACATGAAGTTATTCCCAGTCAGGCTTGCATATCTCAATAGTCCGACAGTTAAGGCAGCCAGAGCAGAGTTACCTTAGACTCAGTAGAGAGAAAAAGGTCATTTTTAGGTCACATACATCTGATCTACTTTAGGTAGCTGCTTTAGGATGAGATGAACAGTGCCCCAGACTCCATGTCTATATTGCCTTGATGCCATTTGACTGAGAGGGAGACAAGGGTAACTAGCTTGTCTATAGCTATGCAGATGAGTCCCTCTTCTTTTTACTCTAAACAGCATAATTAGTTGATGCTTGTTAGATGCTTTCAACCTGAAAATGCTGTGTATGGGCTTGTTCTACTCCTCCCCATGAAGATGCATGCAAAATATGTATGGATTTAACAATGATTTGTTTTGAGGGAACAATTAAGAAAAAACATATGGGGTGTCCAATGCTCTGGAAGAAGCTGAGTTAAAGAAGTTTTAGAAAATTTTGTATATGCAATCTCCATATATGCATCGTCAACAGCTTATTACAGTTCTTCCATACCACGAGATCTAGGCTTTCTGCCAGAGCACTCTTTGGGCATGTTTAGTATGCAGCACCTGGAAGTACTTCCGAGATCACAGATCAAGTTTTGTATCCCCATGCCACCCTGGTTTTGCAGGATCAGGTTTGGATATACACAGCACTCCCTTCCTCAGTTCCTTGTTTATTGGGACAGGGGAATCAGCCACAGGAGATGTGGAGAAACTGAAATAACAGCCAGGTTGGCTGGGCAAGGACTGGGACCCAGGCAATTTGGGCTGGTGCACGTATCAAGCAGTTTAGACATAAATGCTATGTGGCAAATGATATTTAAGCAGTGTAGCACATCTCAGTGCAGCCGATCACCTTCTGCTCTTTACTTACTGATCTTATAGGGTTAAGTTTAAATAACAGGAACTGCATTCAAACTGCCTCCCATTTTTCTGGCAATGACTTATGGGAAGATTTCTTCCTGAAATAATTCAGGTATCCCTTCCTCTGCTGCTTGTAGTGCAAGCATGTGACATTATGGCACAGGGCATTAAATGCAATTTCAGTGGTCACATTTTCCGTATGTTCTCTTGAGAGTGCATTTCACAGGTTCTGCTTTTGCCTTTCATTTTGTGACTGATAAAGGCATGGGAAACATTCACTTATTCTCCCCTGTTTCAGACACAGTAGCAGTAAGAAGCAAAAGTCACTAGAAGCAGCAGCAGAAGGAGAGAGAGCTCCCCTGGGATCAGACTGGATGTGAACGAAGGCATGGGAAGACTTTCCACTTACTTTAAATGGAACCGTCCTAGTCTTTGAGGCAATAAAGTACCTTATGTTTCCCTTAATCACTTGTATGTGAAATAATGGTATTTGGAGGGAACTGTGGCAATAGTTCTAAGCTGGAAAGGATAATCTAATATTTAGAGGGAATCTCATTGGAGATTTTAGGATGAACAAAAATGCTTCCAATAGACTTGTGCTGTGACCTGATGGAATCCGGACTGACTTTGCCTTTGAGACGTAGGATTCAAACCCACGTCCTATTTCCTTGGCATGCCTTCATCTTCCTCCCTTTCTTTGCAGTCTTTCTGAGTTAATTGCACTTCTGGGGCCCTTGCCTAAAACTCTCTACAAAGACTCTGTTGTTGTTGTCCACTGAGGTCCGGAACATCTGAAAGATTATAACAAAAATAAGATATCTTTTACTTCGGTCAGCCCTGCAACTAAGATGATGTTGCATGCAAAACTGCATGTTGATTTCAGAAGCTGTAGGAGACAGATAGCAAAATATTGTGTGCAGAAACAATTTTTCCAACTGTTCTCAAAGCCTGAACAGGCTCATTGCACAAGAAGCAGAAGGCATCACATTACTTTCAAATTATATGGCAACTTATTGTAAAATGTTATGCACCAAATCCCTGCATACCACTATTATTAAGCCAAGTGCTACTAAAAATAATTATGTGTGTATCCCACTCATGGCAGAACATGCAAGTAACAAACTACACTGCCAGAATTCCTGAATGAAAAAGTTACTTCTTCTGTGTGCTCTTACTCACAGGTAGCCACTGTGTAACCTTATTCTGCCATTATGCAATATCTCCCTGTGTATTACTTAGGTCTTCATATAATAATCCTCTGCCTCATGCTTGCTTGCTTGATTTATTTAGTGCTGTTTTTTTTTTTCCCTTGATGGATATTCCTAGAACTGGAAAATCAACATTTAAATGGCGACACATGGTTAAACAGAGTTTTGTTTTGCTCTCATGTTACAGTCTGGTCTAAAGGCAGATAAGGAAGTCCAGGGGCCTTGCCTAGGATCACAAGATCACAGGAGGTATGACAATAATGTAGCCATATCCAGTCCCTACATGCTCTTACCTCACCTGCACTGTTTCTGGGATTTCTTTTTCCATGGAGAGGCAGGAATGGCGTGCATGGCAGTGCTGCCCATGGATGCCAGACTACAGCTTCTGAACTCACAGCCCATTAGGGGAGGGTACTTACATGTAGCAGCTCTGTTAAAAAACAAAAAAAAAGAGCTAGAGTACTGCTTGCCAGCTGCAAACCCTCAGGAGCTGCCCTTGGAGGAATGCAGAAGCTGCATTTGCACACCTGGAGGCACAGACAGACTTTCTGTTTTGAAGGACTTCAAGGCATGGTGGTATCTGCACCTGAGGCTGAGCTAAAGGGTCCACCAGTTGTTAGGACAGATCAATAGGATACAAGCCAGAGCCAGAACAAATTTAGGTAGTCCTCTCTAAAGCAGCTCAGAACAGTCTAGTTAATTATATTGCAGGATTTCAGATTCCTTGGCTATCATTTCTCTAGTCACGTTTCTCATTGCTTATCAGATTTTGGCTGTAGTGTCTAGGTCCCAAACTGGAAATGCTCTGCATGATCTGAAATACCATTTTCTTCCAGTTACATCTCCAGTGAGTACCAGATTTTATGGATGCCAATGGAATCACCATGCCATTGCAACTGATTTAAAGATAAGCATCAGATACAAGTAATTTATTTTTAATCAGTTTCTGCATTTTGCCTTGAAAGCAAAAAATATATGAAAGTAAATCACCTTTTCTCCTTGTAGGTTTTCCACAGAGGGATACATAGCTCCTCACTTCCAGCAGTACCTTTGACCACGTGACAGTCTTCAGATGGAGCTGTGTCTGGGGTCAGAGGCTGGTGAGGTGGAGCATGGTGAGCCCAGGGAGCACTGTGAGGGGAAGTCTGTTGGAATGGGTTGGGAAATCAGCGGCTTATCCCAGACAGGCATTGCTGGCTGCTTTATGGAGAACTGCAACTGAAACCAGTTGCAATAATCTGCAATGGTATTTTGTTTGTAATCAAAGTCTTGCAGGGTGTGGTTCATTTGGGCACTGTCCTCTCTTTTCCTTACTTTGGCTGGGCTACTCTTTCTTTTAGATGCTGGAATAAATTTAAAAACCTCTTACTGACATGGTTTGATTTGACAGCTGCTTCCAGAATATACATTCAGCCACTTTCATGTAATTGGATGTTTCCAGCACAAAACCAACTTTTTTTCTGAACACTGATGTCCACATAAATTAAGCAATTAGACAACCATGATATGCTGGGCCCTCATCACTCTGTTATGTTCACAGAGATGTTTTCATTTGGTGATTTATAGCTGTGCTTGTTCTCAATGCTAATTTCTGTTGATATATAGAAATTTTCAAATGATGAATTGAAGCAATCACAAATATGACCCTTTAATGCAGTGCTGATTGTTTGGGTTTTTTAACCACATGGAATTGTACAGATGGATATGTGCTGTCCAAAGTAATTATGAAAAAAAATCTTCTACATAATGTGTTACTGCTTCCCCTTTATTAAATGCTGACTTTACTTAAATGAACTCTTTACCCAAGAAAAAGAAATTGATTTTGTGATTCAGATATTGTCAATAAAATCATTATTACTGGTGAGATCAGATGTTAATTAAGATCAAATGTACAGCTACAGCTTCAAGGCCATTAGTTGTCAACTAATGGACAATCAGAAGAGCAGGGTTTAACAAAATAATAATTCAAAAATTGGACATTTATCTGAAAAGTGTGTTGCTGTGATTTTTGTAATAATTATTAATATTTCTGCTAAGATATAGGATGTAGCAAGGAAATTTTTTATTATTAGATTGGTCAATTTATTGCTAATAATACAAAAAATTGGGATCACAGCCAAAATCCTGAAATGATGGTTAAATAAATCCACAAAATTTTATATAAAGTAAACAAAAGCACATGAAAAATTGTGTTTCCATGCTGAACTGGTTTTATACATGTGTCAGTTAAAGTCAGACTTGAAAACAGTAAAAGGTGGCCAGTCAGGAGCTTGGCACTTTTTGAGACTTGATCATTGTTTTCAGAATGTAATCTGAAATAAATTAAAGAGGCTTCACTTCCAACAAGGTCTAAGCACTCAAAAATAGGAACAACAGCTGACAGCTAAATATTGGCCTTCAGAGTTTTTCTGGAAGAGCTTCCATGTATTACCAGTCTATTAGAATTGTCCGGTATAGTAAATGGCATTACAAATATAAGATAATAAAATCTGAAGCAAATTTACACTGCACTTCATTTGGGGATAAATACAACATAGCCTGCTGAACAATTTAGATTTTTTTTGGTTTGTCAAGGTTTTGCATGTTTGTGTTTCTGGGTATCCCTTTTCAGAGCTGCTCCTGTCCCATCTACTGACCAGGTAAACTCAAACACAGGGCTGCCAAACAGAGAGCCGTGGTTACAACTCATCCTGCTAGACTTCATTAGTCTTGGATATTTTTCTAGGAAAATTTCTACCAGTGTTTTGATTTACTGCAGAAACATCATAGAATCGAATAGGTGAGAAATGACCTTTGAGATCATCAAATCAGGCCATTAATGAATAATCCAGATGAATAGTTTAAGTCTATACATACTTCATTGTGTTCTCATAAAAGAAATCAACCTTTATTTTGTTTGCTTGTTTTCCTTTAGGTACTCCTGCCTCACTTCAGTGCAGACATTAGGGTGACCTTTTTTTCCTATATATGAGACAGGCAGACTTCTTGTATTAAGGAGACCTTAGCAAATACCTTTGGATATTGCTTAGTTGACTTGCAGTGGAGCTTATGTCACAGACTATTCAAAAGGAATGTCCTTCAGCATCAGAGATCATGGTTTGATTTCTGACCAAACTGATCAGTTGTCCTCCTCATCAGGGAAAACCTGCAAAAGGGTTAGGGATCCATGGGTATGAGGAAACAAATCTATGAAAAATGCCACCAAAACTTGTTTGATTTTGTTAGTAAGTAGCAAATAAAATTTATTTCACATAGAATCCAAAGATGTTCTGGCAAAGTCCAAGAAATTTCAAAAAGGTAGAAAAAGGGTTCATCTGTAAAGGTTTGTAATTTAATCCAACACACTGGCTTTAAATATCTTTCATTATGTGGAAATAGTTGAGGTTCGATTTCTGTTTAGGCAGCTGGAGTTTGGTTGGATATTACAGGCTTCATCATCCTGATCATATTCTATTCTGAGCCATTTCAGACTGGATCTCTTTCACTGCCTGCCCAGCTGAAAGAGGAGTTGTTAAAGGGCTTGTCAGTGCATTTCTGCATTGCCTGATACACCCTCCTGTTGATACGCTTGGGCTGACCTTTAAAAGCCTTCAATCACAGCAGAAGCTGCAACAAGGAAACTATATTAATAAAAATAGCACTTTTATGCTAATTGATTCCAGACAGCACAACAGCTCCTACTGCAAAAAAGGAGCAAAGAGTGCGCAGGCAAAGAGGAGGTTTGGAGCAGAAAACTACAGTAGCTAAGTTAATCCAGGAAGCACAAGAATCAGAATTGTGTGAATTTTTTTCAACCTTCTGAATCTCACACCAGTGTCACGCAAATGTACAACTGTCCTTTGATTTCTACATGGAATGGTTCTTCCTCTCATAAAGCTGAGACCTCTACAATGTCACCGTGTTGTCCCAAGGCCTTGACAAAGTCACAGTGGCAGCAGGGGATGCTCGGGGGATCCTTTCTGATGAGCTGGTGTGGAGACCCCACACCCCTCACACCTGCTGTGTGCATTTCTCAGTTTCCATCCTCGAGGAAGAGCCAGGACCACCAAGTCAGTTGCAGGAGAGCAAATGGAAGCACTCCCAGCCTCACGCTGCCGTGCTAGGAAATTTTTGCAATGGAGGGTATTGATGATATTGTAGGAAGAGATTAGAGCAGGGCTGAGGTGCAGTAAATCTGTCCCACTATCCGTTGATCATATTTATGGTGCAGAACGAGTCTTGCAACTCTTTCAAGGGCAAGCAAGACTTGCCTAGGGGAAGCCACGTTGTTGACAAAGCAGCCAGAAAGCAATTTCAGTGCAAGGAGACACCTTGTGCAGCTGCCTGCTTTTGCAAGTCTGAGGCCAGCCTTTATGGCTCTGGAAAGTGTGACTGAGTAGCTGACCAAGTGCTGTGATGATGATAATTCACATGTTTTTTAGCACAATCTACATCATCTGGTTTTGCATCAGATGCTGTTTGTAATACAGGAATATCTCAGCAAATTAATTAAATGGAAGGAGTGTTCCCCAGAGTATGCAAATATAGGTTGGAAAGTTCAACATTTAATTCAGGCACTCTAAATTTTTCCTGGGATTTTAGTTTTAAGTCATTGCAATAGAGACAGAAAATAGATAATTTTTTTCAGGAGAACCACTTATTTAGATGATATTAAAATCACACTGTGCTGGGTCCTCTGTGTTTTTGTAAAACACAAAAAAAAATCTATAAAACTCTTCATATACAAAGGTATATATTTGTATATAAATTTTCTCCCAAACCTAAGAGCATTTCACATAGTAGGTATATTCAAGAAAAATACCTGGAAAATTCACAAGTTAAAAAAAAAACTATAAACTTATTAAAGATGCTTGGTTTTCATTATTATTTTCATTATTTAATAATGTTTTCATTATTTTAATTTTCATCATCAGCAAAGTCCAGAGCCAGCTAGATTTTTCTGCAATGTGACATCTATGGTGTTTAATCTGTTTCTATTTTCTTACTTTTTTTCTTCCTGTACCTTTCTTTTGAGTTTGAAATGATCCCTTCATTCTTTAGGGAAGCTGACAACCATTTTGTTCTCTAGAGAATATCTCTTTCACCAATGGGTGAAAGCATAAGAACCCACTCCAACAAAGTTTGCTGTTTTCTATTTACAGGTACAAGTGGTCAGCGTTTAAACCACTCTTATATTTGTTGTTCTGCAACTTTCTTTTCAGATAAAAATGCATCTGCTGAGCTCTAGGACTGGGTGATATTCAAAAAATATCAACACATTTGGCCTCCATATTTTTCTAAAGGAGAAGACATCTTTCATGTTCAAAAATCCAATATTTGGTCTTTACATCTATGACTGCATTAAGGGCCAATTCTTCATTTGGCTTCATTAGGAATTATGTTTTTAGAAGTATCCTATATATTTATGGAAGTAGATGGATGGGCTCCATGTTTTAGATTGGAACTCAAACACTAAAGCATGCCTGAAGGTGTCTCTGACTAATATTTGCCCCTTGAATCTTCCTAACTCCAATGTGGGCAAACAACATTTGCTATACTTATTACTTCCTCAGGGCATGTTTAAGGTTAAGCTGGTTTGCAGCTTCAGAGAAGAGGTTGAAAGTGGGAGGTAAGGCTCAAGCTAATTCTTTTCTTGTGATAAAGGCAGGAGCAGCCTGAAATAGCAGAACTCACTCTGTGCTGCTCTCGGCTTGGTCTTCTTGGCTTGCACTTGTTGGCCTCATCTGAGGAACATGACTGCGGTACAGTAATTGCAGCTGCCTCTTGCGATGAGGAGGAGCCCTCAGATAATGCCTTTCACACTACAAAAACATGGGGTCAGCTTTTAAAGACATTTAAACATGCCAAGATGTGGACAGGCAGAAATGAGATTTTAAAAATTCATAGGTACCTCATTTAGATATTTAGAAGCTTTTGAAAAGGCCACTTTATGGTTTCTCTGCACAAATGCACCTCAAAAGTCAGGTCTTCAGGGCAGGACAGACTACTGTTTGCAAACACTTGGTTTCTCAAATGCTAATTTTTTCCTTCCATTTGTAAGTCATCCAGAAATATGGCCCTTTCTAACAATAGCAAGAAAGCAATAAAATTATTTAAAATAGTTTGGTGAGCTGTTTTGTGGACATTTCTGAGCTATGCATTGCCATTTGTCAGCTGTTTGCAGTAAACATTTGGTTGACTCTTTGATGTAGGGTTTGTGTTTGGCTTCCTAAATCACAAGTTCTGCATTATTTTCCCAGAATAGATGATGTAACTTTATAAATGACTTCTGTTTCTTTCCATAATAAAATTTCAGCATATAATACATATTGTTTGGTTTGTTTAAAAGGACTTCAGTGAGGGGGTTTAAATTAGCTGTTTGGGATCAGTTGTACAGAGAGCGCTTTAGTTTTTCGAACACTACTAAAACCTCGTTAGCAAAGGCACAGGCACAAAGTGATTTTAAAGCTTTTCCTCCTTTTTTTTTTCTTCTTTTTTTTTTTTTTTTTGCTAAATGCTTTGCATTTTCTTGTTTATGACTGCCTTTATCAGGTCTGTACAAACATTAACTAATTAATGTCCAGAGACTGCTGAGCAACCAGCAAGCCTGTTGTTCATCCTTCAGTTTTACAGTGGGAAACAGCTGGGCAAAGGCACACAGAGGTCCCACAGTGAGGGAGCTGCAGGGACAGGCTGAACCTGCAGTAAATAATGCCATAAATAACGCCATACCTGCCTGGGCCAGGCTGCTGGGATGCAGTGTGGTGCAGCAGGTGATGCTGGGAGGTCTCTGATAATGTACAGTCATGTAGAAATGTTCTGCTGAGAGTCTTTAAATTTTCATCTCAGCACATTAACTTCCCACACTTCTGGAAACTGGTCAGGAGACAGTGATTCTCATTCTTAAAAACTAAAGATGTTTCATTATTTTAAAAATAGTATTGTAGCGCATCAGAAAGCGTAACCTCTTTTTACATGGCACGTAGAGAAGATAAATCATGCCTTAATTTGTAAGTACCCATTATATTCCAGCTTCATTGCCAGTATCTATTTACACATTTCCCACAAAGAAATTAAAATAGAAGAACATATTGTTCCCCAGACTTGTTGATTGACTTCCTGATTTATGAGCTTGGTTTCTGAGACTCAACCAGAGCCTTTCCCATTGAACCACACTAAAAGTCATGAAAATAATGGAACAGAAATGCCACATGGCAAAGTCATGCATGCTTTCTGTTTAACCAACATTGGGCTGACCTTGAAATATTTGATTCTCCAAACCTTGAAATCTCCATCAAACCACACAGGAAATACTTGCTCTAGACCAACAAAGACACAGAAGAAAACTGGTGTTAAAAGAAGCCATCCATTTAGTTCTCTTTCAGCACTAGCAATTAAATTACCTTAAGCATAGTAAAGCATCAACAAAATGTATGATGACATTGAGTTGAGTGTTTTGAATTTAAATGTCATGGTAAAGCAATCTTCAGGACCTACTCTTCCTTCAGACCTGTTGGATTCTCTATGCAATCTCTGTTTCTCTCTGAATCTCTGGATTCTCTGTTTCCTTTGTCTACAGCAAACAAACACCATTCCTGGCTATGTCTCTGTCTTTTTTCTTTTTTTTTTTCCTATGTACTTAGCAGTGTGTACCTTTACTATATAGGTTTTCCTGCAGGTAATGCCTGTTTATTTTTAGCACAGCTAATGGTGTGCTTGCTTACAACATAACAGCCCTGCCTTCTGAATAAGGGAAATGACTCACATTCATTAAAATGACTCTTGATACATTTGGCTACTCACACAAAACAGAGGTGCATAATGTGGGGGAATTAGAGGACACAGAATTCATTAATCCATGAGGTGGCAGTGATGCCAAGCAGAGACAGGCATAAATTTCTCATATGTGTCTTGGTGACAAAGTGATTGTTTTTGGGAAAAAGCAAAAGAGCCTGGAATTATGTACATTTAGCTCTTGGAGAGGGATGTTCCACAGGCTGAAAAGAAAAATGAATTGTTAACATCAAACTGATAGAGTCTTTTAAGAAGAACATTTATGTGAACATCTTAGTATTTTTCATTTCAATTTGAATTTTGGTAGTTCTTCAGACTGTTTTGATTCAGTAATTTCTTTCTTTTGGAACGATTTTGCCTAGCAAAAAAAAAAAAAAAAAAAAAGTAAAAGAAAAATTGTGCTGTTGCACAGACTGAGAACAAAATCCATTATGTGAGTAGCAGCAAGAGGTGACATCAGCTTTATGCTACATGGTGATTCTGATTGTGTGTGGGCTGCATGCAAGTCAGTCCCTTCTGTTTAAAATAATGGTGTGGCCAATACAAATAGTTGCTGCTGTTGATACTTGGGAAAAGCAGAGGAAAGCACAGAGAGAGTGAGTTCTCTATGCAACTTTTATCTAAGAAAAACACAGCTCCCAACACAGCTTTCCTTTCAGGACCAGCCACCCACTGACTTCAAGAGGAGCTTGCAGTGTGCAAGGGAGATGAAAGTGGTCCAGCATTTTCAAACTGGGATCCTTTCCATAGTGCCAGTCCTTCGAGGCTGTGTTAGTGTGGGAGAGGGTCATCTCCACGCACTGGTGGTTGTGCGACATCTACTGAAGCAGAATGTTTGCCTCAGTTAACTTTCATGCCAAACACATGCTATTTTATAAAGACAAGTCGCCTGTGTAGCCCTCTCACGTCCTCCAGTAGCTACGACAATATGTTCAGTGTTGATATGTTTTAATATAGACAAAATAATACATAATCACTAATACTTTGCATGTAAGTAACACTTTTTATGCAGTGTCTGTTAGGCATATTACTGGCTTGAATTGACTGGGTTTACCAAGTCTTTTCTGAGGCAAGTAAGTGAAAGCTGACATTTACAAAGTTAGACAACTAAATCTGCGCCTAAGGCTTAGGAAGAGCATTTCCTTACTTCTGAGTTCCTACAGTTTCCAATACCTACAGGATAATGCAAGTCATACAGCAAGTCAATGGCACAGAAGGAAAAGGTATGAGAGGAAAAAGCCCCTGGGTTCACACCCAAGTCATCCACATGCATATCCATGTAGCAATTACCATGGATTAAAATAATTATAACTTACGGTTGGATACCTCACAGGTCTTGGTGGCTTCCTTTTGTACTTCACTGCTGCTATCTCAGACCTCCCACAAGGGTCACAAAATACTGAATCCTAAAGCATTCAAATGGTTTGTGGAAGAAATTTTCCAATTTGAGATTTTGAGATGTAGTAACAATTTTGGGATTCTTATTTGAACTTTGTGTCCAATTGCATCTGCAGGCTCAGGCTTGTTGGGTTGTCTATGCAGGAAAGTTGCATCCATTGTGGATAAAACCCAGCTCTGCTCCTCTCTACTTCACTACAGAATAATGCAAAGCTGCAGATAAACAGGCTGAGTGTGAGCTCTGCAGCAGCATGGTGGCACCAGTGGCAGGCTCTGATGTGGTTAAGGCTGAAACCAGCTCTTGCAACTTTCCTATTGCTGTGCAGAATTCACCTCTGGAGCTTTCATTTTACTCAGCTCCACATGTCAGGGTGCTTCTATCCTAACCAATGCATAGGCAGTGACCTGTAACTCAGCATCTTCAAAGTCTCCTTTATCCTGAAGGATAATTGTTTTTATTATTTTAAATTATGTAATGATGCCAAGACACTGCAGTAATGGATATCCTAAAACACACACACTATAATAATGATTCCCCTTTTATTATGTCTCTCTAGGATGCTTAAACTAATAATCTTTGGAAAGCTTTCCCTGCACCAGATGCAGCTAGCGAATGGTTTTATTGTTATTCCCCACACTACCAGCATCTAATCCATGAAGCCAGGAAAGACTGTCCAGAGAAGCAGCAAATCAGCATTGATCACTGAGGGACTAATTTCCAGCAGAGTGGATAAATCCCTGCTATTTCTCCTAATGTTCTTCCTGGCCCAAGGCACCCTGACAAACCACTGACCTTCTTCCAACCCACTGAAAAGGAAGTCAGAATCACAGTGAGATGATTCAAGGGAATAGTCTCATCCATTGCACCCAGACTGCTTAATTTTATTGAGAAGCCCAACACCGGCTCCCACTGCCAAATCTGTCTTGCTGAGATATACATGAGCAGAAGTTTAGTCTGATTGCGTGTCAAGGGCAACAGCAAATCTGTTCCCACCAAAATAGGGAAATATCAGGAGCTGGCTGGGAGTGGAGTTGGGTCCATCCTTCCCTTCCTGATGAACTCATACCAAGAGCAGGGCCTTTTCTTTTGGTCTTAGCCTCTGTGGCACACATGATGCCTATGCCAAAAAGTTATCCCGATAAAGAGGAGGCACACGGACCAATTTTCTTCCAAAACATGAGCAAGTCATAGTTCCAGCTTGAGAAAACATTTCTTCTGTTCTTCCAGATCCACCCACAGGGGCTGAGCTGGGTGCCCTGGTCATGGGTGAGGGTGGCTGCTGTGGAGGAGGCTTTCCATGGCACTGCTGACACGGTGCTGCAGAACAGTGCACCCCAACCAGGCTCTTCAAATACTCTTCAGCCGGACTAATGCTCAATGTTATGGATCCATGTTATCCCCAGGGGCCCACTTCTCCTTTTCATCCCAGTATTGTTATGTGTGATCAGCTGCCAGGGATTTCCAGGAAATGACAAGCTAGAAGCCCTTCATCTTTGCATATGAAATCAAGAACAACCTTTCTGTAAGGGGACAAAATACTTTCTTAAAAGTGTTAAAGCTAGAACATCCTGCAGTGTAACTTACTTCATTTTAATACATGTGTGCCACTTTTGTGAATCTGTGTTTGGCCCATCCTTTTTCTTTTCCGATTTGGCTCTGTTTCTTTAGAAATTTTGAGTCTAAGGCTTTTTTTTTTTGCTTTGCTTTTTTTCCTCCTTTTTTTCCCCAGAGCAGCATGTAAGAATCAGTACCTAACTCATGGATAATTTTGAAAAATAAAATATGGATGAATTTTCTGACCTTTATGAGTATATTGAAAAGCAGAAAGTCCCCTGAACAATGTGCTTTGCCTAAAAGACTGATATTTTAGTGAAACTGAAAGAGAGCTACTCACTTATAAATGTAACAGCAAGCGTAGTCGTGCTGGCAAGAATTACATTATAAGGTCATCAGTCCTTAAGCTATGAGGCCTGCACAGAAGACTCCACCATTTCTAACTCTCTTATCAAAGCCACTACATAACAGAATAGATATTTATGATATGATATGATATGATATGATATCTAGATTACATAAAAACACACGGACAGAGACATTTGAATTAAACTGCAACCTTTACATGGCCACCATTTGAATTTTTCTCATTGAGAAAATGCCATTTCTGTCATGATAGTCTGGAGTTTCCTACCCTAATCATGAAAAAAACCACACAAGCTAGAAACACGAGGGGGCCAGAACCTTTTTCAAATTGCTCTGGCATATGTTAAGAAATATGGTTAGTCTTTCAATGTTGAAATTGGAGGCTGTCAAGAAAATCTCCAAACCTGCCTCCTGGTAGTTAACAGCTGCAAGCGAGCTAAGTCAGACACGCACAGAGGAGCCTTTGTGAGGAAATGTTTGGCTCGGACACGCCACAGGCTCTCAGGCCAGTTCCTCCCATTGCGCCTCAAAGCGTGGATGCGTTTTCCTCCTCCCACAGGCACACTGGCATTGCTAAAAATATCAGTTTAGCCCAGTTGCTGATGCTAATTTTTCCCTGCCTAGTCGCTCTGGACCAGGAGGTCTGTTTTGCAGTTAACAGTTGTTGCTCTTTGTGACTCAGAAGTAGTGAGGGATAATTGGGCAAATGTGCTAAACTGGCCCTATTATGACTGGTCTATTATGACTTTATGCTTCTGTTTACCCTGGGATGCTCTTAGCTCCAGAGGGCTCTGCTGATCACCCGACATCCCAGTGATGGATTTTGCCTACCCCAGACAGCAAGGCAGTGTGCTTCTTTTATTTTCAGCTAACCTTCTTAAAACAATAGCTCACCCATTGTCTGGGGGGACTGCAGCTCATGTACAAACAGGGTGGCATGACAGCAAGAGGCCAAAGGGACAGCCTGCTCTCTCTAAGTTCATTGGGGGTGGTAAACACAAGAGAGGGAGAGAAGCTATTTAAGCTCCAGAACAATGTTGGCTCAAGAACAAATGGGTCTGAATTGGCCATGAATAAATGTAAGCTGGAAATTAGAAGAATATTTCTAACCCTCAGCACAGTGAGGCTTGGGAACAGCCTTCTCATTGGAGGCAAGAAGCCTGACTGGGTTTAAGATGGAGCTTGATAAATTTATGAAAAGTATTATATGTTGTGGTTGCCTAAGACAGCAGGGGATTGGACACAATGACGCAGGATGCCTTTTCCAAGCCAATGTTCCTCACAGCAAAAGCAACAATTACTCTTTCATATGTGTGTTTTTCAAGGCCTTCTTTTCCACTCTAGGGTTGCACTTCTATTCATAACCACGTTGAAGGAATTTAGGTTCAAAAGTCAACCTGGCAACTTTCTCCTGCCAGACCATGGTGCTGGCGTGTGCCCATGCTGAAACCCAACCTGGGAAGGAAACCCAGCCTTGATTTTCTTTGGGAATTATATTATTTACTGCAACTGAAAAATGACAGACCTTTAATTCTTACAGTGCTCTTATTGATGGAGAGACTGTTACACAAATTTGGCACAGTTTACTGTTTCTCATCAACAAAAGCCTAACACTGGAATAATAAGCAAGTTCCTGATCAGGGTGATGGTACATTGGCAAAACTGTTTGGGGCAGTGTAAACAGTTTATCACACACTGTATACCTGGAGGATGTGATAAATATAGTTGTTCAGGCTCAAAATTTGAAATTGCTGCATAGCAATATGAAAGAATTCTGTATTAACCAACTGAAATTTAACAGAAGTATTTAAATTGGGATTTTTGTATACCAAATGTAAGAAAAGTTCATCATAATGTTTTTGCTGCAGGAAACAGTGGTGATATCTTTCCAGTATATATTATTTTGTTTCAGGAAAGGCAGCTATTACATTGTTTTCATGCTGAATTATTGGCTAGAGATAGCAAAGACTTTTCCTTAATCTTACCAGCCTTCCTCCAAATTAAGGCTGTGTAAAATACAGTCAAAGTCACAACCACCTGAAAGTCAGGAATTGTGCAACAGTGCATTCCTATAAACACTTGAGCTGTTGGGTTGGGTGGAGCTTCAGTTCACTAAGAAGGAAGATGATGAATCCTTAGAGGAACTTCTAATTACACATTTGTTATTACCCAAACAAGCTACTTAGAATTCCAAAAGGGTCACTGCAGCCTCTGTAGGCTAGAGCTGTTCTTCTGCACTCTCATAGCATTCAGCAGGCACAGTTGGCTGCAGATGCATTTCCCACAGCACAATACCCTGCCTGCCTCAGTGTCCTGCTCTGGATAAGAACAGGGAAATACTTTTTATAATCGTCTCTCTCTTTCTGGTGGCTTCCTCTGTGGTAATTCAGTACAGCAAATCCGTGTCACATATCATACTTCAATAACAACTTCAGATATTTGAGATGGTTGCATGATACAGTTATCCACCATCCTCTGGTTGGGCTGTGTTGGATGTCAGGGCTTAGCTGCTATTTTTGTGTGATCTGGTTTGGGAAGTTTATGTAAGCTTCATGAAAAATTTGGAAGGTGGTTGCTCTTACTTCTCTGTCCGCCAGTTGTGCCTTTCATAAATAAGTGATAATGATATTTACCTCCTTTGTGAAGCAGCAAATACAATAGATTGTGATTAGCTGTTACTTCATGTGATAAATACAAATGGTTATTTCAGAGCTGTATTAACTTGAATTTGGAGCTCTATAAAACTTTATTAAATCAAGAAGAAGGGTAATCATTTTACAAACACTATCTTCTACAAGTCTAAGCTCACTCTTTACACAGATGAATTCCAGATGTTTGTCCAAAAGAGCTATATTGTGCTTTACCACACAGAACCTGGTGTTCAAAATGTCAAAGGAAAAATGTCTACAAAATAAAAAGGGCCAAGAAAGTAAGGATATTTTTTGGATAATGGCAGTTCTGTATGGACCAATTCCAAAGGAGGTGTCTCAAAAATTAATGCACTTATGGACTGCACCATATCTCTGAGCCATTTCTGTCTGGAAGGCCACTTACAAGCAGCAGTGATGGTAGCCAGAGAGAAAACATTCAAATGTCACAAGTTGGCTCATGCATTTGAGAATAATTTGCAGAACAATCATCTTATTAGGAAAGCAGGCTCGAGTGTAAGTTGCCATGTATATAGCATTGCAGTATGCAGAGTAGCTGTGTATGACTACTTTTGGTACCAGAGTGCAAAGCATTCTCTTATGATTTTCAGAAACAACTTTTAAAGTCCGAGGCATTAGCTAAACCTTTCTGGTCAGCTCAGTGCTGCTGTGTCTGATTTCCTTGCTGCAAGATGAGTACCCAGATCTGTGCATTACAAATCAATTTTCCATGAACTTAGCTAGTGTTACTCTATTTATATTTCGTTGGGTTTCTGATTGCAAACTGCCCACAGTTATAATGTCTATCATAACTGAGTATCAAATGAGATACTTCCAGGCCTGAAAGACTAACATCACTGGTTTCAGTTTCTGGCTGACACCAGAGCCTTCATCAGCTTTTGCACTGCTACAAAAGCACACTTATGGAGTAGGGATGTGGGATTTACCATGGCAGGTTGGTTAAGAGATGCTTCACCTTCAGGATGGACACTGGTGAAGCCACAATATTACCCTCATTACTTAGAAGAAGATGAAGTTTGATCCTGTTTTTAATGGAGTCAAAGGTGAAATGCCATGAGACAGCCAAAATATAATTCACTCTGTAAACTGCGCCATGCCAGAGTAGGATCTGAGCACTGTCATAAAATCATCCAGCTATTTAAAAAAACAAACCCTAGAGATAGTATTTAACTCTCTGACCTCCAGCAGCAATAAATTGCAGAGACAGGAGGAGGAAGTGCACATATTTTTGCTGGTACATTTTCCTTGAATTTGAGGCCACTGTCGGTTTTCCACATTTGTGGCTGGAGGTTTAAAAGCAGAATGTGCACCACTGAGAAACAAGCAAAGGGACATGTGCAAAGTTCTCTGCCTCGCATGCTGCCTGTTGAATTTGCAAAGAAATCACACATGCACATTTAAAGCAAATTAATTTCTATACAGTTTAGGATTGTGTTCTCATAGAAGGAAAAGATGAAATCAATGGGATATTGATATCCTATTTGGACAGGCACTATCAGCTTTTGTAATTTATGTGGTATTAACAAGCAGTCATCAGCCAGAGGCTTTTGACTTTAAGTGACATCTAGTGCCACCTATAACTCAGAAAGTATTAAACTGGTCTAATAAGATGAATTTGTTATAATACAAAAGCCTATTTTATTAGCTTTTATTGCTATTATCCAACATCCTGTATTTATTAGTAAGGACATTGCCTGGTGACAGATCTCAGCTGCAGATTTCTTGAGGTGATACTGTTGCTTGTTTTCAAAACAGCAATTGAACAGACAAGAGAACAAATGCTTTCTCTGTACTTTGAACTGTGTTACCCCTGCAAATTTCACAGTAGCATCATTTCTATCTCTGTGTCTGTTAAGCAGAAGCAACATACTTTTTAATACAGCTTAACAGTTGTCACTTGGCTGATAATTTGCATTCTTAATGTTTCGACTTGCAGTCATCATCATTGAGCTGGCCCTTCACAATCTTAGGGCACTGATGTGATTTGAAGTATTTAACCTCCTGGATCAAGGGAACTGAAGCTCTGAATTTAAAACAGGAAAAAGAAGCCTTGCTAAGATTAAGCAGGATGGGGTGTTTGTGCTGCTACAGTATTTGTGTTAAGTGCTAGTTTCTTTCCTTTAAAGAGGTGCACTGGGAATGGCTTTCTCAGCTGGAAGTATTGCTACCTTTACGTAGCACACATCCCCAGGGAGAGATGCTATGTATTATTTACTTCTAGTTTTACACTTAGAATTGCCCAATACAGATTGTGAAGCTGCTTCCAGCCTCAGAGCCGCACAACAGCTGACCAGAGTCGAGTTTCTTCAGAGCAGGACCCAGTCCTGTTTTGGCTCATCATTGCCTCTAACTGCATGGTCTGCTGTATATTTCATAGACCTGAGATAAATAGAGTGTTTCCTTCCCAAAATGCATCCCAGTTTCAGATTATTGTTATGTTCAGAAATCATTTTTATGACTCTTCTATTTAAGATAAGCTATTGTGGTTGAGACAAGCACAGAGGATACATGTGCCTATCAAGTAACACTCACTGGCAGTAGATGAAAAGTTCCATGGTTTTGTTTTATTTTAAAAACATTGTGGATTGAAAAGACATTGGAGCCACATCTTAACAGAGTCCCATGAATCACTTTAACCTTGGCAGAGCAGTGTCACTTGGCATTAGGCTTTATCACAGTGCCTGTTGCATAAGAGGCTGTCTGCCCTCCAGAGCAGTTTGGGATTTTTTTCCCAGTGAAGAGTGACAGGTCCCAGCCCAGGTGACACTGGGGGCAATGTGATGGCCAGGCTGAGGGTCACAGAATGATAGAGTGGGTTGGGTTGGATTGGAAGGAACATTAAAGACCACCTAGCTCTGACCCCCTGCCAGGGGCAGGGACCCCTTCCACTAGAAGTCATGCTTGGGTGTACATCAAACCCCAACAGGAGTACATTACAGGAGTGTGAAGGGAGTGGACACAGGGCTCTCCCCCTTTGCTGAGGAAGACATTTATAGTAACTAGAAAAATTACTGAATAAATCTTGCATCACTAGTGGGATCTCCCCGCACCACACAAATGGTTGAAGGTTGCCCTGAGAAGCCCAGAGAGCTGCAGTCTGCAGATGTTCCCAAGGGAGATGTTTCCCTTTGATGAAGTTTCCTGCTCACCAGCAGTGTTTTCCCTGGGAGGCAGTTTCTCCAGATTCCCTGCCTAGCCCCTGGCTTTTGGCAGGGCTGGAAGTGGTGACTTCAGTTTCTGAATGTTACTTCAGAAGCTGAATGTTAGTAATTATTCCCCAAGTGAAGTGCAGCTACAGGTATCATCCATCTTATCTAAGTGACTATTCTGCCAGACCCAGAAGGTGTGGAGAAAAGTTTCAATAACCTACTTAAAAAATGACACTAAAAAGTATTTATTAATACTCAAATCATACAGTTCAGCTCAAATTATGGTTCTAAGCTTCCAAAAATTTGAGAAAGCCCTCATTCACCTACATGCCAGGCCTCCTAGATGTGATGCCCACAGTTTTTCCAGACTGCTACTGTTTTCACTTCAGACTGGTTTTATTTCAGACTGGTTTTACCTGGGGAAATCTATGCAGAGTCTGTCCCATGACAGCTTCCAGCAAAAGCCCCAGAAGGTCTCTAGGGCAGCTGGGAGAAATATGTCTTTGCTGCAACTTCTCTCAGCTAAAAGTCTAGGCTAGCCAGTGTGTGATTTTATATGTTCTAGTCCTGCAACCTCTACTGTGTTTTGCTTAACCAATGAATTGGGCAATTACAGAACCACAGAATGGTTTCAGTTGCAAGAGACCTTAAAAATCATATTTTTCCAACCTTTCAGCCATGGGCAGGCACACCTCCCACTAGACCAGGTTGCTCAAAGCCCCATCAAGCCTGGCCTTGAACACTGCCAGGGATGGGGCATCCACAGCTTCTCTAGGCAACCTCTTTTTGAGACAAACTATTGGCTAAAGGGTTTTTTTTTAAATATTGTATTATTCATATATGTTAATTAGCCCAAACTAAAACTTGTATTGTCTCAGTATGGAAAAGAACAAAGAGTTTCAGTGAGTTATTTGATATCATTAATTAAAATGGCCGAAAAAAGATATCAAACTGAGTTCTTCAGTTCTGCACTTTTTCTTCTAAACCTCATCAGCGCTAGGCTCAGGCAGGTTTCAGCCTGGACATGGCCAACAATCTATGTCCCCTCCTAACTTTGCAGTCCAGAAATAGCTATTAACAAACAAACAAGTATGCTTTTTCAGGAAAATAACAGTAAGTGACATCTCTGTGACAGGATTGTCACAGACAATGAGAAGCCTTCAGAAAGTCCCATTTTTGACAAAGCATTGTTAAGTCACATCAGAGAGGAAACTGAATGCTCTTTCAACATAATTTATAATTATCTGCTTTTACAAAACTCAACCTGAAATGTTGGAGTACTTTCTGAAGCTGTTGTTTTCAAATACAAGGACATCCCAAAGCTGATTTCATGGCCTCTTTGCAGCTGTTGCTAACATCCAAAGAAAAGACAGCACACACTGTAGTGGTAAGATGAAAAATCTGCTTTCTCTTAAACTAACAGCATCAGGCAGGCCAGTGACTATCCACAATGCTGGTACTGCTAGTCAGAACAGATGTTGTCAGGATTTAAGGTGTTGGACTCACGGTCTCAACAATTCTGGTCATGTCCTGTTGCTGGTGAAGGAAAGCTACCTCTGTGATTAGTTACACTCACATAATGTGCTGTCTAATTGCTAGTCCCTGTCCTCCTTTGCATCTTTGAGGGCTTGTTTTGACTCCTAATGTTTCGTAAATTATTTTCCCTGTAAGATCACCAAGGAGAACAAGAGACAAAGGGAAATGTCCTGGGTAAGGTGACATAATTGCTTTCTCCCCAGACTGAGATTTAACAGAGCTACACAGTCGCAGGTTTTATTTTGAATTTGTTATGAATGTTCTCACTGTCAACAGAGAGAGAGAAAAAAAATTATTATTTGTGAACTTGGATATTTTTAAATAAAGGAAGGTAATAAAATAGCTGACAAGATGGTAAAAGCCTATTGGTCTTTTTGATGGATCACCAAAGACTTGCTGAAACACCACTTGACAGACATTATATAAGATCTAAAATCATCAAATAAGTGAAGACAAGTTGAAAATCTATAATACTGAAATCAGCAGAAAAGACCCATTGTCTTAAATGGAAGGAAAATCTGGCCATTAAAGAGCAACTTACTGCAATCATAATATAAAACCTAATCATGAAATCACAAGTCCCCTTGCATTTTATTGCTCCTGTATTTCTGTCTCCTTCACTGACCCACAAATGTGACAATGAAATATTTCTATTCCTAAAGCAGTCCTTGTCAATAATGGAGTTGATGTAAGTTTTCAAACTAGGCCCAATGACATAATTATGAATGAAAACATTTTTATTCTTCTTTACCACTCTCACCCCTCGGCCCCACCGCAATCCATCTCTGTGTCCCTACCAGCATGGGATTAGTCTGGGATTGCTGCAAATGCAACATGCTCACTGAAGGGACAGAAGTGGTAAGAATGGAGGAGGAACACCTCTACCTGCCCCACAGTGCAGAATAATTAAAAAATTACTTTTAGTGACAAGGATAAATCAATTGATATTCTTTATCTTGTCTAAGTGACTTCCTAGATTCTTTTTTTGAGTAGCTCTTAGGGGCCTCTGCAAGCTTTTTAAAGTGGATGATGGTTAAGGTACCCTTTAACTTCATTTTTTGGGGTTGTGGTGGAGCAGAGATGTGTTTCTCAGAAGGCAGGTGAAGCACTATAGTTAAACCAAAATGCTTTATACAGTTTTAGAAAGGGAACTTTGGAGATTGCTCCTCAGTGTCTGGGCTCAGAAAAAGGTGACCAGGATGCTGAGGATGAAATGAGGCTGGCCTGAGGACACTGAGATAAATGTCTCCAGAGTCTGATGAGGCGGTGAATGATTGTTCCTCCTGGACTGGAGCGCAATTCCATGGCTCTCACTGGGACCAGACAACTCTGTTTGCAGCAGCCAGTGAGACATTTACTTGTGGGTTGCTCAGCCCTTAGGATGGACCCAACACAAGTTTAACTCAGAGCTTTGCAGCCTAGCTCATTTAAACTTCTCATGAAATTAAGTATGCAATGGTCCAGGACTATGCCCAAGTTTCTCGGTCAGAAACAAATGCCTGGTTGGAATTTTTTTTGGAAAATGCCCTTTGCATGGAGGTGAGAAAATGCTCTTTCTGTAATTTTGAGGAGGGGCAATAATTAAAATACAAATAAAATGCTCTTGACTTGAAAAGGAAGAGGGACAGAGACACATGTATGCATTATGCTGCATACATGTGTTTCTGTATATGACCCCCAAAAGCTGTGTCTTTTTCCAGACCCAGATACAGCGGAAACTTGTGCAACCTAAATGCTGTTTAGTGAAGATCTGCAGCTCGCAGGAGCAAACAGACTTGTAACAAATGTGTGGATTTTAGTCCTTGGCCTGCTAAAGAGACAAGGCATCACTCTCTATGGATGCCTTCTCTAAAGAAGGGTGGGGCCCCACCACAGGAACATTTACGATGTTGCACAAATATACTGGGAATACACACTTCCATCTTTGCTACAGTCTGAAGACAAGAGGATTAGGTCTTTTTATATTATTAGTTTATGCTGCTGCATTATGTGAAAGTTAGCAAAAGGGAAAAAAGTGATACAAAGTCAATGTATTCCTGTGCCATTTTTCTTATTGCTATTTCTAACTTTTGTAACAGGTCCACAAAGATACTCAGAGAGTAACTACCTCTTGTCTAATATCAGAAACAGTATTATAATTTTAACTTTATGATTGCTTATCTTTTCAAATTTCATAATCACTTCATCAGCAGAAAGACGCTGCTTATACCTCAGAGATAAGAATAAGCTTCCCACCCAAGATGGCATGATTATCAATCTATGACAGGAACAGAAGGTTTTGTGTATGTAACTTCTAGTCCTCTTGCTATTTTTCATTTTGAGAACATGCCATTGTCTTGTGTCAGGCAGGATTTTCTTCCATCCATTTAGGTCTTCAGCAAAGCAACCATCTGAAATGCAAAGCAAATTATCTTTGTAGCCTCCTCCCATTCCCCTTTCAGCTGGCATTGGAAAATAAGTAGATGGTTTCCTGTAAACATATGAATATCTATACTTCTCTGACTTCCAAATATGCTAATGGAATTTAAATGTAAGCCCAATAAGAAAACTTGATTTTTGGTCTTTCAGACCTGAGAAGGTTGTATAGCGTTTAATACCCCGAAGCAGTTCATATTTTGCACAATGTTGAAAGCTGCTGCTGCAAGACAAAACTGGATTAAAATAAATATTAAAAAGTTTTAAATTTGGAAGAAAAGTACCTAAATCCTAAAGCACCTTTAACCTTGCAGGTTAAAGAATTTTCAAACAACATCTGTTTAAGAGTGCTACAAATAGCAAAGAGCAGGAATATCTCAGTTATTTTCTTACTGATCCTGGTTTTTATAGTGAGGTGGAAAGACAGACACACACGTGCACATATGTTGCATGTTTTTGTTGAAGTTGTAATGCTGTAAAACCTCTGGAGGGAGGATAGATCAGTCTAAAGGTAATTGTGCCATTAGATTCGCACACAGAGCACGAATGTGCTTTCACTCAAAGTGCATGCTGAGAGTTGTGGTACTTCAGCCATTCTGGTCTTGTCAAATCTGCTGGGTGGACAAGTCATCTTGTGAACCATACTTTGCTCTTTACTCAGGTAGACAGCTCTGTTAGAGGATTTTATTTGGCACTGCTATGCCTTGTGCTGGAATGTGACGGTGTTCACAGGGGTTTTTGGATTGGGGAAGAGACGAAGATCGGACTCCATGTTTCAGAAGGCTTGATTTATTATTTTATGATATATATATTACATTAAAACTATACTAAAAGAATAGAAGAAAAGGTTTCATCAGAAGGCTAGCTAAGAATAGAATAGGAAGGAATGATAACAAAGGTTTGTGCCTCAGCTCTCTGTCTGAGCCAGCTGGGCTGTGATTGGCCATTAATTACAGACATCCAAGATGGGCCAATCACAGATCCACCTGTTGCATTCCACTGCAGCAGATAACCATTGTTTACAATTTGTTCCCGAGGCCTCTCAGTTTCTCAGGAGGAAAAATCCTAAGGAAAGGAGTTTTCATAGAAGATGTCTGTGACACTGGAATTCTTCTCATGCAACAGAGTACAAAATTGTTGATGAAAATGCATGAAGTGATATTTTATAACCATATTTAATGTCCTCCACCCACATGCACAGGAGACTGTCCAAAAAGGAGCAAAAAAGAATTACCTAAATAAATCGAAAAACAATATTAATGAATTAATAAGCTTATAAATCTAGAAGATCCCAAGCAGAAAGAAGTGTCCTATCCCCACTCCCTTTCAAAAAGGGAGTTCCTGTTCCTGTTATACTAACCAGACATTCTGCAAAGATGTCTGCAAGGCTTGGCCCTTTGCCTATGTCCAGCATGAGTGCTTAAAAAGTTGTTTTAGAGAAGTCAGGAGAGCATCTATTTAAGAAGGTCCTCTCAAAGATAAGTGAATATTAAGAAAACTCTTTACAATTTCTCCACATGTCCCAATTTAACTTGTTGGATCTTGGGGATAAGCAGAGCCTGGAAAATTCATGCACTCAGCTTTACACTTCCATCCTACGAATAAGTCAATTGTCAAAATGGATTTTCCATTGATTATCAGCAATGGACCATCTGCTACTCATTTTGTCAGTGTTTTCTGAATTTCAGATGTTCCCATTTTCCTTCATTTGCTCCTGTCATTTCACCTCATCTTCTACTTGTACAGTCAGTGAGATAATCATTCACACACATGATCTTTTATCCTTGCAGTCATATTAAATCAGTATGCTCTTTTATTCATGCTCAACCATACTGAATCAGTCACTCAGTCATCTCACATCACGTTCAGGTGGGCAGCCAGGCATGCTTACCTCCAGACTCTACTCACAGTCATGTTTCCTACCTGTTCACTTGCACTCAGTCATTTCTTCTAGCCCTGAACAGCAGCAATGGCTCAGGAGAACACATTCATAGAGTTGCTTCACCAGACTCTCTTTTACACTTATATTCCTCAGGTGTTCCTTAACTGCAGGTTGCTTTTTTTTTTTTTAATCTCTTTGAAGGGAACAAACAAAGGAATCCAGTTATGTGGATGCCTCCTGTGCTTGAGCATGTTAACTTGAGCATGTTAATGAGACTGCAGGATTTGTACTCTGGTGGCTGTACCTAGATCTGCACTCCCTTCCCAGCCAGTACAACTGGGACAGATGGGTTGCACTTCTGAGGATGGGATAAAATGCATAATATGTGCATATACACACACATAATTAATAGTGTCCAAATGAGAACTCTGGGTTTCCTTCTTTATTCCTCATATTTAGACATGACAGCCAAGCTTTGCCCACAGAGATAAAACAGATGATTTGATCAGCTGACATGACTGGGAACAAACTGACACTTTCTGAGCCACTGAAGCCCCTTTGTCATTCCATCAAGTTGCCACTTCTTTCTCTCCTTTTCTCTCTCTGTAAATTTCGAAGCAATCATACATGGGCTTCTAGCAGCAGGGTATGATTATTCACCAAGTGAAAACAGCACAGAGAGAGCAGTGTACGTGTAGTTTTGTGAAGCATGTAGAGATTCAAGGCAGAGGACTGTTACCTATTTCCTCGTGCAAACAAGGCCTGTGTTTTATAAATGATCCCATGGAGAATATTTCAAAACAGGAATTAATTCATTAGTTCCCTGCCATGCTACAGCAATAGCAGCTACGCTAGAAGTCCAGCAGCAATTCTCTTTGCAAAACTCTGCCACAATGTATTCTCAATGGTGTTAATGAGAGCACATTTCTTTTTTACACAGAAGTTCTGCCTGATATTGCAGATCAACTGGAAATATAAAACTTTGATTATGGATAGCATAGATAGCAACATATTAATGGCAGCAGCTGCTGATACAAGGCAACTGATGGAGTAGGAGAGCTACTGCCATTTTTCTCTGCCTTGTACTTTGCTCATATATCTTGTCCAGGTAAATGCTGTGATCACATCCATTTGCCATCTCTTGGCAACCTTCATTTCTCTTCTACACCCACGACTGATATTCTGTGACTTAATTTTGTCCACTGCATGTCCTGGTTTTGAGCTAGCTGTCCTACTTAGTGGCAATTACATCCCCATGTATCACTGATGAATGATTTCCTAGATGGATGTTTGTTATAAATCCATTCATTGATCTTCCTGACTTGGCCTGAAATATTTAGCACCTTATATATTTCTCTGTGCTAAAAAAAAAAAAAAATTCTGTAGAGACCTTTTATTTCTGCTCTATACATCATTGTAAGCAGGATGCATTTTTTAAATACTTGAAGAGACAGATGAGCTGATTCTTCAGAAAGTTGCACAAGTTATGAGATACTGCAACCCAGCTTTGTTCTCCAGTCCCTCTTCTTTCAGGAATTGTGCTCTGAATGCCTGAACTGTATTTATGCCTGGTTTTGTTGGAATTTCTTATTCTACAGAAAACAGCATTTCCAATGTTATCTACATTCTCCAAGTTTGCTTCACCCTCAGATTTAATTTCCTTGAAGCAGTTCCCTTAGCACAAACACAAACCTCCCATACTTATCTCCTTGGATATAGACATGGAGGGAGCTGTACATGTCAAGGGTTCAACCATTGTCATGTTTATGGACCACTTATGGAAAGCTTCTTTCAGGCAGGCTGCTGCAGGTGGCATTAATAGCTCTCACAAGCTCATGTTTCCACTTCAACTCCCTTGGATGTTCCTGCCTTCCCTTGCTGTCCTTACTGGGAAAATTCCTGCTTAATCCAGTGTCGGGAACTTTCTAACCCCATACCAAGGCACTTTAACAGTGGAGTTCTGAGCACAAGATCAGGGAATCAGATCCAATATGCAGGCAGAGATGCTGCAGTTAAACTCTATGTTATTGGCCACTGTGGGTAAAATTCACCCCGGCCTCCTCATTACTTATAGGAAGCAAATTAGAAGAGCTCTTGTTACATGCTGCCACCACTTGCAGTGGTAATATGAGGTGTGGGAAGCTTTTGTGCAGCTAATTCCCGGAGAAGAGCTGGAAGGGGAAGGCCAAATGAAAGGCCTTGCACACAGCCCTTCTCCTCACCAGCACACACACTATGAGGGCTGTCGTCGTGGCAGTAAATCTAAAACTGGGATTTGGCAGTGCCTGAGCATCAAGGTCAGTTCTGAGCTACACCTGTAATTTCCATTCCCCAAATTCAATCCTACTGCAAAGAGATTATGGGCTTGTGACCGACAGCTGATTTCAAGGACATCACTGAATCCTTTATCAGTTAATTTAAAATGTTTTGTTCAACCGGGACCATGATTGATGTAGTTGAATTCAGCACTTTTTTCGCCTTTTTGCAATGAAGCTTCCTGTTTTTTTCCAAGTTCTTCCATTGAAGAAATGTTTTTAAAAAAGACATTCCTGTAGTGTGACCTAACACATCACATGTGACATAAAGTTAGGGTGGCCCACAGTCTAGAGGAGTGGCTAACACCTTGTTCAATAGGTGGATAATCCTCTTAAGGAGCACTGATTACTCTTCTGCACTTGGAGGAACAGAAACTCAAGACTGTCACTGTCCATCTCCTCCTCTTCTCCTATTTATTCTGCAGAAGCTAAAGTCCCTCTATACCCTAGTTAAGAAAATGGTACCTCTCTGCATTTTACAATAGTTTGGGTTCAACAGCAAAAAAATATCTTTCCTATGTAGCACTGCAGTATAGACTGTTACGCCCTGGATAGCAAAAACAGTGGTAGAAGTTGAAATTAATATACTTCATAATCAGCATAATAGGGACATATTCAGATCAGTAAGACAATTCTGATGATGATGAATGGTCAGCAGAAAGTTTTTTCCCAAAATCAGGGGTTGGATATCAAGGATAGAATTTAAACTACCTTGTTCTTGTAGTTTTGGGTGAAAAACAAAATTTGGCCTCCCATGCATTATTGTTTTCTTCATTCTCTTGGGTTCTATTCTGCTTAGGGCCAAGACCTGTTACTGCTTATTGCTCTGTAAAATTCCAAGCACGTTACTAGGTCTTGTAATAAATAATAAAAAACAGTCCTCAACCCTGAGAAATAGAATTGCTTTCAAATGAGGATTTTTATAGTTTGTGCTGCACCAACTTCCATGTATTTCTCCAAGTATTCCTTGTGAATTTAGTTGATTCTGGTAATTATATTGTAGAAAAAGGCAACATTATTCATCTGTCTACTGTGCAAATGTAAGCGAACTTAATAACTGAAGTCTTTCTCCTATGCACATAATTTTTTACAGCATCCTTCAGTTTACATGCAATTGCTGTTCTTCTATCCTGAGATAAATTAACATTGAATAATTGCAGTGCAAGGTCAAAAATCAATTAAATGGAAATTACAGTTATTTGTTTGAAAAGCTCAAGTCATATTTTATATCACAAGTCTCTTAGGTGATGGGTCAGATGGGTTAATCAACAACCAGTTTTCTGTGCAATCCTGACTCAAATCTGCCTGTAGCAAGGGGCATGGAAGGGGAGTCCTGCGTATCTACTTATGGTCAGGAGCAAAAATGTGGGGGTTTGCAAAAGTTATTGGCATTTGCCTCTGCTTTTCTACTTAAGTGTCTTACTGCACTTCCATAACATGGAATTTAAACAGTGGAGAACTATACTGTGTGCCCCTGAATGAACTCATGCAGCTTTCCAATTAATTCAGAATTGAAATGTCTCAGGGGCTGTGTTGCACCTTCTTCTGGGATCCAAATTTTTCATTTAAACCCCAAATTTTCCATGTAGCCCTAGCCTGGCAACCAAACAATGTGTCTATTTCTAAATCTCTCCTCTTCCTCCTTATCCCCAAATTGTTTGTTGGTTGTTTTTTGTTGGTTTTTTTTTCCAGTTACTCCTCATTTCCTGCAATCATCAAAATTGTAAAGCAGTTATTGTAGTGTCAGAAGCAAAGTTCCACATCTTTAACTGTAAAATGTGACATTCATCTATCCATGACACCTGCATTGAGAAAATAATAAGAATTTTGCAAACTCAGAAGTTTGACTTAAAAAGTGATCTTAACTGATCCAGAACTCATTAGGGAAATGTGAAAAGTGGTGTTTTCCTAGGAAAAAACCCCAAAAACCCTAAAATATTATTTTATTAAACCAAATTAACAAGCACAACTAAACCTGTTCACATAAAATTTAAAATATTATTTCAGAATAGTGTACATGCATTTCATCTTTTCATTTGTAACTTCCTTCTTTAAAAGAATACCCCCCTGTAGACCAGTCAACACACATACAGTAAATTCTGGCTAGCAGGAGCAACCTCCAGCAGCTGAAATAAAAATTTCAAAGTAGCAAAGGGTTGTCTAGATGACAGACAACCATTTTTCCCGTGATTCTTGAAGATGTGGTTGAGGTGTTACGTCTGGAGGTTTGATTATGCTGAATTGCTTACTGGTATCATTCACTGACTTGGAATATATTGTTGTTGAAATGCAATTTGCAGCTCCAGATCTAATTACCAATGACAATACAACTTTTTATATTCAAGTAATTTTCTTTAAAGAAATAAAACATAGCATTCTTTGCTGTACTATTTTAATATGATGGTGACTTCAGCAAGGTGGGATGGTTTCAGTTTGGTTAAAAACACAGATAAATGTTTAGGACACCCAAAAGGATGGATCAGGTTCCAGAGACATCTCATGGATAAGCAAGTCCGGCTGACTTAGGCTCCCACGCTCTCTAAAATATCTGCTCCATCTCAAAACCGGAGTGACTTCTTTTCTTTTCTGCAGCTAATGGAGTGGTGCTCCAGAATCTGACACAAGAATGCTGCTCCAGTGGTTGGAAAACTTATACTGGTTTTGGTTACATTTCTCTTGGAGCTTTTTGCCTTAAATTGTGTTCATTCAACTTACACTTCAACAAAGAAGATAATTTCTACTATACATTACTGATGCTAACTGCCCATTCTAGCTGGGCAGTACAAATTTCTTTATAGGTTTCTTGCTGTTCACTTATCACTGTGGCTATGGAGATGTGGTTAAAAAAAGGGGGAGAGGGGGGAGAAAGAGCTAAATTCCATGTTATGATTTCAAAGATAATGGAGTGATGGGCAACTCCTCCTCCACCTGTAGCCCCAACTGTAGTTGTTTGTCTACACTCACTTCTTTAATCATTTAGCTTGTTTATTTATTAGTGCCAAGAATAGGCTTAAAATATGAAATCTGCATCAGTCCTCAGGGTTTTCAGTCATTGTTTCCTATAAAGAGAGGGAATAGTTATGTGTAATGCAAATAGGTAACTATTTGTAAGATTCACACATGAGATGATAAAACAATTTGGCAAGATGTTTAAATATTGATAGCTAGGCTGTTCTGGGGTTACTTTTTTCCAAACTTCTTAGTTTTGCTCCCCCTTCCTTTGTTAAATATGAATCCTTTTCCCTTACTCTTCTTTCTTCCTCCTACTTTTCAATTCCTTTTGCTTTGCTGCCTTTACTTTTCCACAAGACAATGTCTGAGCTCTCATTTATATGCTCCTTTCTCTTAAAATATGTTGCTATTTACTTTCTCTTCTTAGCTGGACAGCAGGAAAAAAAACCACATGGAGTGGTGAAAAGGAATTGCAACAACATCCTCTGTGAGTGTTTCTAGCAAGGCATCTGCACTCAACTCAATTTTAGATTGGCCCAAGAATGTAAAAACCACAAAGCACCAAATTCCTTGCTTTTTTCTATCTTTCAGCTGTCTACATGGTTTTTTCTCCTTGTTCCCAAATAGCCAAACAAATAACTCTGTCAACTGCTTTTTTGAAGGGTTTTCACTGAGCTGCTGTTTAACAATAGGGCATTCCATTGCTTATCATTTGATCAGTTTTCTACACGGTACCTTACATCCTTAAGTACCGAGTAAAATTAACAAACTCCTCAGATAATATAATTACTTATGGTCTCTTAGATTGTCATGCATTAAATTAACTGAGAATACATAATTGCTGTCATTAATACCTCCTGTCTCCTTAATGAAGCAAAAGGTAGAGGCACAAGCTTATCCATCATGTTTCCATAGAAGTGTCAGGACTTGGTAGATGGATTGGCTCTCAACTCCAGGGATGCCCCATCAAACCCATCAGGTCTCATTGGTTTTGCTGTGCTAAAAAAGCAAAGATCTTAATCCCTTTAGAGTGGTCCCCACGTGAGTGATGTGTTGCTAAAGATGGTGCAGCTAATAGACACGTAGGGTGTCAGAGGATGTCAAACACGGAGATTTTCTGCCTGCAGTAATCCCAATAAATAAAGCAGATCAGAATTAAACACGTGCTGCCCCTCCTTAGAGGCACTTTCTGTGCACCAGATCATAGAGATAAGTACAGTGAGACCTTTTTACATGAATACTCAATAAAATAATTGACTTACAGAGGTAAGATATTTTGAGGACGCTAACAGATGAAAAGATATAATGAACCCACTTAAAGAAACACCTGAAAAATAAGTTCTGCATTGCAAACTGGCATGAATTTCACACAGCAGCAGGGAACTTCAATGAGTATTAGTCTTGTGCAACATGCTTATGTGTGTAAAATGGGTTTCTACTGTACTTTGGCTTTAAAAACATTATTCACTGTTTTCTAGTACAAAGCCCCAGCAGGCATGCACTTGGCTAGCTAGTGAAGAACTCTGCCCCAGTTTTCCATAATGCATTCATGAAGGGATTTGTAACAACCAGTGGTTACTAAAATGTTGTATCGTGGCACTTTTGAAACAAACACAAAAAGTTCAAACACTGCAGCTCTTGCAGGCTAATGATGTGCTATAAACAGTGGCATATTGCTACCAATGTATAATCCGTACTCAAAGCAGCCATTCATTAAGACTTGTAATTTCCTTTCTGTATACTCTGCTCTTCAGGTTAAAACTATGGATTTCAGAAGCCTCTGTTGGTGACTCAGCCCCACTGTGGTAAATACCTGCACCCTGCAGGGCTCCATTCACCCAGCACCTTAGGGAGTGTCCCAGCACATTCTATTGCAGCTCCCTACATCTCTCAGCTCTCTTTCGTGCAGATCAGCTGCTGTCTGAGCATCTGTGATGAGAGCAGGAAGGTCAAAGGGCTCATCAGCACATCACAACAAAATGTAAAGCCTGGGGCTGCAGTAAAACAAGCCCAGAGAGTGAGCAGCAAACTGCAGTCAACATAGACTCAGGGCTGGGCTGGAGTGCTGCAACTGCTAGGAAGACTAATTAGGTCATTAAAGACAAGCTGGGCTTAGTCTAAAGTAAAGAACAGCACCTCCTCAGAAAAAAACCCAACAACTTGGCTTATCAGAATTGGTGTTCTCCCCAGCCCGCCTTTCTTTCTCCCTCACTTTAACCCTACTGAGAGCTTGCTGCTCTTTCTCTTCTGACCAATTTGTTTCCAGCAGTTCAGAAACCTCTTCTCCTTAGTTTCAAGCTCTCCCTTTTTCTTTTCTTGATTTTTTTTCCTATCACTCTAAAGTTCTCAGTGTTAGATAAAGATGTGGCTTCAAGATGTATGAAGAAGTGTGGAAAAAAGTTGCAAAAAAACTTTATCATAAGAAGACTTATTTGACGTTTATATGGGAAGGTATATGCAGCCACAGAGAAATAGATGCCATTTATAGGCATCTCTGTCTTCATGCAGCTTAGACCTCCTTTTGAACCTGACATCATCAAAAATAGAGCTTAGAAATCTGCTAAGATGCTACAGCACTCGTTAAGAGGAGAACGTGTTTTATGAGTGACAGCATTGACAAGCAATATTGATGCAACTCGAATAGCTGGTAAAATGCAAAATGAGTTGGCATCACTGCTCCTCTGGGACTTCTGCCCTTGTCCCCCAGAAGAAGAGCAAGGGCAGTATCCACCTCAGCAGGATTCTGGACAAACTCTGTCTGAGGGAGTTTTGTTCCTAAAAGGAGAACCAACATTAACCATTGTCCAATGCAACTACTGTGGGATACATACATAATGATACAACAAAGAACTTTGTAATGACAGACCATGTAGTTTTATAGGTTTCACCCTGAAAGAAGCAAATTCAGACATTTTTGCATTTGCAAGATTGGACTTAGTCTATAATGACTGTATTTGTATTTGATTTCAAGCCTTGCAAACACTGGAAAACAGCTTTCCTCTGTGCTGTTTGCTTTAATCGACCCATTCTACCTCGCCAAAAAGTTCAATAATTGAATGAAGAGTTAAAAAATCTGAAATTGGTAAAAGAACTGAAAACTTCCAGGTGTGTGTGTACATTAACACTGCATTAACAGTGCAGCCATTCTTTCTGGAACCTGAATGATGATTGTATCACTGGAGAAAGGAGGCTTGAATTAGAGGGAAAGTGCCTGTAAGGAAAGCATTTTGCTCTTGAATCTGCAAGAAGAGAATTTTCCCTTTGGGAATGAAACAAAGCATGTGTTGCAGGTCGCATGTGGCAGCTATAGCAGAAATCAAGGTTCTTAATGCAGAAGTCTTAGGAAGTCATGCTTTCCTCCTGAGCCAATATCAAATTAACCCTTTCATACCATGCAATTTACACACAAAAGGTAGTTTTAAGTGTGCTGTGTGTGCTATTTGACTCTACCTCCCCTGTTGTTTCTGCACAAGAGGTGTGTACAGCTCTGCACAGAAATTATTTTTGTGGCAGGATTAGAATATGACAGTCATGTTTTGGGATAATATTATGTACAACATGCTCAACTCTGAGTCATGTAACTTATGGAGCAGAAATAGAAATATCAGGGACAAAAGTGGAGTTTGGGGAACTGGGGGAGAGATTAAATCCAGAAATTTTAGCTAGGCTTTTAAAACTACAGTTATATCAATAAATCCTAAAACCAACAAAAATTAACTAGTTTTTAACTAGAGAAAGCATTGTCATTCTTCTTCTCTGCAGGCCAAGGAAGTTACAAGTTTGATTTACAGTCGAATCTCAAGTAGAGCTGGATGATTGTCTGGGTCCAAAGGCATTCACCATCACATACAGCAGGGACACAGGGCCCAGGAAATGTGGAGACCCAATAGTGCGCACACCCTGAGGAGACTTCAAGATGTAGTGCTGAAGATATTTAATAGTCACCTTGCACAAATATCCAGCCTGCACAGGTGCCTCTCTGCCCTGAGCCCCTGAGACTTGCGGCTTTTTTCCCTTGTGATAATAAATTAACTTTGATGTGATAACAGTGCAGGGTGAAGTCCATCTCCAAGGCTTAGAGAAGAATGATAAAACAGAAGAAAAGGCTTCTGGAAAAAGACAGCTTGCAGGAGTCCTATTACATTTTCCAATTTTTTTTGCAGCTCGTTTAATTATGCAGTTCTGTTCCTCCCATGCTGGAACTGAACTATGCTGACTGAAACTCAAAATTTCTCCTCCCAAATGGTGAAATGAACCCACACACACTGAAGCTCAACAAAACCAGCAAAAACCTACAACTGGATTTTCTTTCGCTAAAATTACTTTTACCTTTTATTACTCCTACACAAATTGCTGTGATATTGTAAATATGATAAAACCCTCAATGTGAGCTGAATAAATTGATTAGGAGAAAAATAGTCATGTGGGCTGGTCTAGATTGGCTTATTAAGGATTCAATACCTAATTGCTTGCACATTGGGATGAAAAAGAAGGAAGAAATAAATCCAGAGAGAAATACATGCTTGTTTGTGGAATGGTTGATGGGCTGATGGCCAGTGCAGGCTGAAAAAGACTGCAGGAGTTTTGGATACAGGAGAACCTATTACTGCTGGTTGGCAGGGAGCAAAATTCAAAGGAAGACATCCACAGACTGCAGTGCCTGGAACAATATATCTGTGGTCCAAGGGTTTCTCTTTTATGGCCTGATTACAAATGCAATATAATTAACTGTGCCCTGTACTTGCACAGCTCCTTTAAGCAATGATCTCAAAGAACTTTGCATAGCATGATTAAGTGAGGACACGTATTTCACCCAGGAGCAAAGCTTGGAGATGCACCTCCCAGCTTCCCACCCTTTCCTGTCTTTGTCAGGTACATCTCTGTTTACTGAATTGTGAAGAGCAGAGCTTGGAGGCAAAGCTTATTGATAGTAAACCACCTATTTGTGTGAGGTTAGGGGGCAGGTGCGTGTGCATTTGAGTGGTAGTCTGAATGACAGAAGGTATGGAGCAAGAATAAAGAGTCAAGTCAGCACAAAAGGTAAGCTGGGGGTAGGAAAGGAGCAGAACGGGTTCATATTAGCAAAAGAAGTAAGGAGAGATGTGACATTGCTGGGAGGAGTGTTGCACATCAAAGTGGGTTTCATAACATTCTTTGTCCACAGCAGCCGAGAAGAAAACCCATCCCCTTTAATAGTAAACTCCGTTGGACTTTCTTCCTTCTAAATAAGAGCTTGGGCATAGCTCTAGTCCTCACCATCCAATGAAAGCAAAAATCTACAGCTTTGGGGAGAAAAAGGAAACTCTTTAAATCCTCTTCCTACTATTCATTTCCAGCAACTTTTTCAGCAGCAAGCAAAGGACCATGCACAGTGTGCAGAGAGAGAGCCATTAATTAGCTCCCACCAGATCTGCAGCTCCCTGGCCATGCAAAGCCTTCTGTTGAAAAGAAGTGCCCAGTCATTCTCTCTGCCCAAGTGAGAGGAAATTGGAACAGCTCAACACCTTCCAGATTTTACACAAAATGAAATAAAGCAGAAGTGAGCTGGACTCCTAACAAACGAAGAGGGAATTTAAAAGTAACACAGTAGTAGTTGAGAAACTGAAGTATGTTTGAAAAACTAAGTGGCCAGTATCCACCAGATAAAGTAAAATCCTAGATCTATGGATGATTTATGGCTTTATGCAGGAGTAGCAATTGTTATTGTCTTAGAACAGCTGAATAAACGGTGACAAACTGTCTAACTGACTGCTCTGATGACACAGGTCACAGGTCAGGGAGCTGTTCACATCACTGAAAGTAAAAAAAAAAAATAAGTAGCCTTTTTCTAAAATGGGTGTTCCAGGACTCGTGGTTGTCTTGTTTCTCCAGCAAACTGTACCAGGGAAGCAAAGCAGAGTTTAAGCAGCATAAATGTGTCCATGATACAGTTAAAAATAGGAAATAAGTATCAGGATAAAGGTACCACTGGAAACATGGAGGAGCATAAACTTACAAGTTATAGACAAATGCTGTTGTTAATTTTTGAAAATATAAATGGAATGGTAGAAAAAAGGCATGACTCACAGCACAAAGACCTTAGGAAATGACTGAATAAAATACCTCAGGGGTTCTGAACAAAAAAGTAAAGCCCACCATGTGGCCAGTGGAGCTGCAAGCAGCAGGGACACACACACACACACATACCTGTCTGGAGCCAGGTGTGCACCTGTAGGAGCCTCTCCCCAGGGTCTCCCAGGAGAAGGTATTTTCTGCAGCAGGAAGAGAGAGCCACTCCATGGAGACGGGCAGTGATGCTCAGCTCATGAATGCTCACAACAGGCTTGGAGATCCTTCATAAAAGGAGCAATGCTTTACATATGTGAAGTGTTATTATTATTCCTGTTACACAGGTTTATTAAATTTAATGAGGACATTGAGAGATTCCATTAATCCCAACCGCAATGCCAGTCTCTCAACATTTTCTTGATTAAGCCATTGAAAATATAACAGCTCTGAGTGCCTTGAGTTTTTACACGGTGAGATTATTAAGTACACTCTACACACAACAGCATTTACTCATGACACCTGAATTCTATTCCAGTTCCTACGTTATCTGCTCTGCCTCTTCCACAGTGCAAGAATGTGATCCTATGTAAAGTCCACAAATATATTTTTCCCGTGACACTTTGCAATAAGTGAACATTAATTCTTGCTAAATTGGAATGGAGCTTCCACAGAATTACATATTACAAGTACAGGAGTATCCAGGGAGCAGCTTGACTAATATCATTATCACGATGAATAGTAAAATTAATGTGATTTGCTGCTAACTGTAATAGAGAAGCATTTAAATTTTACTTTTGGAAGACATCTTCCTTATTTTCCTACACAAAGGCCTTCCAACTTGCAGGTAGACATGAAAGTCAGCTGAATAAGGCCTTTAAGAAGTAGAGATGTTGAATTTTCACTTCTTCTTAGGCCTTGCCTTTTTTTGAAGTCATGCTATGTCTTACATCCATCTATTACATCTACAATTTTTTCAATTTTTTTTTTTTTTAAATTAAGTTTGCATCAGATGACAGTGTGTTTGAAAAAACCTCCAATACACTTGGAAGTAGTGCAGGTACTGACTTCTTTCCCCGTTGTTAGAAAGTTATAAAAACTAGAATAAAAAGATAAAATGAGATACAGTCCTGAAGTCATAAATAAAAAATAACCATAAAAAAATTTCTTAGTAACCAACCAGCAGAAGCACCTTCCAGTAAAATACACAGTTACTTGTATTATTTATTGCTGAACATTTCTGTTCCAGGGATACTTTTCAAATTAAATACATGAGAACCATAAAAATTTAGGAGGAAGGAATAAAAATGAAAAGAAATTTTTAATAAACTAGTTGCTTGAAATGCCTTGTAATGGACAAACAGCTTCCTGTAATGTCATAAAACTAGTGAAATTTTAAGAATTTGAAGAAAACTAGGATACACAGCTTCAGTGCACAAAGATATTGGCTCTGAAATACTTGGTGTTCTTTCCAGATACGTATAGCCAATGAAAAAAATGCAAAGGGTAGAGGGAAGATTGTGCAATTATTGAAACTAGGAATTGCAAATACAAATGCAGACTGTTCAAAATTCTTCCAAAGTTAATGACGGTCATAAAATTCAGAACCCACAAATCTAGCATGCAGAAGTTGAGCTTCCACTTTTTTTTCAGTGGTGGCCTCAATAGTTATGTGCTGTTACTCAGACTAGAGAACTGTTTTACAAGAGAGAGCATTTTCCTTGTATCACAGTGGATAAAATTCCTCAAACAGAGGAATTTTGTGCACCTACTGCCAACAAGATGTGCTACATTCCTTCATTATTATGTGCTTTATATATTTTGCCAGAGAAAAATTAACCAAGTATTTTTGAAGCACTTGTGTTTTCTAACAGCCAACATGATAAAAAATCCTAACAGTGCCTTCTTCCCTCCTGTCCTCTCACTGCACACATCGAGAGTTGGGCACATGAACACAGGAGATGCTGTTTGGTGTGGTGATAACAAGAGAAACTGAGAACAAGACAAATTAAAGTGGAACTTCAGGAAACATAGCCTGATTAATTCAGCAAGTTTTCCAAAGCTGAAGGCAGAAGTGTTTCAAAATTTTAGGCTGCACTTGGACAAAAAACTATAAAACAAATGTAATAAGCGATTCTCTCTTCACAGGGAAAAAGGAAGGAAGATCTGATGCATTTTACTGATCCCCAGCTTCTCTGATAGCCTGTTTACTTGCAGTAAGTTTTGAGGGGAGGGCAGAGAATGCCATGTAATTCGTTCACAGAATGTCTTCAACTCAGTGAGCTTTAGATAAAGCTTTTGAGTATCCGGGACATGGGTGGTTAATCAGTTCACAGTGTCAGGATGCTTGCATTATCCAGCACAGAAAAAACAGAGTAGCTATCCTGTGTGTATATTTTTACATATGAAATTTTATGATTATGCAGACCTGTACTTCTCCAGGACAATAAGGATTGGTGGCCCTATTTGTTTCTACTGAACATGAATATTTGGTGTTAACACAGGGGTTACAAAGCCTTAGCAGAGGGGCCAACGGGGATCCCTGCCAACGGGCTGGCTCCTCTGTGGAAGCCTGGCAGCCCCAGGACCAGCCTGTTCCATGCTCAGACTTGTTGAGGCTCCTGGTGGGGCTACTCTGCTGCCCAAGCCAGGAAGAAAAAGGATCTCTATTTAATGCACCAAAGCTTGAACAGTCTGTCTTTGTCATGATTTTATGAACACTCTTATTAAAAACTTAAAATTAGGTAGTTCAATGATGTGAAATGTTCCCTGCACAGCAACAGACTGTGCAACAATTGAGTTTCCTTTCAGCTTTTACTTTTATAAAGATGGATTCTGAGACAAAAATGAGTTCTTACTAAGGGACAGAAAAGGTTTTTCTTAGTGTTTTTAGAAAAAGCTTGTCCTTTGGTAGAGCCTTTCTCATGTATTTATGCAGCAAATGGGTTTTCATGTACAGTTTCCTGATAGATGGGCAATATTGTTCAGAAAAATGAACAGCTAAAAACATGTTAAAGAGGTACCTAGAAACAAAAGCCTAAAGCTGAGAATATAAGTTACCTTCCCAAGGCAAGATTGTTAACTGAGAAATAACTGTGCTGTTCCAAATATAAAAGAATATGATCTACTGCCACCTCCCTCTTGTGGACTGCTATTTATAGTGACAATTGGACAGCAGATCGCTGTTTAGCAGTTTGATGTCATCGTTTAAATTCCAAGTGAGGAGATAGCCTCTTGAACATGAATAAATACAAATGCTGATTCCCATCTACCAGCATGTAGACATTCATTATCTCCCACCTTTACCAGATCACGCATGCCAGGATCACTGCCACAAGTAGGAATTACTAATGCACAGCAGGCTCTGAAAGACCTAAAAAGTTTGCTAGTTACCATGAGAAATATTGCCCCCAGGAAATGCATGATTCAAAACCAGTTTGTACATGGTGAATGCCTACCCATAACCATGCATAATTCAAGTAATTCATGAACCATAGGAGCCCCACTTAGTACTCCTGAGACAACCAACAAATGTCATGGTATGAATAATAGAAGAACACATATATTTGTATAGCACATTGAATTATCTACTGTAACTCCTCAGCTCATTCCAGCTACTGGCAATTATCTCTGTGTTAGCAGGCACTGAATAAGCAGAATATTTACCCCGTGAGCTTTAAAACTTTGAAACTGCTTAACTGCTTGTCCTGACGGTCTCTGTTGCTTCTCCCTGCATAGAGGGCTTGTCAGGCGCTGTTTAATGCTGAGTGCTCATGTTGCAACTTGCAGCTCAGAGTCCAGTGCTCAGTTCCTTTTCTAGTAGGATATATTAACTTTGCAACTTGTGGGTGTAAATAAAATTCAGCTGACATTGTTAGGATACAGTCACCATCATTTAATTCCATAACTTACTAAGCTGGTGGGGCAGACTGCATGATTTGTCAGGTTGTCTACCTGGAGTACCTTCACATCTTGTTTCCTTTCTCACAAAAATGTTGATCTAAAATGGTGTCTTTACCAAAACTGGAAAACATTTTTAGCCAATCTATCCTTTTCCAAGGGTGAATCATTTGATGCTTTAAAACAAGAAGAGCAGAACAGGTATTTGCCAGAAAAATCAACAAAAAATCTTAAGCACTTGTAGAAACTTGTAGTTTTGCTGCTTAATAAGCTGCAAAAGCTTGTCACTTGGCCAGATATTTCCAAGCACATCTGGACTTTTCTCTGTAAGTGCCAGGTGGAGTTGACAAGATACAGAAGTGTTTTGTTCTTGTTGTCTTTGTGTTTTTTAAACTGATCAATAAATGTATATGAACAGCCTGCCTGGGAATGCAAGTGAACCATATTCCCTGGACATTTTTCAGCCTTCCAAAAATAATTCCAAGTTAAAAAATGAAAGTTGATCTAAAGCAGCCCAGTAGCACTTGATGTATTCAAAATACAGAAATATTGCAGTAAGTAAATCTTGGGCACAAAAGTTGCACTGAGTCGAGAGATGCCCCTGTGCTTCAACCTTGTATTTGAGTGCAGTTGATTTTGATTATTTAAGTGCAGTACTTGCAGTTCATTTCCATTCAAATATTTCTTACTTATTTCAGATAATTTTAATAATTTGACCAAACCATTTAATCCCTAATCCTATGCACTGGAGTATTTACGCCCTTTTGTCTGAAAGTTTAATAATGTATTTTGCTACACAAGCTATAATTGAAAACATTTTCCAGTATCAGATGCTGGACAGGTCTGCATAGAGCCTGACTTGATACATGTTCCATGACAAGCCACACTCAACTCCTTGTTGTCTAAAGTTTTCAAAATGTTGCTTTTATTTTGCAGTAGTTCCAACAAGATCATTCTTGTCCAGCTTTCCTAAGAATGTTGTCAGATGCTGTCAAGGTACAGCTGGCTATAGGAGGCAATTTGATGATTCTGAAACTGAAAATAAAGGTTCCCTATGGTATTCTAGAGCAGTTTTCTTTGATGTTCCTCTCAACCCTGAAAACTTTCCTTGAAGATTTTTCTTCTGCTTAGATTTGGGAGGCCTGGCCTAAGTCTGCTGCTTTCATGTTTGCCATGAAAGTGGCAGGAAGTCTACTTTTCAGCAATGTTTTCTTAAATACCCATAGGAAAGGTAGATATATAAACTCAGAATTCCAATGATGGCATAATCAACAAATTGTTCTTTTGCTGAAGTTGGGGATACACTGCTTTCCTTTTGAACTGCAGTTAGTTAGGGCTTCATCTAAATTTTTCTATCATGGTCTAGCCCTATTTTGTTGGTATTATAAACATCTGGGTACAAAAGACAGGTGGTGTGGGTTGGCTATGCAGTTCCTGGCACAGAGGTCAGCAACACTGGCTGAGGTGTGTAAGTGTTACTGGAGTGCTGAACGGATAATAATCCACCATACTCTATATTTTCCTAATGTTTTGCTAGGTCCTATTAAGCAAATCATGTGTCATGGTTTTCACAGCTTTTCTTAAGATGTCCCTTAAATAATCAGACTTTCTTGTCTGGAAGATTTTCTGTATATTTAATGAGCATAAAGGATGCTCTTGTGGAGCAAGCAGCTTACAGGGCTGTGGCCAGGTGAAATTCTGACAGTAGGTACTTGTTTGTTAGTCAAGATTTGTTCTTTGTGAAATCGTTTCCCTTAGGATTCGTGTTTCCACTATCCTCCAGTTGCCTACTTTCTCATTATGGAATATTTGATTTCCATATTTGCCACTTCATTTTCAGAGGGGAAAAAATTTAAGCGAATTGTGTTCATAAAGAATTCAAATAATTTTCAAGTGAATAATTTAGTTTTTCTTAGAAAAGGAGTAACTAAAGAAGAAAATTAGCTAACACTGTGCAGTTTATTTCACATGATAGTACTTTTAAATGATAGTTTTGGATTTGCATCTTTTTCTGCTTTATTTTGGATAAGCTAATTAACTTTAAAAATAGTCTCCATAAGATGCAAAACATGGGAGAAAAGATGGTGGAAGCCAAAAGGTTGACTACAGCAAGAGTGGTGTTGAATTAAATTAAATTAAACTCCAGCACAGAACAAACTCTGTGGAGTGCAGGAGGACAGTCTAATTTAAAAGGGTGTGCCTTGCTGTGCAGTCTCTTTAAGTGTGATCTGCTTTTGGCCTAATTTTCTGTGACAGTATATTTAATAACAGTGGTCCCTTACTGAGAATCCTTCTGCCTGGTCTGTCACTGAAGAAATTTTGGCTCTATAATAGGCATATATTTGTCAATCCAACACTTAAATTTCCTTAAGGAAATTAAGAACTCCTAATGGTTAGTCACACAGCTCCAGTTGAAGAAATTCTTTGCTGTTATAAAAGCACCCCAAACCTAGATATTCTGCATTTGTTGGTCCTCTACATTTTAGCTACCTATTAAAAAAATTAATGAGGCTGCCTCGTAAGACTCATTATTTAAAATCCTAGGAAGGACTCTCAAGGGCAGATCAGGACTTTCACAACAATATGGATTAATGTGATTTTTTTGGTGTGTGTGCTAAAAATAGATGGGCACCACTGTTTGACAAGCATTTTATGGGGAATACACATTTTTCATTTATGAACATTCATCATTAAGTGGCTTTATTTTTGAAATGTTACCTAAATGGAGCCGCATGGAGTCAAGAGCTAACATGTAGATGTACTTCAGAACTACTTGGTTTCCAAAGCAGCAGTCCTATTTAAATGTGTACATGCCTTCTGTGACCTGGCATATTAGAGGTTCTGAATTTAATTTCGTTCAAATGTGCAATTTTCTTTTTTTTTTCCGCTGCAATTATGCAGTGTATGAGGTGTATAGAGCAAGCCTGTGAACACGCTCTGTCTGAAGAGCTCAGCACACATGCTGAAGGATCATTCTTCTCTCTCCTCACCATTTTACAAATAACTGTAGGATTAAAAATCAAAAGAATCTGTAATAACATCTAAAGCTCTTGCATCTTGGCCTTTCAGACTTCAGACAAACACGGCAGTGTAAAAGCTATGCTGGAATTCAGTCAAAGTGCTTATCTCAAGGAGTTCTGCCTGCTGGATCCAATACAGCACTTTACGTATCAGTCACCATCTTTGCCACTGGAGACACGACAAACCCAGCTCCCAGCTGGCAGCAGGCATGCAAGGTATCCTGTCTGCTGCTGTGTGAGCATCCCTGGTAACAGCAGTGCTGAGACAAGGAAATGTTGCAGTCACGGGACATCCTCCATCTGCAAAAGTCCTCCAGGGCAATGTGGGATCTCATCAATCAAAACTGAGAAATACATTTTGCTTAGTTTCTCTATTTTCACTTTTCACTCCCTGCTCACAGGAAAGGAGGCCATAACAAACCATGTCTTGGCTTAGACTGGAGAAAACAAATTCCAGCACAATCCCATTTTGTCAAAGGGGATTTCAGTTCCCAAGCTCTGAAGACTTGTGTTTTTGTTGTAGAGCAAAACTGAGGAACAATATGGACATCCTCAATTAACCTTTACCTGTCCTCTCTCACAGTCCACTGTCACAGAAGGTGACATGGAGACAGAGAACCAAATTGGCAGCAATCCTGCAAGCAAAAGGGACAGGTAGAAAGCACAGGACAGAGGATCCCAAAAGGAGGTCTACTTCTAAGAGGATTCATCATGCTGCTACATCTCAAATAATAGTGTTTGGGAGGGATTGAAGTTGTACACAATGAATTACTTCACATTCTGAAACCACTCACTAATTTAAGCCAGACACATGAAAGCTATATGTATCTTTTTATGAAGCATGCATCTTGTCCAAATTATCTCTTTATTACTCTTGCTAAGAAGTATATGTATGCAGCTCAGTGAAGAGCATGCACATAGCCAAGAAGAATGGAAAAAAGAAATTATTCAGTGGGATATTTTGTCATTTTCTTTGTTCTTCATGCACATGTCTCAAGACATGGGATGCATTTAGCACTTCCTGCATCACGTTATGTCCCAGGGTAAAATAATCAAGGTGAGTTCAAAGGTGCATATATCTTTGGCATCACTATTTACTGGTGAGTTTCACTCAATCTTCTAAATATCTTTTCCAAAATGGAGTGCAATCACTTCTGGCTGGAAAAGAAAAACCTGATCACTCTGAGCTGTCACAAATCATCTCTCAACTGAGAAGAGTATTTCTGTTATCTCTCCCACAGTGAGTGCTGACTGTATAATGACAGCCATAGCATGCATTACATTTACTTAGTGATTCATTTGTATGACTGGAATAATGGCACTTGTCTCCCTTGTCCACTTTGCCCCTATATCCTAATATTAATGACACCATGTCTTTATGCACTCTTTTCTCTGATAGTCTGCCATAGACACCAGCACTCTCTGCTGTGTTTAAAAGTAATGATAAAACCCACAGGAGTAAATTGATGTGAAAAAGCGTCAAAGTCAAATGGAGCCATTTCTAATTTTATCTTCCTGTCATCCTATGGTGCATTCCCAGTCATGTAATAAGGAGAAAAGAGGGAAGGCTGAGACTGATGAGAATAGTAAATTGTTTTTTGACAACTGGCTTCTATCTTTAGGTTTCACACACGCCCCTTCCTCAGCCTTCCGAAAGTGTGGTTCCTGAATTCAGCACAGGAAAGTACAGGAAGCCAAGGCAATGGTTTCCTGAAGCAGACTGAGAAACAAGGAAGCTGCACACAGAGACACAGCCAATGGAAAGCCCAATAGGAATTTTCAGCTCCTGCATTCTTAAGTGTTCTCTTCTTGTTTAGGGGTGCTTTATTAGTCAATTGCTTCTCCTCATTAACTTATAGCTTGGCACTCATTGCTCTGCAAACTGCCCTAACAGCCCCCATGAGCACTGCTCTAGTGAAGGATCTGGTTGTGTTTCCATTATAAACCTAGTTTCAGAGGTATTTATAACTCAGCTATTTGAATTTTCATCAAGCTTTGGGGAACTTGGCTCACAGGTCAAAGAGTGAAACAATTTTCAGCTTATGAATTTGAAAAGAAAAAATTTTAGCCAAGAGCAGTTTCCAGCACAGAAAATTTCATCATGATTTAGAAGCTTACAGGATAAGAAAATTTATATTATCTCATGCAGGAATTATGTAATGTGTATTACATATGTAACATTTGTGTTTATAAATTCAGATTAAAAAACCACACTGGATTAATTGCTTAAGATGTTTTAATTTCAGCGTCAGAATATGCTGGTTTTGCAAATTATCTAAAAGGTAAAAGCATGGAGAATATAATTTCATTTTTAGTTTTAGAAAATTTTTGAAAGATTTTGGGTTTATAACTGTTTCATAAAAAATAGAACAGGAAAATATTGATGAGGAATAACTAAAAAAGAAAAAAAAATATGTGAGGTTATCTTATTGATTAGTTCATATATTCTAATTGTAAACTAATGTGTTTGTACAAGAAAAAGATATGACATTTTGGTTTCTTCCCCCTTACATCTGTCTTGAATGTATTCAGTACCACATACAAACTATCTTGTTAACAAGAAAATGAAAGCTGCTTAACTCTTGTAAATTTTGGGCTGGCTGATAGTTACCTTTATAGTTGGAGTGCTTTACTAGTGCAGATATATTTACATAAATATATTTCTAACATGCATTCAAAGATTTGCTTGAATATTCAGTAATATTTGTCTTCTGGCAAATATTATTCTAACTTATATTTATGGTAATTTTCTCAGTTATTTCACTTTAGAATCTAATAAACAAAATTTCTATTCTAGATTACTTCATTGAGATCCTTCTCTTTATTAGTGTTTTCTATTGCACATCTGCTGGATGCATGTATTTCATTTCTGTCACTAATAGTCTCAGCTCTGCTCTAAACCACAGTTTCCAGCCTAAGTCAATTTTCACTTGATAACTCTGGTCTCTCACTCTGGCTCTGCTCTGTCTCCAAGTTGCATTGCCTCTTCTAGATCACCGATATAAAACGTGAACAGACTCATCCTTGATGATTACCTTTGTAGAGGACCATTAGTTGCATTCCTCTTTTTGAAGTTCAAAATTGTCCTGCATTTGATGTTTAAGCCTATTTTTATGTCTGTGCAAATACATCATCCTTTTCACTGTACTTTCTGACCTTGGAGATTAGCTTTTTGTCTGCTTTGTGTTGGCCATAAGCTGCCTTCAAGTCCATGTAAATTGTGCTGATGGTTTCCCTTTTCTTTTTATCTGCCTTTAATTTCTCCTCTGTCCTTACCTGCTCCACTGCACACCTTTTTAATACAGTCTCAATGTGCAGTCAGAGTAACTTTCTGCTTGGTATGGAGCCATCTTTACTGTTGAGTCCCCATTTTTACTGCCCACTCCATCCCTACACCTTGACCCAGCTCTGAAACAAACTTTTGTCCAATTTTAGAAATGCAGGAGTTCTCTTTGAAGTAAAACACCATACCCTAATTACTTTTGGATACATGTACAAAAATATTGTTAGTATTGCCATTCCCAGGATAGTTTGGAAATTGTGTGAATACAATATATACAATTTATATAATTTATTATACTATATATATTTATTTATATAAATTTATAAAAATTTTAATACATATATATATATATTATAATTTTGTATAAAGAATTTATAAGTATTTTTACCTGGTCTATTTTTCATTTTTACTATGAAAATTTGCAGTTCAGCACTGGATAGTATTAAATACACTATTATAAATACACTATTATCCATATTGGGCAGTGTTTAGTAATCACATCTTAAGTATATAAATAAATATTAATTATTTCTCTGAATAATTAAATTTGTTCAACCTGTCTAAAATAAAGAAAGCTGCTGTACCTGTTTTATCCACGGAGTTTCTGCTCAGGTTTTTGTATGCCTAAGTTTGTGGGTAATGGTTGACATGGTGAATGTTTGCTTTATATACAATTGCAAAATTGTGCCAGAAAATATTGTTTTCATTTCAGATGAACAGGTTTTTTACATTTCTGTAAATAATTTTTAAATATCTGCAAACAAATGTATAATTAAGATCATGAGTTTGCTGATCACATATTGGGTACTTGTGTATTCCAATTTTAACATATGCAATGGCATTTGCAGAACCAGGGGCAAAGTTCAGAAAACCTGATATCATAATCACGTTTGCTAAAATCTCAAATCTTCCGGTACCCAAAAGTTTTTTTTTAAAAATGCTTTATTTGTGTTTTGAAATGTAAAAAAAAAAAAAAAAGTAAATAGCTCAGCAAAGCTCCTGCAAAACCAAATTTTTGAGGATCTTCATTACTAAAACCTCAAAATAAACTTTAGCTTTTTTAAAAAATGCAGTGTCTGTTTGTGTTAGGGTCAAAACATTTGTATGATCCTCAGTAGAACTTCCATCATTCCTGTATGGGGATATAATACCATCTGACAGCTGCAAGAGTCAAAATATGCTCTTCAACCATCCCAACCCAACACATTTGTCTTATCAAGACAAATCTATGCACAGTCATCATGTTTGATTTATGGCTGCAGTGCTCTGAGACCTTTAAAGGAAAGCCTCTTTATAAGGGAAAGCATATAGGTACCACTGCAAGGAGTGTTACAGTTCCTTTGATTATTTTATTTTGGTTTTGAACATCTAGGGTTTTTTTCCCCTCCATGAAATTCCAGACTGGTTTTACAAATGAAAATGTGGGAAGGACTTTATTTTAAATATGGTTGAAGTAAGTACTCATTTAAAATTGTATACAGCATCTTCCCAGGTTAGATCAGTGACAAAAAGACCTCATTATTTTCACTCTACATCCAGTCCTCCTGTAACTTTCATCCCCAATGAGGATTGAAACTCTTTTTCCATGC
>NW_005054304.1:1966652-2091135 GCF_000277835.1 Geospiza fortis | reverse complement strand
TAATTGAAATTGAAAAGCACTGCAGAACTTGCCTCCTTAGAAAACCCTGAAACAATGACATTGAATATTGCAGGATTTCTTAGATTTTCTCTTCTACAGTATCTTCTTAATAATTCTCCCAGCTGTACAAAAGCATTGGTGAGATAAAAGAGCCAACGATTTATTATTTTAAAGCTTGCTTTTTTTTTTTTTTTTTTTTCTTCCATGACCTCTCTTCAGGAATATGCCATCTTTCACTCTACAATAAATAATACTTCAGTCAATAAGATCTGTGCCTAATGAATGAGTGGATTGTATTATATTTTGACACCATAGTAAAATTTGTTTCCAAGGAGATCAAAAAAGACAAGAGGGCAGAAATGCCTAATGTATGTATTTGAAGATGCTGTGAAAAATAGGGAATGTAAATAGTCATGGAAGAATACTGTATTGTATCTTCACTAAATGGCAAGGGTCTTTGAGCTGCAGACCACCCAAGAGCAAGTAACACATACCATGTTCTGTGCCTTATGTATCCCATCAAGCCCTTAGCATGAGGATATATTTACCAGACAAAAACTTAGCCACAGGAAAGGCTTTTCATATATTAATTTACTATTTTATGCATATATGTTGGAACAATTACTCATGTTCTAAATACTGTAAGCTAGAAAAGAAATGTTCAGTTGCAGTTATCTACAACCTAATAGCTAGTAAAATGAACAACAGCTAGATATCTTGAATAAACATTTAATTATAGTTAAGTGTCTGGATCTTTCCAATATCAGATTAAGCTAAAACAAAATCAAATTCAAATAAGAGAGCATTTTAAAATTTATGGGATGAGAGATAAACAACGTTTTTCTTCAAAGGTTTAACAACCTGTTGATTCTATTAAATGATGATTTTTGTTGTATTTACAATAGCACACAACTATTGGAGGGAGAATGCATTTAAAAACCAAGTCACTGAGATGTAAAATGAAGTTTCAAAAGTAGCTGAAGGAAAAAAAAATAGCATGTCTTAGAATCTGTGAGTTAACCTTGCAGACTCTTCTTTCACACCATGGGTTACAGAAAGAAGAGTCAAGCCCTGGAGAAGGTTGTGCTCTAACAAGGTGACACAAATGCTGCATTGTGAACCAAACTCATCAAGAACTTGAACCTACCAAAACCCCCATATGTTTGGCATTCTTTCCCAAATTAATTGAAAACAGAATTGCAAATAAATTAAGTTCTTTTAACTGGTAAACAGAGGGGAGAACATGCTGACCCTCACCCACAGGCCTTTTCTGTGACTGAGACGCATATGGATAAACAGAAAATCAGTATTGTTACATTTAAACTGTGTAACTTCCCAATTTGAAACACCAACTTACCAGAAAGGAGTGACCTTCCTTTTGCAGATGTGTCACTCAGAAGCTCTTCTCCTTTCTACAGGGCCATGGTGCCAGATAGTTGATGCTTTTAGAGTGTTGGTGTGCGTTTCTGCAACCACTTCACTGTCATTGCAGGCTCCCATTTCCCTTTGCACAGTCCATAGAACCACCTGCTGGAGGTCTGTGTGCATTCAGACACAAGAGAGCTGCAAAGAGATACAAATCATGAGCACTGTTTGTATTTTCTGTGATATTTTCATGAACTTGCCAAACCACCCATGTCCCATTTTGATTCATTGAATCATTTTCTCCTTCGCTGTACCGCATTGTGTTTACATGGGATTATTCGCCATTTTTTTTTTTTTTTTTTGTTATCATTCCAGTTTTGGTTCTTTTAAAAATTTTTCCCACTGCTATGCTCAGAGTTTCACAGCACCTTGTCCAGGGGCTTATGAGTAAAGCCATGTCGAGACTGAAGGGCGCTTTACCCAGTCATGATGGCACCTGGGATGTACTCTCTGCTGAGAATGCTTTAGCTCCCAGGATCTGCCAGCATGATTTCTCCTTGGAATCTCCTAGGAATGCAGGGTGCTACACTCCACAGTATCCAGAGAAGAGCCCTGTGTAAAAATGCCCAAGTGCTACATAGATCTTAACACTGCCCAGATTTCCAGCAGGTCTCCTGAAGATTTGGTGTTTTGGTTCACAAAAGTTGATTTCTAATTGTAGACATTCCTTCCTTTAGGTACCCTGGAGTGAGGATGCTGTACAGATAATCCTGCCCCACATTTCCACTGTTGAGAGACTCATCTTGCTTTGTTTATATTTTGTTCTGTGTTGCAAATAAATCTCATTTATATGCTATGCACCACATACAACTGAAGTGTGCATTAGTCCAAGCAAGATAATAAAAACTGCAATCCTTCAGTGTCCTTGCTCTCTTTATTTTTCAGTATATTTTCAAACCACCTCAACTGTCTCTGTCTTCAACTTCCAGTTTATATTTGTTTTCTCTTTGCGCATTTTGGCTGTCTCTACAGAAAAGATCATACTGAGGAATACCTAAGACATATCCTGTCTGTATAACGAGCAACATTTTCTACTTTTTTTGTGGCTACAAATTTAAAAAATAGTACTACCAAAATTGAGATTGTTTCTATTCCCTGGAGTTAGTATACTGCTTATATATTTTCAAAACAGCTTTCTTACCCTTTCTTACAAAAATGCAATTCCCCAGGGCTAGGAAAAAGTCTCATTTTTGTGCATACATATGCAAGCTAATGTAGAAATCAGTTACAAATTAATGTAGCTTTTTGTGATAAAAATGATGTTCAAGTAGGTCAGAACTTTTAAATCACAAATTTCATATATGTGTGTGAAACTATTTCTAGTAAATCCAAGAAGATACTTCACAAGTATGCTCATGTGTTGATGGTTTTAAAAGATCATTTTCTTTGGTGTTAGGTACTGTCTCCAACTCAGATGAGCTCTGAGACTCCAGGTTGATATTAACTCTTCAGTCCAAATTAAATGAATTCTCTTAAAGGTCTTAATGATCTGAGGTGGGAGGGAAGAGTGGATCTAAACCTCAAAGGATATCTGGACAAGGACTGCCCAATAAGCCAGCAATGGAGAAAGAAACTAAAAGAGTTTAAACTAAACTTTACTGATTTATACCCTCCAGCTCAGCAGTGGTATTAGACCTGGAGGAAGAACATTCTTTATTCCCTGTTCCATAGGAAGGTAACCATGGAAACTTTACTTCTGGGTACAAAAAAACTCTGTTATCCTCTCTTTGATACCACAGGGGTCCAGTTAATTCCTTGTCTTATATGTCCATGGTCCTCCAAGATGCCTTCTTCTGTACCAGTTTTTACAATCCATTCCTCCAAAATATTGAGCAGAGCCTCAGCCATTACTGGGCAGCATGAGGGTCCCTTTTGCCCTTCCCTGCCCTGCCTCAGTTATGCATCACAGAGCACTGAAGGCTACTTTATTCCTGCTCACAAGAACTCCTATGAACCAAAAGAGCAGATGAAAAAGAGCAGGCAAAGATGGGTCCTCGCTTTCCCCTTACTACTCTAGGCACAGACTGTAAATCAGTAGCAGAAGATGTGCTGCAGAAGAAGTTGAACTGGTTCTAATTTTGTACTGTGGTGGTCTTTTTCCATGGTTAGTCAAGAAGGCATTTCCCCCCATCTGGCTGCACAGAGTCTTAGAAATTAGGCTTCAGACCAATCCTAGAAAACTATCAAGGCTGTTTCCTCCTTTTCACTGCCAACTGCCTTCTTTAGCCCTTGCTTCTAAGACTCCTGGGAAGGCATGAGTCTTCCAGGGTACTCAGCTTGGTCAAATTTTGTTTTACTTGTGCTGCCAGGTAAAATTGTTCCCAATATCCTCTACCCTTTTATCCTTGCCTTTCTTTAGTGTGAAGTTAACTGGCTTTCTCCTTGCCTGTCCTCTACTATGTACTTCCAATGTAATCCCTATTTTGTAAACTTTTACGGGCATTTTTATTCTCTATACTTCTCCTTGCTTGAATCCAGATTTAATAATAAAAAGTAAATAATAAAAATAAATTATAATTAATGAGACGTGGTTTGAAAATTGAAAGCTATGTGGTCTCAAATTTCTCCCAGTTTGGGACTGTGTGGCTCTGGTGTTTTGGCAAGTGTACATATCTAATAATAATAATGCTCAATGACACAATGTTTTTTAAAAATGAGGCTTAAGAAAAATATTTTTAAGCCAGTAGCTGCATTTTTCACCAAAAACTCCCAGTACTACAGAGAAGATGGATTATCATGAGAAGAAGTAATCCTATCAGACTGTCTGCTAATTCCATTAAAATTATGCAAGTGACAAGTTCTCTCTTAAGCGCTGAATAACCCTTTTAGAAGTGCCCCTATCAGTCAGAGAATGTTGGTTTTCACACAGCAGTGGAGAATACATTACTTTATATGTAGGTGTATGCTTATTTCTCAGAGAACACAAAAGTTTTTCCTTCACTGTTAGCATTTCATTGTCTATTGAATTGTTTAAACTTAATGGCTAGGTGGGTTTTTTTCACTCCCATGGTCAATAGATGTGTATCCCATACTGGCAAAGAGCATAGCGCTGCTTATAGTGCCAATAGGAAAGGCTGAATAATATTCTGCAATTGATATTTATCCCAGGGGCTTTTCTTGTGATTGTGTGATTTTATTTTATTTTAACCTTTTGAATTCTGTTTAATATGTAGCACTTTAGTTAACTTGATAAAATTGTATCACGTTCCTATGGTCATGAGGAATAGAAAAATAGCCATACCTGAATGCAAAACCCTTCGAAGGCTGATCTTCAAAATGTCTCTTTTGTCATTGCATTGCCATTTCAATGCTATTAAGTTATTAAAATGGGTGCAAAGTCTTACTAGCCCCAAAGCAATTAGAGTTTCCCTGCCTTGTCTAACTCCCACTGCTGCCAGTGGAAGTGCAGAGAGCCCTCAGACCACAGTGGACTGAAAGCCTGTTATGATCTAGATGTGAGTGTGACCTTGAGAGGTGGTATTTGGAGAATATGCATTTCAATAAGTACTTCTGATCAAAAGTTGTAGTGTGCCGAGCTTGCATAATTTCAAAATAATTGGAAAAGGTGATTTATCTCCTGCCAAATTTTAAAGGAACTTTCTAAAAGCATGCAGCATGTCTCAAAGTGTTAAACTGTGTCCTAAGGCTGTTAGATTTTACACATTTGCATGACTTCTTAAATCAGTCCTAAAGCTGTTGCTTTCAGTTATTTTTAATGTAGTCCACAGAACAGATACTGTTCCATTTTTATCATTTTCTTTGGTATCTACACAATGACAAGAATTGTATTTTTGACCTTTAATCTAAAGAGCGTTCAGACAAGACTGAGAAAGCGCACATTTGGAAATATTGCATTCAGAGATAGGGGAGAGGGGGGAAAAAAGAAAAGATATTTGTGTGAAGAGAAGAAAAAGAGGGACTGAGAAAGAGAGCAAACAATAAAGCACCTCTTTCAGTCTTGGTCTCCAGAGTCTGCATTCAAAGAATACAAGTGTGCAAGTGGTCTCAAGCAAATATGAAAACAGAGCAGACTTCTTACAAAGGAATCTATAAAAAGAATTTGAAAATGTTGTTAACCCCCAGAACAAGGAAATGGATATTTCTAATCTAAGCTCTCAGTTCAGAACAGGAAATATGTCTTTTTTGGAAGCTGAGGGGTTTGAGTTAGTTTTTGCCACTGCAATCCTTCCTGCAACAGCACCTCCACACTCTCTCTTTCCATGCATTTCAAGCTTGAAGTGGGAGTGGAAGTAGAAGTATGGAAAGTCTCCTGAATGAGCTCTGCCCCCATCCTTTCACCTTTGCCTCATTTATTTGGCTCCAGCTGCACACATCTGTTTCACCAGCTCTTTCTCTGGTGCCTTCTTCAATACAGCCCCCTGTCTGAAATTTCCTTCCCAACCTAATCTAGTCTGCCTCCACCCTTTATTTTTGAAAGTCTCTTCTCAAAATACTTGTCTCATAAAATCTATAAGCCCCAGTGTTTCCCTTGAGCCCATCAAAGAAACAGATAAAAAACAAACAACCCCCTGCAGACCTACTAAGGCATGAAAATGAACTGAGTGCAAGTGCTCAGTCACTCTACCATTTTAAGCTTTATTCCCTCCCTGTTTGACTTGTTCTGTCTAGACTGATTGTTAATTGTCCTTCTGCAGTTTAATACCTACGCTGTGAGATTCCCAGAGCAGAGCCTTCCTTTTCATAGATGGAGTCCATAAGAGATAATACCTCCTCTTGGCACAGACAGAATTTGTACTCAAATATTCTCTGACCAACTACTCAATATCAAAAATTATTGAAAAAGCTCACAAAGGGCTATCACCACAAAATTACTATCAGAATTTATTTAGCTGAGAAATGCAGATAAGCATCTGGGTTTTCAGATGCTTTTTGAGACAAAGAACTGTATTCATCAGCTGCTTGGAGACGCAAAGCAACCATAAACCCAACTTTTTCTGGCCAGGAAAACAGTTTTACAGCTGTTTTCTATTGTCAGAGTGACTCAAACCATATGGGTGAATCCAGTCCCAAGTCTTCTGAGATCCACCAATCACTTGCTTTCACCTAGACAGCTGCAGATTTAATCAGCTGCACTCTGACTTCTGAAAATTTAAAACTGCTATTTAGATCCAGCAAGGCTCAGCCTGAACCATCTCTTTTTTTTCTCTCCCCTCCTTCAGGATAGCATTCACCTCTGTAAGTCAGACACAGGGCTGATTCACAAAGGCTGCCCTGCTTACACTCTCTAAGTTTCAATAAGACAGCAGAGTGGGAAAAGCCTTCTGCTGTCCATTTGCAAGGTAGCAAGTTCATTCTTTGTTAGACCAGGATCTGGTTCCCAATATATTCAGAATAAAAGCTGGAGGCAGACCAAGGTCATTGCACTGGGATTTTGTTTGAAGGTGGATTTTACTTTATGATTTTGAAGAGCTTTGTGCCTTCTACGCTTGAGGCAGTTGGATTTCTCTGTGGTTTTATGCTGCAGTTTGAAAATAAATGTGCCCATTGTTCACTATTAAGAGCATAATGGAAGAAGATAATTTTCACAACCCTGGAATGAAGCATAAGAGGGTTGTTGTTAATAAATATTTTCCTGTTCTATGTTCTAAAGATACAGGATCACTACTCTAACATACTTCCAAAAGATGAGCTTTAAATAACAATAAAATATGTCATAAGTCCCCCAGGCCATCTTGGGAGACAAAAAAAAAATAGATTTTGGTTTACAAAATGTTTTTCTCTGGTCATATGTCAAAACAGGTAGATCTGAGACTAGAGCTAAAAAAATCTACAAGCAAAGATGGGTCTGCTTGCAAAATGCCATCAGATTTACAAAGAGAAATAAAAAAGAATCATTTTCTTAGCCATTTCATTAATTCTGCCCTTCTATTTTCCACTGGAATTTGTCTTCTGTAGTAATGTGATGCGTTCGGAGCAAAACCCATTTTTTTAAATTGATGAAGACTTTGGGCTAAGTGCTTAATGGATTATTGTTCTGAGGGTCTCATGTACAAATGTGGAGCAGTAGAGAGCTCTCAGCAGCATGGTCCATGTTGATCTCTTCATAAAAATCTTCCCCTTTGGTTGAAGTTCAGCTATTTGTACTTGCAACTCCAAGACCTGGTGTGTCTGATCACTCCCCCAGGGAGAGTGCAGCCACTTGCTCATCCCACCAGCTGCAGGTCTGAGCAAGACAGGCAAGCAAAATATTTCTCTCTGTTTCGCACCAGGAGAGATCAACATTCACACAAGGAGTCTGATTTAAAACACGTTTTGGTACATTTCTCCTCCCTCTTTGCTCAGTCCTCTTTTAAAAACTATCTCAGTCTACTTCTTACAGGGACACTAAAGGTAAAATGTAAATAATTATAAAATCTAAAATGCAATTAGAGTGTGGCTCTGACCAGATTAGACTGCCACATACTAGGGAAGGACATGAGGAAGTCAGACAAAGTGAAGATATCACAGCTCCAGTTTAGTGCTGATCTTTGGCCAAACATTTTGCAGGCAAATTTTGACATTGCCCAGAAGGCCAAGTTTCTTATATAACAGAGTAATTTGCCTGCCCAGCCTGAGGGCTGTCGCTCTGTCACCTCTATCTTTAGAAAGTGATGAATTTATTCAGTAATTCAAGACACCAGCTTCAAGGGGAGGTGGCTCATGACCATGGGCCAGCTGCTGCAGCCCATTGACCAGCCAGGCCACACTGAGCCCGACTCGGTGCTCTGCAAATCTGGCTTTCAGAGGAATTTTCTGCAAGCCGAAGGAAATGGAAAAATGGGAGCAGCAAACATCTTGTGCAACCGATCTGTTGGTCCATATTCCACAAAGTGGAAAAAAGAAAACCACTGTTCTGTTAAAATAGAGCATGCAAAAAAAGATTCAAGGTCTCATATTCCCATGAAAACTTTGTTTTAATTAGCTTTGCATAGCATATTGTGTCTTCATCCCTTCCGTTAGGTTCCATTTCCATATCTTTAAAAGCCCCTGATGATCAGGTTCATTTTATTTAGATCAAAAATCTTAAGACAAATTCTTTGTTTTCTATTGGCTTGCAATGATTTTATTGACCATTTTGTGGAGCCAAATAGATTTTAGCTAACTGCTGTATGTGAACCCAAAGGGGTACATGTTTTTAGGGTCTGCCAGTCCACTGGAAGTGGGTAACTTGGTCCTTTTTCTTGGCTAGATAAGTCTGTTTCCCTGCAGAGGGAGAACATGAAGATTCTGATTATCTAAGACTTCCCAGAGAGGAACCCCTGGGCCAGGTGCTGCAATTTCTAAAGTGCAAAAAGCCCTTTAGCTCCTGATCTTCAGTGGAGATTCCTGCAATATGTTCCCAAGCAATTCTGCAAAATTTACCCTGCTATTTCAAGACTGCATAGGGAAAACAGAAATTTAAATTCCTAACCAAAACTATTTTGTAGTTCTACCTATTTGCCTTACTTTTCCATTATATTTTTTCAAGTGCTCCTATTTTTTTCAGTCTTTTTTCCACTGCTTTCCTACTGCCCAGAGGGCAAATATACAGCTCATATAGGTCTTACATCTCTTTGACAAGGCAATGACTTTATTTCCTCTCCTGCTTTCAAATCCTGGTTACAATAACATCAATGGTGCTGTGAACTTTCCTCAAGTTTCACCGTTGTGAGATTAGTAGCAGGGCTTTCTTTTTATTTGGCCACCTTTTTGCCTAATTATCCCTAGCTTGGAGCAGAAATAGAACTGGTGCTAAAGTAGCTTTTTCAGTTTGTGTGAAAAAAAAATCTTTTCAAAATTTCACTTTAATCAAAATTGAACCAGAACCTAAAAGATTTCCCAATTTCCTATGAAGTAGAAATTCTGAGAATTCTTTTTTTTTTCCAGGCCTAAGACATATGATACTTCCCAGATTAAATATCTTCCCCGGAGTCTACATTAACTCAAAAATAAAAAGCCATTTCCCCCATTTTCATTGATGCAAAGAAAGTAATTTCTGTTGAACAGCTGCCTGAAACTCCAAGGTTTGTGGCCTACTTTATAGCCAAGGATTCCTGGGCTTTTCTGCTCCCTGTGCCAAGCAGGAAAGAGCTAACTCATGCTGACCTGATGACCTTGGGCTCCTAAGGGCACAAGTTTAGGAGCAGGCTGGCCCAAAATTCAAAATTCCCAACTAAATTCTGATCTGCAGTTGGCAAATGACTTGTGACAGAAATCTTTCAGGCTGAAAGCAGACACGTTTTTATTGGAAAATGTTATTCATAACGCTAACTGGGAACAGCATGAGGTTGTCCTACTCCAGGGGAAATTCTGGGAGTTCAGAAGAAATCCCTGTAAATAGGTTACAGAGAAGAGCAAATACTTTCTTCTGTATCTGTGCCAGTGAAACTGTCAGGATCACGCCCAGGGCACATACTAAAAGAGAGACTGTCTGTGGAATGATGATAAGAGCCTATTTTCTGGCGTCTATCATATGTCATGATCAGACCCATAAAAACGACGCACAGAACACATGGCAAGTTTCCACAGTTGCTGAAGCCAGGCACTGCTGTTGCACATCTCATTTATTCCCTGTCCTTTTCATCGATGGTAGGATTCAGTCACGGTTGTGGCAGCCCTCTCTGCAGAATTTGCACTGGGAAAGGTGAAGTTTTCCACTTTTCTCTTTTGTGGATTACCCACACAATAGCCAGGCTTGACAGGCTCCCTGATCTTTAAACACTTAGGAATTGCAAAGATGTTGCTAATGGATGGCACAGTTATAAATCAGTTTTAGAACTCATTATTCTTTTTCTCTTCTGACCGTGGCTCTCTGTTAGATCTGGCGTGAATGTGATGAGGAAGTGGTCAAAAACAAAATTGCCACACAGAGTAGTGTGCCCCTTGGAAAACAGAAAGTCAAATTTTCAAGGGGTAGTTTATTTTGTTTTGCAAATCCTATTTGTGCTTACAGTTATGAACTGCATTTGAAAGAAAGGGAAAAAGGATCAATTTTCCCCTGCATGTCTCAGAAGCTCCAGGCTCAGTAGCTGGTCCTTCTGCAGGTACAGACTTCTCACCTTTGATCTAAGAATTGAAAAAGAAGGGATGTGCCTCAGTCTGTAGGTGCCATACTTCTCTCTCACAACTGATATGCAGTCTATCCCAAAATAGAAGAAGTAAATACTAAAATAGAACGAACCTTGTCTCTCCCACACGAGCTGCTGTATTATACTTTGAAGCCAATGCAAATCCTGTTAGTAGTTTGTAAGTCCAGCTAGTGCACAGTACAGCATGAAAAAAATTGTAAGCAGCCGAAGTAGCAACCACATTGAATTTTACTTTTCACTTAATGAGGATGAAAGGATGAATAGATTTTATAAGAAAAGTTATGTCATAGGAAGACTTATGTTCTTAATATTAATTGTTATAAAGTTCTGGTTTGTATATTCATCTTTTAATTATGTCCTGTAGTACTATTCTGCTTTATTCTGTTCTATTTTATCTTATTCTGCAAATGAGGTCTTTAGAGAAAGAGATCAAGAGGATCTTTTGATCTTGGTAAATCATGGACTTGTTAGAGGAGGTCCAAAGGCTGATCATGGCCACGAAGATGATCAGAAGGCTGAAGCCCCTCTCCTGCAAAGACAGGCTGAGACAGCTGGGGTTGTTCAGCCTGCAGAAGGGAAAGTTCCCTCAGGGAGACCTCATTGTGGCTTTCCAGCACCTTAAGGGGGCTTATAAAAAGGATTATCCTTGTGGGCTCCTTCCAACTGAGCAGATTCTGTGACTCTGTGATTCCTACCCCAGTTCTGGGGGTACAGGTCAGTGTTCCATACGTGCTGTGAGCCCAGCCCTGCTTACACAACTCCAACAGTCATGGCATGCAGGGAAAAAATCCTATGGGATTGGAGACTCACATTTCCCTGCATAGGAGAATATTCAAGTAGAAGAGTGATGTTTGGGACAACAGAAAGGAAAGAAAAGACAGCAGCTACAAGGTGTGGGGACCACGGGAAAAGCAGAAAAGGACTGAGAAAGTCTAAGAATAGAATAAGAAGATCCTATGTAAACTAAATAAATAACAATAATAAAATAAGAAGGTCCCATGTAAAGAGCACATCTCCTCACAGAATATACAAAGAGCTCATAACTGTGTTACCATTTAGGATTATCATTGCTACTTGTGTTCATTGCTATATTAATAATAATTATCATAATCATTTTGATGGTAAGATTATTATTGACATGGTGCTAATAGCTGTGCTAATAAGTCCACTGATAATGCAGATGTGCTATTGTCCTGAGCTGTGACATTTTCATACTATTCATCCTTGTGGGTCCCTTCCAAATGCAATCCCAGGAAATCACCATTAAACTTATGTTGTGTCTCTTCTTGCCTTCAGGGCCAGCAAGTATCAGTCCCTCACAGAGGAGAACCCTGAGTGGTGGAGCCAGATACCACAACTGTGCTGTTAAACTGCTCTCTATCACACATTGAAATTCCAGGCTGGGGAGCTCTTCATTTCAAACTCTCCAGATATTTAGGATCCAGCTTTTGAAAATAAGATGCTGGGAGATATTTAGGCTTGCAAAATGCTTGTAGAAGTGCCTAAATGGGCAGAATTGTGGGTATTGCTGCCTATCTTAGACACCTGAAGGAAACTTGCATCCAAGGTGATGCTGAGCATTCTCCTAGAGGAAGGCTGTTCAGCTGGAAGCTCCCTGTGGCAGCACCATGTCATGAATTCCACAGTCCATGCAGGACACCAAGAGTAGGAGGTGAAAACAGGCACAAATACAAGGATGTATTTCAGGGTTTACTCTCCTGCATTTTTTAACGAAGAGAGTCCCAGATCTGTTAACAATTCGATAGGAAAAAAAATAGTCTTAAATATTCAGTAACATTTGCTTTTTAAAGATAGAACACCAGCAAAGAAATTCATATTTCTTGCAAATTCTCTGGGATTCACTAAAGAGGGAAACTAGAGCAGCAGAGAGATGGATCCTGCAAGATCTCTGCAACCATTACATCTGGGTGCCTGATTTTCTCAGTGACACAGAGACAAAAGGGAAAATGAGGAGGGAAAAATATGCATCTTGACTTCCTTCTAAAATGGAGCTGGTAGAGCGCTGAGGGACTTCTTCAGTTACAGCCATAGGTAACAAAAACATTCCTTTTCTGTGATGTAGAACCTGGGTGTGGGTTAAAAGGGAAAGGAAGGAGGATGACAGAAGGGCTCACAAAGGGACATTCCAGAATGTCTTAAAAGATGCAGAAAAATGAAGAGTTTATTTCTTTCCTGATCATGTTAACATTATTTTTAACCTCACTTCTTTATAATGACCCTTCTGGAAGGGTGAAAGATACATTCTTACAATTTTCTTTTAGTTAACTTAAAACATGCGTGCTGAGTTGTTGTTGGCTTTTACACTTGTAAAGAAAAAAAGGAGTAGGATGTTAGGGGAAAATATATTTCTGAAGCATTATTTGTTAAAATGTCTACAAAGAATTTCATGGTCTTCACAAGTAGATAAAAGGGAGACAGCTCACAGTTTGACCTTCCAACCTTTCTTGAGGTCTCAGTAGGTGATTTTGCAAAAACTGGAGCTGTTTCTGGCTGAAGCTGCATTGTTGTAGATTTGCAGTGAAATTTGCCTTCCTGGTGCCCCTCATAAAAATGCTGGGTTGCCCATAGTCTCAATGAGTCCATCAAGGATCATTTGTGGCAGGACAGTCCTTGTGAAGCCCATCACCTCTGGATCTTGCACAAAAAACCCCCCAAACAACAACAACAACGACAACAACAAAGACTTAATTTAAAAATCAAAACAATGCAGACAAATGAAAAAAAACCCAACCAAACAAAAAACTCACCATACGCAAAAATGTCCCCAAGCCCCCAAAAAACAGTCAGCAATGAAAATAGGCAATGAAACTGGGGTTTCTGCAGCAGTTTGAGTGAGAAGATGGTGACAACATATTGGCAGATTTGCAAGATGTGAGCTGAAAAAGAAACAGAACCCTTCCCACCCACTCCAATCCCATAAGCAAGCAGAAAACACAAGCGGGTTAGTGCTCATTCCTGAACAGCTGAAGACGTTGTCAGACATATTCTGCACTCCCACGTGAGTGGAGACATAAAACTGGGTGGTATTAACAGAGCAATTTTCATACCTACACCCACACTTTAAGGAACAGTGTTTTGATGATCTTGGCAGGCCCTTGATGCTTGCAGGGCTTTGACAGAGCAGAGCTGGGTCTACTTTCATGACTACCCCTGGGAGTCTAGACACTCAGGGATGTCTTAGATCCAGATTGTTTTTAAAAAGAAATGAATTCTAAAGCAAGGCATACTTCTGATCCAGCAGGTCTGTACAGAAAACCTGGTCTGGTATGTTCCCATATTGATGAGAACAGAAAAAAACAGGGAAAATATCTACACTGATGAGATACAAAGCCTTGAAGACTTGCCATAGCACTAGGTTCAAATATCAGTGAACAGAGCTATTTCTCAAAAATCTGGAAATTGAAGATCTTTCAGGCAACATTATTAGCATTTTATTTTCTAGAAATTCAGATAATATCTCTGGAGTTATTTTATTAGCGTAGAATGTACAAAGTCTTTCCTCATGAAACCATGAGTCAACAATATAATTCCTATAGCCAGAAATTTAGATTCAGGAAACCTGTTCAGCTAAAACCAGAGATAGTTATAACAGGGGATGAAGTAAGAATAAAATTTTGTGTGTTCTTTTCAGCCACTAAGTGCAAAGAGAAAATTGAGAAAACTCCAGGTGCAAGCTCAGCATCCCCCTGCTCCATTTTAAGGGGAGGGTATTAAATAGACACCACAAGTACCCGAGCAGAATCCATATGTAGATCAATAGTCTTACTGCTTCAGTAACACTGGATTTGATGAGTGTGAAGTGTAGCTAATGGACAAATTTCATAGCCATAAAATCTCCACTTCTCTTGTCTGTATATGCATCTATTAATTACAGGCAATTAATATGCCAATTAACCTCTTAGAACTCAGTGATAGTCAGCATTCTTTGAAATTAACATCATTCCTGATTACTTCTTTTACAGAAGACAGAAAAAACCCTAAAACTGTAGTATCTCAATGCTGGTCTGGATTTAAGGTTTAGGGCAAGGTCTGGTGTTTTATTTTCTCCCCTACCAAGGCCCAGAGAGGAAAGGACAGTTCGCAGAGAGCAGGGTGATCACACAACTCCTTTCATGTTTTTTGCTGCTGGAGGTGAAAGAAGAGGGTCAAGTGTGGGTTTCAGCCAGTCCAGTTGATTCTCTATGGATTACATCCCAGGGAATAAAGACACATGCAATATGACTGGCAATCCCTATATGAAACTTAGTGGGACTTGAGGTGGAAAGGAAAAGCACAAATGGTTATAGAGTCTGCTGTTTGAGCCCAGGGATGGTTGGAGGTTCTGGTTTGTGTTCCACAGGCACTGACTGCTAACCAGCCCTACTATGTCTTCAGAACATCAGAATTTCCTCTGAGTGGAGCTGGGTTATTGCGTACATTATTCAATGTATGTCATACCTACCTCCCTCTCATCTGTACAGCAGTCCAGCCCCCTTTGTCAGCCTTGCATGTCAGGTGCAAAGTTCATGCTCAGACCCCATGCTTTCCTTGATGATTTTCCACAATATTGTATAATTCCTCCCAGGGCTGCTCACAACAGATTTAGAGTGTGCCCCTAATTTGGAGAACTTCCAATCTGAGTAAGAGAGACACAAGCCATGAAGGCAGAGAAAGAATACCAGAGCAAGGCAGGAAGCACAAGGGAGGGCTGATAAAAAAGACTTTTAGCTGGAGGTGGCAAAGGAGCAGGTAATCAGATACTGCATCCTTGGATCACAGAATGTGCCAGGTGGCCACAAACCCTGAGGGTTTGGCTTGGCCACTGCAGAGATAAGGCCAGCTGCAAAGTTTGGATCCTGATCAAATGTTTGCAATCCAAACACCCAGCGAGTTGGGGCTATTTGGCACGGGCCCATGTCTAGTTTATATTAATGTTTATTGCCCGTTGGACATTTGGAAACTCTCGTTCATAATTCACACCTCAGCAACGCATGTTTGGCCACCCCGGTGGCAGGCTACAAATCTGACTCCTCAATGCAGCAGCACTCCTTTCAGCTGTGTGAAGCTGCCTTGCATGTGGCTTAAATATTGCAGCTGACAGGGCCTGAATGACAACTTCGTGGCTCACTGTTAGAAGCTCAGCCAAAAAAGCAGAAAGGCATTTCTCCTCCCAGGGCTTTCATCTTTCACATCCACTCAACGCTTTGGGTGAGCAGATCAGTGTCCTCTTTGCCTGCCTCTCTCTCCAGGAACTTCGTGTGGCAGCACTGTCACCTACAGTTGTTTCATTGCCTCCTTGGTCACACGACTTAGAGGTTTAAGTAGGCTCTGAACTGACCTCTCTGCTCTTTAATATTTTAAGTTTCAACTTAATGGTACTTAAAGATTAGCATAAATTCACCATTAGTCTCATCCTGGTAAAAGAACAAGACGGAGCAATCTGGACTCCCTCTCTTCAGAGTAGGAAGAGAAACAAATCATTATAATGAATAAACTTATGCCCTGTACTTCAAAAGTTAAACAGTTCAGCCCAAGATCCTCCTGTTTCATTTCAATATTTCAAGTATATTTTATTAACCAGTCTTCTACATTTAAGTCTGCTCTGTCTTTTCAAGCTGGGAAAAAAAAATACCAGCAAAAGATGTATTTCAGAGTCTATTTCTGGGAGCATGTTGGATACTTAACAAGTTCATCTTTCGTGAGCAGCCAATTCATGTATCAGCCCATAATGATTGCTTGGGTTCAGACTGCAGCACACATTTGCAGTCTCTGTTAGATCCCTTTCCTTGATGCAGGAAAGCTGAAGTAAATGTTGTCTTCATAATCCTTTCTTCCTCTTTTTGCTTGTAGTCTGTTTTGAGTATTTCGAGGTTTTTCCTCCCCCTACTTATACTCTGTCTTATGAGCACTGATGGGCACCTCCACAGACAAAAGTGAAGCAGGCAGTAACATTGAAGTACTCTCTTCTCTAGAGTTTCTAAATCATCCCTGGGGATCACTTGCCTGCTAAAACACCAAGGTTTAGTAGCCTGGGCACTGCAAGAAAAACTTCCCTTAGTAGTTCTTCTATATTACATAATGAGGCTAAAACCTGGCCTGTTTCTGGCCTCCAAAGTCTATCCTATGCAGCATGGCCTCCAATCCTAAACAGTGTGAGGCACCCACCATCCAAATAGTCACCCAGATATTATCAAACTTCCTTTAAACAAAAAGAACCCCAAAACTCAATCAAGCCCAGTCCAGAAGAACCGTCATTACAGTAACAAAGTGTTTTCTAGTTATAAATGCCAACACTTTTTTAGTTATAAAAGACAATTTCATCTCAGACTCCAGAGCAGAGCATCTAAATAACCTTTTGATTGCCCTGTTGACTTTTGCTGTGAGGAAAAAGCACCTCCCCTGATTGGGGAGCTGCTCAGTTGATAGAATCTGTTGAGTTTTTTTCCTTTTTTTTTAAAAAGAGAATCATCAGGGGTTTGATTTTCTTCTTTGTTGCCCCCTGCATGGCTGCCCACCCTGAGCACAGTTAGCACAAAGCCCTCTCAGAGCAGGCTGATGGAAGCGCTCGTGTTTTGCACCCAATCATCAGCACAAAAACAACCGCCCAAGGTTAAAAACAATTTTCCACTCATGGAAGCAAACCAGTGGTAAAAGGAACAGCTCAACCTTCATGAGCAATTCCAGCTGAACATTCCTGAGTGAAATATTTGCTATTCTTTTTTTTTTTTTAACCCTGAAGCCACAGTCCCAAAGCAGCCCAACCTTGTATTTTGCTGTGGCCACCAGCTCCCCAGCCCTCTCTCTGTATGGTCTTTCCCAGTGCAGCTGAGGGAAATGTTGCTCTGAGATATTTTCCTACTGTTATTTCTCCAGCTGTTGCCTGACCGGGGGCCAGAAGAGGCTCTGGCATGGTTTAGGGTCATCTTAAAATACTCAAGGATGGGACTTGTGTATCTAGCTGGTAGGGGTAGAGACAAAATTACTCCATTCATAACAGACCTTAAAGGCAAGATACATAGCATGAATACATATTAAAGACAATCTTTGCCAAGGATCTTGCAAACTGGAGTTGATTTACTATAACAATGTTGAAACATCTAAAAGGATGCTTTCAACAATATTGACAAAGAAATTTACATTTTAATATTTATTTCATCAAAACAATTCTTTACGATCTTGTGGAATGTACAGTCCTTAGGGCCTTCTTTCATAAGATTCTAAGAAATAGGGAGAGTTACAATTCTCCTGATCCTGTTGCAGTGTACATCTCCCCAAGCTTCCATAGAAAAGATGTTGCACTGCATAGGAGGATTGGGTCCTGCAGTAAAGCGGGGTCTCTGGATACTCATTAAAACCAATTAATAGTAAATTGGATTGTTGCTTTATCATCAGACCGACCTCATAATCTCAAAGTCTCTTTATTTGTATGTGACCCCATAATCTCTCTCTCCATATATGAGTTAACGATGCATATTTCTTAACCAGTATTTTAGCAGATTTTTTCTCAATTTAGGATTTTTTAAACTGCGTTTATTATTATTGTAACTATATATATATTAGTATTGTGAGATTTTATGTTTCTTTGCTTGTTTTATCTTTCTGGATCAATAATATACTTACATATAAAGGTCTAAAGCTATCTTCAGTTGCATCAGTGGAAGAATTTACTCTGATATTGATAAGGGACCACAGTATGCAAGGAGAAAAATGACCCTGGTTAGCAGGAGCCACAGAAGAACAAAATATTCTCACCAATAAAAAAAAACAGAGAGCAAGAAAGGAGAAAGAAAATGAAATAAAAAGTAAATGGCTGAACCCATTTACTCATGAGTCAGCTGTTACTCTCATATATAAAAGCTCAGTGAGATTTTGAAGTTCAAGCAAACCTGTAGATGTCTGCATGAACACTCAAGCCCACAGAAGGCAGACAAGCTGCAAATAATATCTATTTCAGATTAAGAATGCTTCTCCTTTGCCCTTGCTGATAATCTTTATATCCATTGTGTATTCACAAGCAAGGAGATTAGGTTCCTTAGTCCTCTAACACATCAGATATCAACCGTCAGCAAGGCTGGTTTAATTAATCATTTTCTCTCCTGATCATTACTTCCAGCATAAAAAGCCTATCCTCACTTTTTTCCATAGACAAAATGAGACAAAGTTTTACTAATAATTGCTTTTCCCCCAAGACTCTCTGCATTGTAAATAGTACAGATTCTATGGCTGTAGCAGCTAAAAATGAGTGAATGAGCCTATGTCTCCTATAAAAAGTCCTCAATTTTTTTTGAGTATTTGGAGGTATCAATGGTGCTTGGATTTACAATGTAACCAGGACTATAAGAATTGCCAAAGAGAAAGGCAAGCATATAATTCCAGCTATTTTGGATGCACTCACTCACTGCCACTCTTTTACAGACTTCCTTTCCAATATTTCTTTATTCATCTTATTAGGGGATTTTTCCCTTGAAATGAATAGTGCCTGTCCATGTTCTATGACATGAGGGAACTTTGATGTAAGGTTCCTGATTTTGGTGTTAAGTGGTCTGCCACCCTGCCCCAGTGTTTTGTGTTTCTTTTCTTTTTTTTTTTTTTTTTTTTTTTTTAAGTGAAAAGTATTTTCTTAATCATTGTGTCTGCAGTGGGTGAATTATTTTCACCTGAAACTTCTCCACTCTCTGCACATGGCAGAGACATGTCTATTAGTGATTACAACCCAACATAAGATTTTAAGTTATCTATTTTTAACAAGGATAGTAGAGAAATATTCTTGAATCTCCAGAGCATCTCATCTTTGCACCTCTTTAGTGAAGTGATGTCACCATGGCCGTATTTATTTCAGGTCTCATTCAAAAGAGACCCATTTTCTGCTCAGTGGATTATGAAGCACTCACATAGAGAGGAAAGAGATGCAGCAGCTCTTAAAACATTGGCAATAATGATCAGGTCAGGGTAAATAGGTCCTGGGTGGACAACTCTGTGGGACTGTGTACAACCTGGTGACATCCTGCCAAGCCTGAGCCACCACGGTTCCTCAGGAAGTCCAGAAAGGTACAAAGAGGTTTTGTTCTCAGCCTCTCCCAGGGAGAGGACCACCCTCCTTATCAGATATAACTCAGCCTAACATCCCTCACCCCTCTTTTTTGTGCATTGTGTCAGAATAGCTCCTGGTCAGTGAGTTCATTACATCACCAAAACAGTGGGAGCCAGGAAGGATGCACAAGAGAAAATCAGAGAAACTGAACGAAAGCCCTAAGTTTGCAAAAGATTTGGCATTGATCAGAGACTGTGTGGGTGGACAGTATCTCTCTTTATACACCAGGAACATGGAGTAATGATTAAGCTTCTGTTTTCTCCACTTGCTTATGCTGGCTTGTTGGTACTGAACATGTGCTAAAATACTACAGTGATTAGCATGTAGTCTTGTCATGGCACAGAGAGCAGGTAACCTGAAATCACCCACTCAGAGTGCACAACCAGCTGAGCTGAAACAGACACTTAAAGGAGAAGGTTTTCTCTTTCTTCCTTTAGCAGAAATATTGGAAATAGGCCAGAATATTGAAGACATAGTTGATACTATGAAAACAACAGAGTGTTTTCTTAGTAATAAATTCTTCACAGGCCATCCAGAAAAGGCTTTTATTTTAAAATGTTTCTTCAAAGAGAGCTGGGCTAGGGAAGGAAGTTTGACTCTACTTACTCCCTTGAACTTTGGGCTGAGCCACAGATCTAAACCACTCCCCAGATTATGGGCTAGAGAGCCAAGAGGTGTCTATTTTCTAATCACCACTCCTCTGGACTGCGGCTAAAATCCCACAAAACCAACCTAAGTTTTCAGCATAGCAGAAATCTAGGAGCAAGGGTGATAAGCTTCAGAACCCCAAGAAGGGGTTTGCAAATTACCTTCTTGGCATCTTCTAAAGTTTCAGATAATCTGTCTGATGCTGGAATTTACTGTATTCCTAAAGCTGACCAGAACCACCTGACACAAGGCCTCAGATGCGTCCATGCACAGCTGGAATGTTTGGACACAGCAGGGCTCTCCTGCCTTGTTTTTCCCTGTGCAATTTTTGTTCAGTGTTATTCCAGGATGCCATAAGAGCTGAATATTAAACAAAGGGATTGACTTAAAATATTCAGAGCTCTTGATTATGCTAGTTTCAGCCATTTCCCCTGTTCATCTGGGGGAACTGTTGCCTCTCCATAATGGATATGGCATCACTGCAGTCTGTGAAATGAGCAATTCTCCTAATTCCTCAGCTGGACTCCACTCTCTGTTCTTGAGTCCTGCACACTAAACATATGCAGCTTTGCATCCAGTTCTCAAGGTACAGTTTGGTTGGTGGTATTTTAGCTGTGCCCATTTTTCTAAATGTTTGAGAACAGATCTTGCTGCAGGTAAAGTGGTTGTGAGAGGAATAAGGCCACTGGCATCTTTCCTGCTTAAATCACCTCATCATACCTGTTTATAGGTAGATAATAGCATTCTTAAAAATGTCAACATTTAAGTCCAAGTAACATTTTGAGGGGCCTCCAATCTGAAAACCAATAGCTAGCTGTGCACAGAAGGAATTAATCCTGCTTTCTTTGGAACTTTGTCTTACAAGTGGTTGGCTCTGGCATGCATGAAACACAAACCCAGCTGAAGCAAGCTCTGTGTTTGGGGCATTTACAGGGGCCCTTTTCCCATGTGGCTGTTCCAGTGCCTGATGATGTGGGATACCACTCAGCAGCTTTTCCCACAGTAAGGGCAGTTACAGCATCTGTATCCTCTACCCATCTGTCTATTTTCATGGCATTTGTTAATTGTCTGGGAGAGCTTTAACCCTCTGTCACATTTGGTTGAAATCTGCCACTGGGATTAAAAAAAAAAAAAAAAAAAGAGACAAGAGACAGACATCCAGGCAAACCTCATGCCTGGATGATATATATAATTTATTTATAAATTATATAAATATAATTTATTTCCTTAAGAGAAAAACCTGGAAAACAACAACAACGCCTCCAGCAACAGCAAAACCATGCAGTGACAAAACTCACACACTTTGAAAAGCAATCTTCATGATTCTTGAGGAGAGCACAGAGAAAAACTGTTGGTGCTGAAATGCCAGGCACAAGGGACCAGGGCAACTGGTCTGGGAAGTGCATGGGAGGGCACCTTGTTTGGGAAGTGTATGAGAGCAGCTCCATGGGACTGTTCAGCCCTGGGCTTTGCAAAGTGAGCAATTTCAACTTCCCTCTCCTCTGGCAGCCCCTCCCCAGGTTCCCACTAGCTGAAGGGCTGGGCTTTCCCTGCCTCCAAACCCAGTGCTCTGTCACTCACTGAACTTTACCGAGGGCATCCTGCTCTCCCCATGTGCCAAGGGCCAAAGGGAAAAGTCTTGTGCTGGACCAGGCTTTCCCTTATCAGCCCCCCTCCAGCCATGCTTCATCCATAGCAGTTCCAGTGCCCTGCAGGAGAAGACACTGGGATGGTGGCTCTCATGGATATCCCCAGAGCTTGTGGGAAAGTACCACATGTATTGGGTTGGGAAATCTATAGGTTACCTAATTTTCCAAAATGTTGCATATCTGCTGAGAGTCCCTTCCCTCTTCTCAGGCTAGGTTCTGAGCAGAAAAATTCCCTTTTATATATTAATTCTTTAGAAATTTTCAGCAATGGCTGCTTAGCTAAGACAAGGCTGAGAGCTGTTCCTTCATTTGTTCAGGAGGCTGAGACCAGGTGAGCCCCAATGATGCCTTCCAAAGTCACCCATTCTGGGGTTCAGTGAAAATGCATATTAGCTACTTCAATCTGCCTGACATGAGAGATATTAGACCAACATATATTTTTCTTCTATTTTAGAAAAAGTATTCCATATCTATTTTCTCTTTCCATTTGTGCCTTTCACCCATGCAGTGTGACTGTTGTCTGCAGCTTTCCTGTCGCAGGAAGTGAGATCCTTGTATTAGCACAAAGAAAAACAAACCACCTCCCACCAGCTACAGCAGAAGTGTAAATTACCATGTGGATAGTTGAGAACTCAACATTTATGCCTATTAAAATATTAATGAAGAGTTCTATCTGATTTTTCTATATTAAAAAGGAGGAAATTCTGGAGTACGTGATTACTGTATAATATGCAATTTTAAAAGATCTCTGTTGTTTAGTGTTCTAAATCACATACCTTTGAATATTGGTTTGGGTTTTACTCCTTGATCTCTCTGATAGGCAGAACAAAAGATAAAAGCATAGGAAAGAAATAGTGCAAGGCAGTCCAACTTCCCTGAAGTGATGGATTGAGTGGGTGGTAGCTATTTGTCAAGGAAGTTCATCTGGTAAATTCCCAACTGACTCCATGTCAAAGGGAATAACTGAATTTCAGCTCCACGTTAGCCAGGCAGATCAGCATTTCAGAGATAACTGGACTGCAGTAATATTTCACAGCACCCATACTTTCCTTCATGGGGAATTATTCCAAAGAGCTCACCTGCCTGCAAATTCACTAGCCGGGCTGGAAGGGAAACAGGAAGGAAATAATGACAAAGGATTTTATAGGCTGGTTTTGTTTCTAAGGTTCTTGTTTATAAAATGCAATCAAGACAAGGAAAAATAATTTCACTGTTTCTCCACATTTACTTGTTTCCAGTCTGAACTGATAACAGCAGGTATGCAAACTTTCCTTCTTCAGCTGGTGATTTGCTCTCTGATCAATAGTAAGCGTTGAGGTGTTATTGATGTGCCCTGAATGGTGCCTGCCAGCTCTGCCAGAACTCTGCAGAATGAGGCAGATCCACTGCCACATTAACTGTCACGTGCCAGAGATTTTCTGGTTGCAGAAAGACTTTTTTCTTCTTACATTTGTATTGTTAGCTTTCAACACAAACTACGGCATCCTACACAGGTTCGTCTCTGCTTGCCTTTGAGTATTATGGAGAAAAGGAGGCAACTGCCAGGTGTGTGTAGGGGTGGTTCAGACCTCTGGCTGTAATGACAGCCACTGAATGCTTTGGTGCTAAATGGTCAGCATGAAATATTTCTTCATTGAAGTTAGGGGAAAGTTCAAAGCAGATTACTTAGACTTATAAAATCCAAGCCAGAAACCCAATTGCAATGACACAGATTACATAGATGTAGATGACAGAAATAAAAGCAAGCTGCACTTAATCTGTTTGCACTAAGGATAAACTTTAAAGACTGCTCTTTACTCCCTCCTATCCATCTGACAGGCTACAGATGTTTACCTATCCCATTTGCTAAGGAAATACATCCTCTTGCATACCTACATTTTGCACTGTTCTCTCTTGGAACCACGTTCCGGCTTGGATTTTGGGTTCCTGCCTTGGTGTCCCAGCCTCCTCCACAGACTGAGCACTGAATCTCATGTCAACATGGAAAATCACAGTTAGGCTCAGTATAAACACTGAGAACCAGTACAGACAAAGTATTTCTGTTTCTTCACTGAAACTGTAGGCATGGATTTTACAGTGACACTGGATCTGGGGTGATGAAATCCTACTCCTCCCTGTAAGTGAAACCATGATAATTATGTACCGAAAAATCCAGCTTTGGTCTCTTAGGAATGTCTTTAGTTAGATGCTACCAGTGCTTGCGAACGAACCAACGTGTGTACAAAAAAACCCTGTACCTGGAAAAAAAACCAAAGACTCTGCTGCTAAGAAATATGGAGTTTTGGTCACAAAATTCACAGGAACTATTTGAGAAGTAAGTTTAAAATTTGTCCATTATATTTATCTGTGAAGCCTGCCTTTGGCATATAACAAGAAGTGAAATCAAATCGGGGGAATAAAAAAAAGGAAAGAAAAAAGTAAAACAGCGATTTAGAAAATCAGAATATACAAAGCAGTAACTAAGCCAGCAACAGTTACAGTGGCAGAATTATCAGCAAATTGAAAGGCAATCTGTGCATTATATTTATATCATTAACAACTTCAGTTATATGGCCTTGAAAATGCAAGACTGGATCTGCAGCTCTCTACTTAGAAACCAGCTTATTAACCTCACTGGAGATCATCTCACACCAACTTAGGGTTTGCCCATGTAAGTGATGGGAAAAAAAGAAAAGGGTTAATATAGTGAAATGTAGCTTTCAGCATGAAACGGCTGATTGATTCTTGTCCTTTGGTGAAGGGTACAGAAATACTCAAATAAGGAAGAGGAAAAAAGGGAAGAAATAGCTGGCTTGATTTTGGGAAAAAGCTGTACTTAAGGGCTTTTTCCATAAATGTATCATGTTCTTTCAATGAAATTGAAAAATGCATTTTACATTAAAATCAAATGGACTAATTATTTAAAAATACTGAAGGAACAGAGGATGCCATTTTGCCTGTCTGCTCCTTTTGTGGGTTGTGAAAAATGACTGGTTCTTGCAAAATTTTGAAGCCTTGAGCTCAAACAGACCAATTGGGGAAGAAGCTATCTAGTAAATTAAAGCCATACTAAAGATGGAGATTTTACATAATTGCTTTCAGGAGCTTTTACTTATTAAAACCCTAGACTTTTAGGCTAACATTGTTAGACATTAATATGTTTCCATCTTTTTCCTAGTACATACAAACCCAACCTTTAATACAACTATCTGAGATTTTATCTCATCTGTGGGCTTCCAGTACATGTTCCCTCACTGAAGATCATATGTGTGTGAGCAATTTTTACTTGCAAATGTATTTTCGTTGACTTCAAGTAACAGTGTGGGTCTTAGCCTATGCTGAAGGGGTTCCTTTTAGGAATATGTTCCCAAGGGTTGGTTCATCACACTGCAAATACCCACATTGATTTATTTTATCCAACGACATGAAGACAGTTTGGGTGGTATTACTGAAATATTTGTTTATTTTTAATGGTTCTCATGCACATCTACATTTTTTAGGAGTCCACATTTTTTAAACATGGGACAAATTAACTCAAACAAAACAAACAGCTCAAAAAAACTGGCATAAGAAGCCTGCAGGTCTACACCAAAATCTTTTCTGCAGCTGTTTCCTCTGGGATATAAAGAAAAAAAAATCAAATACACAAACAAAACCCTCAAATAAACCAAACAAAAATGCATCAACAAACCAGACCCACCAATAAGCCTCCCTGGCTGTTGCATGCAGTGCTTGAAAGAGGTGCTGCCACACATATATACACAAGCACTCAATAAAATCCCTCCACAGGGAAAGCACAGAGCAGCTGGAAACCCTTTCTGTGTGCCCAGATTAGCCGCAAAACTGTTTAGCAGAGGGCTAAGCTGGCAACAGGATTCTAGTCCCAAAGACTATTTTATTCCCACATAACTTTCTTTCAGTAACAGTCATTTCAGTCTTCTAAATAGAGAAATATATATTCTTTTCAAATGAAAATACTCAGCATTTAATTGCACAGCAACATTCTGGTCCACACACCTTTGGTGTCTTGGTATTTTTGTGATTGATTTCAAACGAGGTCAATGTCACACCAAAAAAGAATAACCTTCTCTTCTCCCTCGTTGCTCTCTACTCCATCCCCTGCTCTCACAACTCACAATCCCCCTGGACACCTTAACCACAGTTCAATACAGTTTGGCTGCAGTTAAAGGTCAATGAGCAATGATGAATGGGGGAGCTGCAGTAGCTCTAATTCCTGCCACAGTCATTCGGGTAAAATGGTCATCTGGTGGAGCTGCTGAAATGGAGGCATGTGTCTAAGTGGCCAATTCGCTTAGTCCTTGAGCCATTAATAAAACTTTTGGGCTATTAGATCAAATAGTAGTGGCATGAAATGACAACATGATCTGAATCCCAGACAGATACATGAGCAGACATTTGGAAGAGACAATTACATGAAATACAGAAAAATTGATATTATATGATTATACTAATTATTGAATTTAGATGTATCTAGAATCTATCTTTCCTTTGGCTGCATTCTTCATTGCTTTTGTTTACAGCATGGATTATACATCTGGATGTTGGGGGACAGAGGAGGGCAGCACCTAGAGCATATTGTCCCCAACCTTTTATTTCACAGATGCTGGATCTAAATTCGATCTTTGCCTTTTTTTCCCAGATGGCTGTCACAGGACTTTTTGGGATTACTTAAAAAGGGGGTTACCATCACTCTCCTTTTTTGAGACCATTAAAAGGCATTTTTCCATCCCCAGAAGACAGATATTGGGAGGCAGGGAGGGAATGAGAAGAAGATTCTTCAGCTTTAACTCTTGCAGTCTCACAGCAGGACTTGGAAAAATATACCTTATGTGTTTGCTTTTTTCTGTGTTACTTTTTCCTTCACTCCTCTGTCCGAGTAACCATTAATAACCACTAAATCTCCAGGATACTGACCCCAAGTGTGTAATAAAGGCAAAATCTTGACTGAATATGACTCACTTGGTGGGATGGCAGCCAAGAAAAGAATTTAGCAGTAGTTCCACTTATCACACCTTGTGTATTGGAGTCCTATTTTTCTATTGATACACAAGGACAGCATTTCTCTCATAAGGATAAATAATTCTGATTTTGAAGATAAGTTTTTCAGGTTTTCAAACTCAGAATTAAAAGCAGATGAGGACAAGCCAAGTCTCATTAGGGAAATAGGAAAATGTAAGATAACGTGGTTTGGCTTTTTTTGTTTAACATGTATTAAAACAGCATTATTTTAGAATACTAAAGGCCAAGCAGGGATTTTGCCTTCAGCTTGCATAGTTTTCCTTTTCTTACCTTTTTTCATATATGTATTTGCACATATTTTCTACTTTTACAAAGGACAACACATGTTCCATATGAAACAGAAAAGATACTCAGTCTAAATATGCACCAGGGTAATGTTATGAATTCACTAGTGTTGTTTGAACTAAACTATTACTTTTGTGTAAAGGTATTTCCATATGTAAATTTCTGTAGCATCAACCTACATTATTCCAGTTAATAAGCTAAAAAAGAAAAGTTACTCAACCACAAACAATGGAGATGTTCTATGATTCCAAAATTTTGTGTTATTCAGTACTCAAAGCAATAAATTACTTATTCATCTTTGAATGAATGGAGTTTGTTTTTTGGTTTTTTTTTGTTTGTTTGTTTGGGGTTTTTTTGGGTTTTTTTTTAAATATTGTGCTTTATTCTTTACTGTATTCCTTGGTCTTAGCATGATGTACCTGTACATGCATAACTTATATACACAGATTTATGTAGAAACATAGTGGTATATGTTAGTGGAACCTGATGGAGGAAAAAAATAGTCTAATCTTTTGTTTGTGACTACCAAGAGGTTATTGATAAAGGAGAAAGAAGAATTAGACAAATGCCAATTTAAATATTAGCTGATAAAAACAAGAGCAGCATATTTGTAACTACTTGATTTGTAATGAAACAATCACTGTTAATTTTACATCAGAAATAACATCTGTTTTGTATATATTTTTCCTTCTGAATTAATTAAAACAAGTGGAAACATGAAACATGAAACTCAATAGGTCACTTCATATATATCTATACAATTATATGTATGTGTGTATTTATATTTTATTCTATATATAAAGGACTTATTATTCCACTCCAACAGATGGCAAAAGTGAGTAACCAAGGCTAAGATCTGACTCCATCCATTTCAAGAATGACTGGAAAGCAGGGTCCTTAAACCCTCTTACTCAGTTACTCCCCAATGCTGTGAATGACCATACTGGGGTTTTCACTTAAATGTGCCCAGGGTACCTCAGACAGCTCCTCTGAGCATCCTGCTCTTGCCAATGTACCTCCTTCTGATCCAAGCCTCGAGGGTTCACTCTTCCATGGATCATTTTGGCACACTGTAGATAGTCCTCAGGGTGTCAGTGTTGGGTAGACACACTCTGTAGCTCTCTGCTAGGCCTGGGCTTCAGGGTCCAGACTCCAATCAGTGAAAAAAGCTGGATGTATAAATCAGAATACCTCTCCTCTCTGTGTATTCTTTAAACTTCATGCTATGCTCCATTTAGAATCTTCAAATGTAACCAGTTTGATGTAATACCCACAGAAACCATTAATTGTCCACTGGGCTCATTGGGCAATTAATGGCTTCTGTGAGGGTATATGAAGATGAACAAGTGAACTGTATTTGTTCAAGAATTTCCCAATTTAGCAAGCAAAAATTGAGTAAATGGCCCTAAAAGTGCAAGTACAATACGGCAGAAAGGTAACCATCATGTCTGAGGTGTTCTGAAAAGAAGGCAGCTACTGATCCTAAATTACTCACCATCAATATTTACAGGATAATATATGTGTGGCAATGTGTGGCACGCCCCAAAAAGCACACAGGGAGTATTTTCATAGTCAATGAGGTATGCAACTATTCCTATGTGATTAAATACCCAGTTGTAGCATTCAGTCATGTTACTTAATTATTATGCCCAAATCTTTGCCTTTTAGAGGCATGCATGACCCATGATTTATGCAGAGAAAATTGGTAGCAGTATACAAGAACTGTTTTTATTCACACATCTTCCACCCTTCTGTCTCAGTAGAAAAATTAGGTGGGACTTCACAGGGAAAACTAAAGAAATGAGGCTATTATCAAACAAGGGAAGAAACTACTTAAAAAACCCTGGTTTTCAAGTGTAAGCAATTTGACAGCTTCCTCTTCCCTGTTACGATGGTGCTTCAGCTCCTTCATGGTGTAGTTGCAATGTTTACTGTCACCTGAGAGAGGCTGTGTCAGACAGGTGCAACACAGGTCATTTGTGTTCTACTCATCAAAACATCTCCCTGCTGTTCTGCAAAGCAAGCAGGAGCCAGCAGCTGAAAGAATGCACATTTTATAAACTTCCAGGTAACATATAGCCCAATGACCTCAGCATGCCTTATGCATGTGGTAGTGATGTGATATTAAGGCCTGGAAGTTGTTTATAGTGTTTCTCAGTTAGTTAGTTAGTTAGTTAGTTAGTTAGTTAGTTAGTGGCTGTGACTAGAGAGACTGTTCTGGATGTAACTGAAAGCTATGCTGTGCACACATGCCTTCTTTCTGGTCATTTCTTCAAACCCTTTATGCCACCCAGAGCATTATGTCAGCTGTCCTTTGCTGAACAGTACCTTTCATATAACATTTTTGTAAAAGGAAATGGAATTTATCAGTTCCACTGCATTCAACATAATATTTACTAAACATCCACTCAGCTGCCTGCTTCATTCAATCCCACCACTGCCAGCAAGGAAGTAACGTTGGAGGAACAAGGCAAAGAACTTCAGTCATTGTAAATAACTTCAAAAAGTTCAGAGCTTGCTGGAGACCAATTCAAAACCTGGATACAACTTGTATGTCAATCCTAATTAGTAGAAGAAATGGATGTGTTCAGCAGATACAATTCCTCTACAATTCCTATCAGAAACGACAACAGCTACCAAATTTTACAAATGTTAACACTGCCATCAGATGAAAGATGAAAAAAGGTAGAGCTTCTTGAAGAATGGCATTTGGGCTGGGTGAAAATCTCTGCTAATGATTTCTCTTGCAATTTCTTTCATAGCCAAGAACTTTTTCTCAAAAGAGTGGAAAACCAAGACCTCTAACTGAAAAAGGGAAGCTGCCCTTCTGCTTTTCAGGTGTTGATAAAGACATGAAATTTCCAATGTATTTTCATTGGAGCATTTCATTTTATAGAATAAACTAGTACAAAAAGCAGACTTCTTCCAGTTAGCTTTACTATCCAGCTCAGCAAGAGGTACTTCAGTCACTGCTCTGCTTCAGTTTCATGAGAGATCAGGTTTCTAAGATCCCAGCTCTGGCTACAGCAGAATACTGATTGGAGAACTGTAGAATAGAAACTGTTAATCATATGACCTCAAGCTCCTTGTGCTGTCCAGTCACCACTCTGCAGCAAGGACCTTGGCAAGACTGCTTCATTTGCACTCTCCCCTGCCCAGGCAGTGCAGAGCACAGATCTCTGAACAGTCTGATGCCACAGAGGTATTCCCTCGAGCTCCCTGTCAATGAAAAGTGAGAAGGGTTCATGTAACAAGGGATTCCAGGAGCATCCAAGCCAGTCTGCTACCCTGCCTTTACAACAATGTCCAGTCAGTCTGTGATGCTGCTGACACCTGAACTTGTTTGTCTCCTCTGGTACATGAAAACTAACGTCAAGAAGCACCAAGTCATTTGTTGTGACAGCGCCGAGTTGTACCATGAGCATCCCTCTGGTGTGCAGTCTCCAAGTGCAGCAGGATAGTGCACACAGCGCTGCTACAGAAAAATACCTCTCTGGCTAATGTGTAAATAGCTCTCTTCATCAATTTATCTTCTATTTTGAGGCTTTTCTTGAAGCTCTTTTATTATAGTTTCTGGGAACAGTGGTTTGTGTGTCAGTGTTGAAATTGAAATAATAGCTGTCATATTTACTCTCAGTTGACAGTCTTCATATTCCTTGCTGCTATGTGGAGCTCAGCTGAGCTACAGGCATAACTGTCAGGCTTTGCCTGTGCTGGACACAGTCTGAGAATGCCCACCATCAATTAAAAACATGGTGCAAACCAGTGCCTTTTTTGGTTTTTGGGATTTTTTGGACACCATCTTTTTAAGTACTGGTTGTCCAATGTATGCAATCTGCCATGTTCTCATTTTGATCCAGGACAGCTCTGCACACCTTTTTATCTGGAGGAGCTGGGATTCTGGTGACTTCTTCACATAGGAAACTAATCCTGTATCAACGAATTGTGGAGTTCACTCTGCAGACTCTGCCAAGTGACCTCCTTCCTCACTAACATGAATTAACCAGCATTTTATGTTTTGTTCAGCTTTACTCTAGGTTTTTCAGTAGTTTCTCTTAATTTTCTTCCCATATCACATTAAGGCACATTCTGCTGTAAAACAGTCCTCAAAATTGCAAGACTCTGCTTACTCTGAGCCAATCCTACGCATATGTTTTCATTTTTACATGGAATTCAGGGTTCTTCACATTTCTGCACTACAACTTCACAGTCAGCCTCTGTTCTGCTTAACAGGAAATTATTGACTGCAACAAGCTTTGGATAGCCAGCTGCTGTTGGGAACAGGGCTACCTTCAGAATTTCTTCATTCCTACTGGCACTGCCTCCTCACAAACACAGGGAAAAGTACCTCCTGAATTTCCTTCTGTTGCCTTCCATGCTTCTGGGGAGTTCTGGGTCTGAGAGAGATCCTGAAGATCCCCATTCTACTTAGTCTGGTTTTGGGTTTGGTACCACGTGGCGCTCAGCAACTAGTTGGAGATAAGGTGCTTGACCCATCTCTATTCCGTCCCATGTCTCTGTTCTGGCTGCCTCCGGTTTATAGCATGAGGCCTTTACAGATATTATTCCTTCTGTGTTTAATAGATCACTGTGGCAATTCCCTGCTCTTGCTGTGTGATTTAAGATAATACAGCTCTTGCCCACAGCTGTCACTTCAAACCTTTTTAGCCCTTTGGGCTTGCTTTTTGCAAGAATATGCAAGAAACTTCAGATTTTACAAGGCAGTTTGCCATACCAGCTTACATTTTTGCAAATAAGATCCTAAGAACTTTACTGGAAAATACAATTAAAGATGTTGGAGCTGTAGTTGAAATAAATCCAAGTTATTCAAATGGATAGCTGCAATCTTATTTTTTGAAACACATTTTTGCAGCACACGTTAGCACACAGCTCTTATGTTGCTCTGGGAAAAGTGGAAGAAAATACAGGGATATTTTTGACTGCAAAGATAAAAGAGAAATCCCAATGGAATTTGAATCACACATCCTTCAGGAGCTGTAAGAGCAAATAGAAGGAAGCATCCTTAGCAGGTCTAACTGGCAAAACTACATTGAATTTTAATAGTTTTTCTCAGAAACTAGTGACCAAAGCCAGTGAAAACTATGCGCTCTTTAAAAAGTCAATGCAGTAACTACCATGAGATGAAAACAGTGACTCCACAAATCTCCCTGCAGTGACAAAGACAGATTTCATGCAGCTTTATATCCCCTGCCAGCAGCTGAGTTGCAGGTTACATTGCATTACCCACCTGATATGTTTACTGACAACTAGAACTTTAAGTTTTTTAAAACTGCTGAGCAATTTGAAGGGACACAGTCTTTTAAAACTGTCAGGCTGATACAAATGTACACTTGGGCTGTGCTTGTATGCAGGTGAACATTTCAGTGCCTCCTGGCCAGCAGCTGTTCTGAACTGTAAGTATGAGAATCACAGGAGATGCCCACTGAATGTCTGGTTATCAGAGAAGACCATGACTGCTCTAATGCCAGCTCATGGATTCCCACACCAGAACATTACTAGGCAGGACTCTTAACTTCAAAAAGACAACTACAGATACGCCTGAGCAAGTTTTTTGGGACTAGTCAGAATAGGGAACTTTCCATGCATGTTTAGCTAGCAACTTCCTTTGTGAGCCCTTATATGACACTGAGTTGGATGGCATAAATATGGTCTATGCTTCATAATTGCTTTAAAGGGTTTATACTTTTTTTTAAATCTCGTTTTGCAAGATGCCTTAATTTCCATTATTCATAACCTAATTAATGAGTGCAACTTTATGGTTTTGTTTTGTACATTGAGCCCAGTGCTCCTGTACAATGAAATTTTGGTTTTAAATACAGCCTTTACATTACATGTGTTACCCACTGAAAAGGCTAAAAGAAAAGAGATTAAGAGGGGCTAGATTGACTTGAAGGGGGAAGTGACAAACTGCACATTGAAAATAAATATTGCAATTACCTTGCCTGAGCTGGAAGGTAGCCATTATCAATTTTATATTCAGCAGCTGTAAAAATCTGGAATATCGTACTATCATGTAGCCCATCTCATCCTGATCTGGTTTGAGGTCCCAGTTCTGTCTTGAAGGTAACAAAAGAAACGCTTCGGCATAAATAAGTGGCTATTCAGACTGATTGATCAGAGAAACTACTGGAAAGCACATTATCCACGTGGTCAGACCAGACTGTACTCTTTGTACCCAAGAGCAGGTTGTTCACACTGGTTGATGGCTAAAGAGGAAGGTGGGGTTATGTTTGGTTGGTTCTTTGCCAGGAGACTCCCCAGGATGATGGTAGCAACAGGCACAATCTCAATGACCTGTGAGGTTTGAATAGTCTTCTCTTAGCAGGATGTAAATGGTCAGGTTGCCTCAATCAGTTTAGATTTGGTTTCCATGGGGTTAAGGAGGTACTAAAGCCTCCTCCTTAACCTATGTAGATTTGCCACTGTGGTGGGCAAAAATCCCTAATTTCTAGGGATTTACACCTTTGCAAAACTGAGAGTATTTCTTGCTAAGCTACTTCAAATGGTCACAAGCTTACTTAACTGAAGCATTTTTATTTTAGCCAACAATTTCAAAGAGCTGAATGTTCTCCCCTCCCTCAAATTAAGGTCTGACCCTTTTCTCAGCCAAGTCAATAACAAAAATCCTAATGCACTTTAGTGAGAAAAGATGGGAACCTCCCCTTGGCAAGTAAGGATCAAATCCTTTTCAATTCTGATTTGCATTCTTTCTATTCTTAAAGAATTTGGCCTCCAAAGAGAAAAAGCATTATTTCCTGATGACTTGAAATAGACAGATATTCCCATTTTCACAGCTCTATTGACTCACTAATGCTAATAAACCCACACCAAAAAAAGTGAATTTGAGTGGAATATGCAGCATAAATTCAGAGGATTCCTGCCTAGCAGAGAGACTTAGCAGTTCAGTCACATTTTACTTCACAATGTTGTTACTTTTAGGGTATATCAATGAGACACAGCACCAAGATTGGATGGAGCCACAGAAATTGTGGCAGGGTATTGTTACAAGGTCTTCTTTCCTACAAGTTTTCAATGCAATTTATTTTGGATGAAAGTCAGTGAATTTGGTATGCAGTTTATAAGGAATTATGAAATAATGAGGAAAGACAACATCCTCTCTCACTATTAAATCACATGGAAACCTTTGGTAATCATTAAAGCTTTTGTTCATATCTTGATATCAGCTAGACTTAAATATGTTGAGAGAAATTCTGAATATAAATCCAATTGAAAATCCAGGTCAAATACCTTCATTTTTCATGAAGCGGAGATTAAAAAAACACTGGGCAAAGAGTATCTGTCTATCCGTTTAAAAATGTCGCATAGAGTAAAAAAATACATCCATTTATCCCCCTGCAAGAGGCTTATAAAGAAGGATGGTTTTATAACCAAAGACACATTGCCCTAAACAAAAATGGGTCAGCTACGCAGCTGCAAATTGGAGAGCTCCAGCAGAGATCTCAGAATTTCCCCTGATAATGTTAGAGCCAGCTCAAAGGAGTGTCTACCAAAGAGTTATGAGATGGGCATGTTGAGGGTTGAAAAATACAGAGTAATTACAAGTAATTTCCATGTACTGAGGCCCAGGGTCATTTGTGTGTCAGTCCTCAATACCACAGCAAATGGGTTTAGGCTATCATAATGCTGATACATTTAGAGCACTGGGCTTTCTGTTCATAAGGTGCTTGGGTGAAATACTAGACTTTTATAAAAACTCATCTTAAATGGGTTCACCTCAAGTACCTATTTTTTGAAGGGTTACTGTAAACCATTAGGCTTGTATAGATAATCATTTGCAAGTGATGCATATGGAAAATAAAGACAGGCATTTATAGAGAAGACTTGCATCAAAAGGGCTGAGAATAAACATTGCATCAGACATCCTAAATGTCTTCTGGAAAGATCATGCAGAACAATGGATTAATGACTTAAAATGAGCTTAATTAATTATTAGCCAGTAGGCTTCATGAAGGCTCATAACTTTCAACAGAATATAAATCATAAGCAAACTAGATGTAGGGTCTGCATTATGCTGAGAAATAAAACCAGACTTCCTTTAGGAGCAGACAAAGCTGAAAAGACATTGCCCTGTAACACCACTTATTTAATCAGGGACAGCAACAGAGTTGAAGCTACACAAAAAATGAAGCCCAGTGACAATGTGGCTGTAATCCAAGCTGAAAAATTTGCAGGATCTCCTTCAAAGTCTGTGGCTTCTGCTTCATTGTTCACCTACACAAACAGAGACATGGAGATTTAGCGCAAGGAGAATAAACTAAATCTCAGGCAACAAACTTCAAAGAACTTCTGGCTGAGGCTGAAGTGTGACTGTTGGGTCACTCAGCTTGTAGTGAAACTGCCACTAAGTCACTGGGCCCCAGCAGTGCTGGGTTTTGTCACAAGTTGCAGTTGTGAAGATGTAACTTGCCTGGCTGGTTAGGATACAGACCCTCAGGAAGCTTTCTCAGACTCCACGTGTCAGCTCTCCCTCAGCCATGCAGGGGCTTGTCTGGCATTGCTATCTAAGATAATCTGGGGAAATGTGTTGAACAGATTGAAATGTTCATCTAAGACCTGTGAATACAGCTTAAGATTCTCTTGAGAAATAGCCATGCACAGTGAGAGCCAATTCAGGGATAGAGCACTTATTCCCTCCTTTACACAAACAGCTTGACCAACACATAAAAAAAAAAAAAAAAGAAAAAGAAAAAGAAAAAGAAAAAAAACCACTGCACAAACCACTTTTATGCATCTTTCAGCATCAATCTCCCATTGCTGAGCAAGGTGACAGACCCAGATCCTCAGCCTCATTGCTAGGTAAAGATTGCATCAAACTCCTCTAGCTGATGCTAGCATGAGGTGTGTTCCCTTTTATCCCTTTTATTTCTCAGGCACTTTGTCTGTGCTTCAAAGGTTCTCCAGCATACATATGGGTATGTGTACATGCCATTTTCCACTCAGATGTGAACTCCAGCTGCCTGTGCCTCTCTTTGGGCAGATGTGAAACAGCTCCAAAACAGGAGTCATGTTGCTGTGGTTAGTGCAGAACCCAGGCTTTTGTACCTTTGGAGCATATTTATTCCCAAGTTAGCTGCTGCTTTGTCCTTTCTTCTTCAGAGAAGGTTCACATCATGCCACTTGCAGGACAAATGGAGAAAAAAAAAAATAAAATCATGATTTCCCACAAAGAGCAGTGTCAGCTTTCTTTTCTTTTCCAGTTATTTCTCTCCAGCATGAAAAGAAACTGTCTTTATTCAGTGAGAAATCTCACCATAGCCAATTGATAAGCAAAGAAAGCCTTGCTGCAGATGTAGGTTATTCTGGTGGGTGTTCAAGTTTGCCTGGCAGCATTCCAGCTAGCAAGGTTGGCTTCAGGGTACGTACCCTCAGGGATGGCTGTGGGCGAGCAAGATCAGCACTGTTCCAACAGGCTTCCTGCTTTGTAGGACCCAGGGCAACGTGTCCTCTCATGTGAGCCCACACTTCAGACATCCCAGTTTAGAAACTGCTGCAAATCCACCCTGACACCCCCCTTGCTGATGATGGTAAATGCTCTCCTATGAGGTAAATTCACTAACAGGCATCCACTTGGTCTGCTCAAGCAGTCTCTTAAAAGGCAGAGCAAATTTGTGTTGTTCTGCATGTCCCATCTTAAAAAGAATAAATTGAATAAATAATAAATAGCAACAGGGCTTAGAGTGCAGCTGCTCTGACTTTCCAGGTCTTGTCAGCTGTCTCTTCCTACACTGCCAGCTGACCCACTTGGTTGTAGTGCAGGTACTGTGGACATGTTTTATGAATGATGTTTTGTTTGCTCTTCTGTCATCGAACCTTGTCAGACTGCAGCTGGAAGACCTGGACACAAGGTCTTCTGACCACATCCCCAGGAAATAATGGTCAGTGCAGTTCAAATAAAAGTTTTCCACAGTTGCCTCTTCTGTCCCTGCCTTTAGGTAGCTGTTTGTCTATCCACCTGCTTGCCCATCCACCTGTGTGGCTCCTTCCTGTGCACGCTTTCCAGTGACAAACATTTGTGAGGGATTTGCACTAACACTTACCATCAAACACCATTTTTCTATTGAAAGTATTCCACAAAAAAAACCCCAACAAAAAAACAAAGGGAAATGTGTCTCCACTCGCATGCAAAATAGAGCTATTGTTGGGAGGAATTGTGTTTGCTTGCATACAAAACAGAGCTATTACAGGGTGGGGGTCGTGTTTTCCTTTTATATAGCAAAGGAAAATGCTTTTCTATTAGAATCAAAATGCTTTTCAAGAGTTATTTTCCACTGAACTTTAACGTGTATAATCCCTCTTGTCCAGTGTTTACTGTTTGCCACAGGGAGAGTGGAGTGCAAACACAGAAGCCTCTCCCACCTGAGAAGCAGAAAAGGACAGCACAGCCACTTCGCCCCAGACTCCCCAGACTGAGATCTTCCACAGACCTACTTGCCAGGGATGACCTTCATGCTCCACAAAAAGTCTTCATAAATTTTGGATTCCATTCTGGGGAAAGGAATGGGAAGGAGAAGACAAATTCTGCTGTGTGGGAAAACTGTTTCCTTGTCAGCTCAACACAGGCTAACAAAATTGCATCTCTCAGGAATTAGGTCTCCCATTTGCTGGTTCTGCTTGACGGTAGTTGTGCATCTAGGCAGGTTTGAGAATGGAAGCATTATAACCATTTATTTCATGTTTTATCTCTCTCTGAATATTTTAAGTTTTCCCAGTGATTCTTACTGTCTGCAGCATATAGGAGTTAGGAGAGAGATCTTCCAGGACTAAACTAAACCTACCTTTAGGTTTATCTGGGCATGTTCCTGCAAAATTATTATTTTCTGTCTCTAACTGACTTGACAGGAATATGTATGTTACCAGTAGTAGTGAAATTTCTTGTCTCTGGCTATAAAATCCTGATCACAGAAACCTCAGGGAGTTTGTCCTAAACATAAAAATGAATAGTCCAAGCTTCAGTTATAAGTAACTCCAAACTTCAGTTATTATAAACTCCAGCTGCTGGTTAAAGAACATAAACACATATATACATATATTTACATGTATTTTTTATATTAATTTCATTTTGGTGCTTGATATATATCAAAATGTAATTTCTGTAAATGTCTTTGCATTGCTTTACTTCCATAGTAGGGCAAATAACAGATTTGCTTTTCAGGCTAACTTAAAACTTAAAGCAGTGAATATTATGTCAAGCTTGCCATCTGCAAAGTTGCAGCAAAATATTTTTAGTGTAATAATGAGGGCAAATTGGAGAATCTGGTCTAATCCATTTAGTATCCAGTTAAATTCAGAGAATCAAAAAATGGTCATAAGCGTCTTTGTGGCTCCCTGATCTTTGCTCATTACACAGCAGGCTGGACCCAAATTTCAACTTGAAAGACATCTGAGACTGGTCCTGTATGACTTTTACTGCCAGAAGACCATCCTGGCACCACAGGAGAGCGCACAGTACAACAGCAAGTCAGCTACTCCCTCTTTTCTACAGGTACACAAAAAGAGTCCTGAAAGAAATGGTTTAAGGCAGCTTCAAGCTTATTTTGACTCTTAAAGACCTACTGATTTAGTTGTCCTGACTGTAATTCCTGCTCTGAAGGTTCATGCTGGCTGTTGTCCTCTTTTTCTGTGCATAGCCTTTTTCCAAGACATCAGCAGCGCTGAGCAGGATTTCCAGACAGCCTTTGATTTTATATTCTCAGAAACCTGGAAGCATCTTGACAAGGAATAGCCTTATCTCAGTCTGTCAGACAATCACTGATCCTGTGTCAGCGTGGAGCCAATGTGCTGCAGTCCCTCTATGTCCTGCAAATGCCACCAGCTGCCATGTCATCTTTCTTCTCCCCACAGTGAATGGGGTATAGCTGAAGCATATCACTGCTCACTGAAAGTAGATAATGATGTCCAAAATGGGCTCTTAACTTGATCCCTGCTCTCCAAATGCAGTTTGTTGCCTGGTGGACTTGCAGCCAAGCTGGACCTGGGCTGGGGAGTGGCAGGAGGTCCCTGCTTTTCCTGTCAAGTGTGAGTGGGTAGGTCTGAAAAAGCCCTAGAAGGAGTTACCAGCTCTCAGTAAATAAATTTTAAACTGTGGGCCCAGTTTTCCTGTTGAGCTTTGCCAGCAGCCCTGGAAGGAGTGAAGGAAGTGGGCACTGAGAAGCACAGGCTGGTTGCAACCCCACAGCACTGAGGTTGGAGGTGTGGGATGGGAGAATCATAGAATCATTTGGGTTGGAGATGACCCCTGAGATCATCAAGTCAAACGGTTAACACAGCACTGCCAAGTCCACAACAGAACCATGTCCCCAGGTGCCACATCTATATGTCTTTTAAACATTTCCCAGCCTTGTGACTCCAGCACATTCCTGAGCAGTCTGTTCCAGTGCTTGACAACCCATTCAGTGAAGACATCTTTCCTGATAGCCAATCTATACCTCCCCCACTGCCACTTGAGGTCATTTCCTCTCACCCAATCATTTGGTACCTGGGAGAAGAGGCTGACCCCAGCATGGCTGCAGCCCCCTTTCTGGCAGTCATAGAGAGTGATAAGGTCTCCCCTGAGCCTCCTTTTCTCCAAACTGAACACCCACAGCTCCCTCAGCCCCCCCTCACTGGACCTGTGCTGCAGACCCTTCAGCAGCTCCCTTGCCCTTTTCTGGACATGCTCCAGCACCCTGATGTCTTTCTTACAGACAAGAAATTCCCTGTGAGAGAAGCAGGGCCGGGTTGAACAAGTGCATGGCCAGGGCTGCTCCTTCCCCTTGCTTAGCTTGGGCTTTCACTTCGACATCTCTTTTAATCCACTAACCATCCATGCACAAAAAGCTCTTATCCAAGGTTAATTTGGTCCTTTCAGGCTAAGTTAGTTGGTTTGTGCGCAGCTACAGGCAAGATTTCCCCTCAGACTGTGAACATTCGCTCTGCTGAGAGGATTTAGGCTAAGTCATGCAAGTTCTGACAGACCTCCAATATTGTTACACAGTCTCCTTAAGTGCCCCAAAAGTGATTTAACTTTTCCCACTGTGGGAGGACTCATGGCTTGGTTTGATGCAGGTTGAGGACCCAGAGGCTCACAGATGACCTCAGCACTGGCAGTGGTTGGATGCACCAACACTGCAAGGGTCACCTCAGTGTGATTAACACTGTCATTTTGTAATGTAACTCAGACTGTTGTAATGCTCTTCTCCAGCTCCTGAATGCAAACATAGCTGGGTTTGAAAAACTTCAGACCTTGGTCAAAGCCTCTTGATTGGTACCCTGTGTCAAACCTGCTTTGGAACAAAACCCACAGCTCCACTGCAATTATCCCAGTGACTGTACAATCAAGATGTGACATACACCACGCTGATGCCAAGGATCCAAAAGTGTGGTATATACTCTGTGGTGTTTTGGGATACCTTTGCTGGTAGAGGGAGTGTCTTTGAGTGCCAAATGAGCAGCTGATCTTCTGAATCTTTTTGGTTTTTTATGCACATCCAGCCCCGTCCTTGTGCAGGAGTGCCTTGATTCATTGCTATCTATTGAAACAGTGCTCAGCCTTAGCTCTGAGGCTGTCCTTCAGAACATGGATTTGCACTTACAGATGTTGCATTTTAGCTCTTCTTTGGTCTATAGCTGGTTTTGGTCCCCTTTCCCTCCTAGGCTCAGTGAGCAGAGGGCACAGAGCATCTGGCTGTTCACACCAAGGGGCCTAGTGACCCAAATTCTCATGGATTTCCAAAATATTTTGAGTAATTTTTGGCATCTGTGCTCAAATCTGGATTACTTGTAAGTGTGTTAAATTCCTTGCATAGCTTAAAGCAAACACAGAGCTGATGTTTCCAGGATCTGCTTTGGAAAGTTGAGGGAAACGTGAGGAATGCTGCAGAAAAGTGGGAGTGATTTCAGGCTCCTTAGGAGTTAAAGCCTCTACCACAGCCAGGAAATTCTTTAGGCCACAGCCAATTTTTTTCCTGCATATCTGCTACCATATAATAATATAAATAATGTATTGAAAAAGGAAAATAAAAATCCTGTCTGGAAAACATCAAAAGAGTTGTGATGTGCAGAACAGCGTGGGACAGGCCTGAGAAGGACCTGGAAGGGACTCACAGGCTACATAAGCCACAGCAGCAATTGCTGGTTTTTTGTCTGATCATGCCCTTACAGAAGCGTTGAACCCAAGCCTTCAGAGATTTCACCCCAGATTGCTGACCCTAGATCCCATCTTCCCCTTCCACCTGTGGAAAAAAAGTGGCCAAAATCTTTTTGTGATCTTGAGGCAACCTGATTCATTTTTACCAGCACTGCCAGGAGCTCACCCCTAGATAAGGGTGTGAGGTAATAATGTCTACCATGGGTAGAGTCATGGCCATAGCCTTTAGGGAAATAACTGGACTGAGACCCAGCTACTAATGTGACCCAAATACCATGACAAACTGGCGGTCAGATTAAAGCAGTTTGTCAGCTTCAGATCTGCTGAATTGCCACAGAAAACAGTCTGGTCACAAACAGGGAGGACCCAACGCTCCAGGGACTGCCACCACGCCACCACGAACCCTTGCACAGAAGGGATGCAGAAGGCCACTGCTCAAACCAGCAGTATTTTATACTCTGAAGTGTTTTAGAGGCTGCAGAAGGCAAACTGTAGGTCAAGCTACAAAGAGGCCTTTCCCTTCATTTTTGAGGTCAGTGATGACTATGTGGTCAGAACCTGTACATTTAAATTTGCCTTTTAAATACTCTTTTGCTCATCCAGCCAGAAGCTTCTCATTCTGACATCATAAAGCACTGCTGCAGGGCACATTTTCCTGTCACAGTGGGAAGATTAGAGATGAAAGAGGGCTGTAAAGAGTAAGAATTCGATGCAAAGAGGATGAATTTGCTCTGTAACTTGAGTGATTAGGAGAGATATCTATAAGTAAGACACAGAGGTTAGGATTCTTTCTTGGACCTGGAGCAAATGAGATAAAAAAAGTGGAACAGAGACAGTGGCAAATCAAGACACACATGATCACTAAATGCAAACAGGCATCCTCCCACCTTTTCCACTTCTCATTCATCTGACACGGTGGAGAGCTTTGAGTGTCACAGCTTTAAGCACTGTTTACTCTGCCCACCCCTTCTGCACAAATGCCCGAAACGCAGCTAAAGAGCAATGAGACTGAGCCTTAACCTTTCAGACACGGGTAAAACCTATTCCATAGCCTTGCCTTTGTGCCCTTTTGACTGTGCATGAGGGAATGCCTCTCCCTGTTTACCCTTCTGTTGTCATGTGAGTAGCCCTGCTGGGCTCATCACATATTTATTCAAATAAACCTTCCTTGGTAGAAAACACATTGCACTTTATTGTTATTCTGAAGACACTTGCATAAACATTGTGTCATTTCTATAATTACACACCTAAGTAGTTAGGCTGCCTGATTGAGCAGATTGTTTACTGTTATTCTTCTTAAAATCTTTTTATTTCAGTAGTTTTCTTTTTAGCAACATGATAATATGTGCTTTCACTCTAATACCATACAGGATGCATGCTAGGAGGAGCAGACTGTTGACTGTTGTTTTAATAAATATTTTTATTGAGCTAATTTGTGTTAAAGTGATCTCTTCTACTAGCAGGGAGAAAAAAGGTTTCTAGGATGACTAGCCAACATCAACAGACAGTAATAGCCATCATTTGTAGCAGTACCTTCAAACAATTACAACTGGAAACACATGTTGTTTCACAAAAAAGCATGTATTATGAAATGTAAAAATTGCATCATGTTTAAGGTATTCTGCCTACAGTACATGTTACTCAAGTCAAAGGGCACATCTGTGCTGTACTTATTCAGATGACTATTTTATTCACTGGATAATGGCAATTTATTAATTGATTTCTGGATCCCAGATTGCCAAGAAGATATCAGATATCTGGTTGATGTTAAGGAACAGTTGGACTATTTATTTGACTCTCATTTCTTGTAGCTGTTTAAAAATCATAACTAAATATCAAGTAAATGAAAAATAACAAGGAAATGCAAATAAGCCATCATATATTGTTGAATCCACTGTGATCCCTCGGAAAGAACAATATGCACAGATTTACTCACAGGACATTTCCCACAATCTGTTAAAACTCACTTGGCCTGCGCAGATACAGAAGTTAAGGTCTGGATCACAACGTGAAGATGTCTCAGGGGATGGTCATAATTCACATTTCTGCCTTGTGGTGCCAAGGGCAGGTTACCAGCACCTAACAAGCAAATAATAGACATGGTGGAGCCTTTATTTTGTCTTGAATTTCTACCTTTTGCTGGCAGTCCAGGAGAGGGGAGGTCTCGTGCTTTCCTTTGCGAGATAAGTGCAGGAAGATCAGTGGGCACATTCTGCCTGACAAACAATGTGCAAAACATGTGAGAGTTGCCAGACCATCAGTATTTCATCCCAGTTTCACTTACAAATCTGTGGGCTAGGAAGGTGGGGAAGAACTAAGGTTGGCACTTCAACCATCACATGCCAGTGTCCCCCTCATGGTCTGCTTTGCCTCCATGACTGACTGTCACCTCCCAGGAACCATATCCAGCCACCCAACCTTGCAACCTGGGAAGCAGAGTTCCAATTACAATTTTCACCTCTGAGGGACAACAATCACAAAGCAAACAGAACTGCCCAGAAGAATAAGGTCTTGTGTTTCTATGCAAAGTATTCATTTCCTTGTGGTAGAAAACATCAACGTTTGCTCAAGTTATTTTATTCCTCTCCCTCTTGGGAAAAGACCATACAGAATTACAGCTTTTCCACACCAAAACAATTCTTGATGGAAATATCAAAGGTAGAGGAATTGTTTCTTCTGAGGCAGCATACGACTTTTTATTTACTTTTGCCTGATGAGCTCCATAGAAAATACTGTTCATGTTTAGACATACAAAGCCAAAATGGAAAATTTTTCTTTCTTTTTTCTTTCCTGGCCTGTGTGGTTAGGGCAACCTCAAAGCCGTAGTGGCTTGTTTCAATTAAGAGGAATGAAGACTGGTATCAATCAGATAAAGTGGAAAACAGAGTGTCGTTACCACACTCTTCCTTCTGCAAAGTCAAAGCAGCCCATTTGCCCCCAATGAGTTTCCAAATATACTCACAGCTGAACAAATACGGAGGAAAACAAGGGGATGCAGGGGCTCTCCAGGCATCCTGGTTGGCCCCCACGTGTGCCAGCCTGTGTCATGGATACGCTGCAGAGAGGAGCCCCTCGGAGAGTGGTGGCACTGAAGGGCAGCAGTAGAGGGGAACCTGCAGCTCCAGAGCAGGCAGCCTCTGCCTGCACCACTGATTTAGGGCAGGAGTTGCCAGCCTCGGCCAAAAAATTTTGTTGTTTTCTCTCTCCTTCTCTCTCCCTTGTGTGTGTGTGTGCACGTGATTTAGCTCCTAGCTGCTCAGACCACAGCAGGCTTTGCCTTGGGTTGTGGCTTTCTCCACTACCACCACTCATTGGAGAGTTTAGCTGCCCTGAACTAAAGGTTGCTCGTTCACTTTAACCACATCTTTGACTGCTCCTAGGCATGTTTATTATAAGCCATTGCCTAAGAAGAGGCATAGCTACAAGTCATAGCTACAAGTAAGCAATCAGTCCTGTGCCACTATCAATGGTCTTTGCCCATTTCCCCAGGAACAGAGCAGTGATTATTAAAAACATTTACTGAAGGGGAATCTTGAAGGTGACCTATCCAAGCCCTTGTGGCCCTAGCTTGGGTCAGGCACACCTGTGCCGAGGCAAGACTTGAAAATCCCCAAGGACTTCATAGTCCCCTTGGATGCCATAATACAGTACTGGCCGCTCCTCCCAGCAAGGAGTATAACTCTTACTAATTTCTTTCCAAAGTTAGACAAAACAAAGTATGAAAGCTATTCCTGGCACAGCAGACATTGCCTCTTCCAGGCACTGCACATTCCTGGTGGTACCAAAAATCAAGGAAGCCAGGGCAATGACCCCTTGGGGATGTGCCAGCATCCTCCCCCTGGTGTGACTGCTAGCATGGCCAGCCCACACAGGAACAGCATAGGATGCCTTGCAGCTGCACGGTTGTGATCTTGTGAGTCTATTTGAGAGAGAGAAGAAAAAAAATTGGCATCATACAAGGAAGAGTGTGGTAAAAGCCATAATTTGGCTGGGATTAAAGAAACCACTGGAAGTTCCTTAGTTTTAAATTTTGCACAGATGTCAACTATACTTGTTCCTACTGTCTTTAATTTAACGTCTGGAATATTGTGGTAATGTAATTCAGATGACACATGACTGGGAACCAGCCAGACCAACAGATTTGTGAAATTTTCTTTTTATGTTTAGATTTAATAAAAAAAAAAGATCTCTCATGTGTGGCTTTTCTACACAGCAGTGAAAGAAAATGCTTTAGAAAGCTATGAAAAGTATCTGCTAAGTGCGCTTGAACATGCCTGCAGACAGACCAAAAAGCAGGGCACATCATGGCATTGCTGTTTCACCAGCTCAGCACCACATGCCACTTCCCCTGCCCACCAAGGAGAAGATGAAGAAAACACCAGCACACTCTTCATTTCCTTCAGCCCCTCAACCCATTTTTTCACCAGGAACTGAGGTGAAGAAACATAAACCTACCCTTAGTTGCTCCAGCTGTTTCTAAAGTGATCACCCTTGCAGAATGCTGCATGCTTTGCTCCATATTATATATAGCAAACAGATTGGTATGGTACAAATGCCCTGAATATGGTGTTTGGTGGTGGTTTTGTGAATAAAGACTCAGGGAAACTAATAGGCAGGTCAAACAACCATGGTCAGGTTTATGGTCAGGAGATATGGATAAGCTAAAGTCAGGGTCATGCTTATCTAACTTGATGGTGCTTAGACCTGTCCATTGAGTTTCCATGGCAAACAAGGGATGCTGTCATCTTAAGCTCATAGAGATCTAAGAATTTAGCTGCCTTTACCTGCCAATACAGAAAAAACAGATTCAGAGATTGCTTTTTAACAAATAAAGGTGTCTGGCAGGGACCAGTTATTTCCTAGTTCACTGTTACTGAAAAAATGCTAGATAGTTTTTTTTAAACAAAAAACATCCTTGGAGTTACTCTACTGAGTTGTTTTTAGCCTTTTATCTCCTTCACAACATATTACAAAATATATTTGGAGGACATTATGCTTTTGGAAAAATAATTCTAGTTTGAAAAATCCTTCAAATTTAGTTATGATCTTTAAATTTATATCCTTCTATAAATTACTTTAAAGTGCCAGGCTGGTCTCACTGTGGATGCAAGGGACTTGAATTGTCTGGGATCTGTTTGCATTCTTGCATAATGCAACAGCAATAATATGAATTTCTCCTCAATAATATGAAAATATCTTTGAGCCCTGCTCACATGCAGAAATAGGCTATGAGTCCTTTTCCTCAGCTTTCTGAGTTAGCTCCTCTTTCTCTTTCTTTAAATGATAACTTACTGGCATATTTGTTGTCAAATCATCCTCTTTGATTTAAAAATATACAATAAATTATATGGTTCAAAATTTAGCTGCCAAAAGAAAACCATGGCAATCTTCATGTATCTTTCTGCTGATGGCTTTCAAGAAAATGTAACACACACAATGACCTCAGCACCTTTTAGCCTGAAACTGTTATTTCAAGAAATTTACCCCTTTACTGTACTATCGTAGGTCTACAAGCGCCTACATTTTTTCACTGGAAATGTTGACTCGACTTTAATCTTAAAACATACGGATGTCATTCTCTTTTTGCTCAGAGGCACTGATGCAACTGAAGAAAGACATTAAGTTTCTGGAGGGAGGCCAAGCTGAATAGCATCAGCATAGAGTATACAGTGCTTCCATTGACATCAGATCTGGAAGCAGATCAGATGTGAATGGGAGACCCACAGTGAGTCAGGTTTGCATGTAAACCTTCAGTGAGGCTGGATTGGCTCCAGCAGCAAATGTGATGTCAATGAAAGAACTGTATCCACTTTCAGATACTCCTGCTGCAAAATCAGTTTGGTTTTAGCTCATGGATTAAAGTTCAGCCAAACCATGGGGATAATTTTTTTTTGATCCATCAAAATTTCATTAAAGGATTGTTAAGATATTACGCAAACCAATTAAAGCTCAGAAATACATGTTTAAAGAGGCCACTGGGCCTCTTACAATGGCTTTAGTTAAAAATAAGAGAGAAAAAAAAAGAGATATTTTGAACTGCAATACCAGTTTTACCTTTCTCCACTTGACAAATATTTATTTTCAGCAGAGGTTTCTTGTTATTATCTTTTATATCCTATTGGCAATTCCACGTGTTTTTATTCCTTGGTTTCTGATTGATGGATTTATTAGTTCCTGAAATCCAGGAAGATTTTTGCCTTGGGATTAGAACAATTTTGACTGAACAAAATGTAATTCCTTCCTGAACAGCTTTCAATTATAAATATGTAGGCTCTCAAGTATTCCCCTGATTTTTAAGATCTTTTCTCTTTTATTGTTTTCTGAAATGTATATTTTATGATTAGATCAGTGCTCTTCTCCTGATCTTTGAATTCTTGCACCAAGTCCTTGAAAAAGAATAAAGCAAATGGAGAAGCCAGGAAGAAAAAAAAGTAGCTGCATTCCCAGTAAGAAAGCACCACCTCATCTTTGTTTTGCGGTAAGAAACATGCATATCATGTCATGTTCTGCAAACTCAAAGTACATAAATATTACCAGATCCTCAGTCCTACTGGAAAGTTACAGCTCTTCCTTTTATAACCTTGCAGTCTCAGAACTTCCTGCTTACTGATTTCTTTCTGTTTCTGCTGAACATGAGGAAAGAAATACAAATCCATTCCCATTTCAGTGTGGGGTTTTAAAGGTTCTTCTTACTCACCCAGGAATAATTCCTGCTCTGCAGCCCCATCCTAACACACCATGCTGAGAGTCTGTCTGGGTATGAATGTCACATTGCAGAGCACTCTGAGCATGATATTTGCTTTCGTGTGTGTGCTTTACTGTGTGTCAGTTACATAATATCAAGGCATTGCAAAAATCTATTACATTTCATGACATCAAGTCAAGCCCAGAATAATTTTTGTTGCCTTTGCAAGATTCCAGTACAATTTAAGTCTGGTTAATTTGGGTTATACTTGCATCCAGTATGTTAGATGCGAGCAGAAGGTATAAACTCAATTGCTTGTGCCCTAGATCAGCAGTAAGTGGGTGAATTCTACATTGGAGGATTCCTCTCTGCCAATAATTATTTATGCCACTGGAACAAAAATTTTAGGCTTACAGATAATCATAAGATCAAGCACCTCATTGTGGATCCAAGACATTTGAGGCTGTGAAGTCAGAGATATGGTTCTTTTCATCAAGACCACAAAGCCAACATATTATTCTGTCCCCTCTTCTCAAGTTTCAGGTATACTGTAGGTATCCCCTTCTGTAGGTTTATCTTGACCCCAGCTCTGGGGCTCTCCAGAGGTTTTGCTCTTTGATGTCTACTTTGTAGCATGATGGCATCCTCAAAAGAATAGAGATACAGAACTTTACTAATAATTTTGATTTTCATATTTTTGTAACATGCAAAAGCTTCCAATAACAGAGATTAATTCTGCCCTCAGTAGACATTGAATACCACGTTCATTCAGTCACTTCTTTGTTCATCCCATGGCTATGATAGAATTGACACCCAAATATTCAAAATGTGCTTAACCCTAGCCATCATCCTGGTTTTAGAACTATGCTCATAACCCGGTACCTGAATTCTGCTGAGATCCCTGGGGAAACACCCACTTCAGACTCTTTTTGGTAAGCAGCATGGCTCTTTGTTCCTTTCAGTTTGTGAATTTACTCAGTTCTTCGTTCCCATCCACCTCCTCTCTCCTCTCCAACTGTTATGGATGAACCCAAGGGATCACACCTGATGTGCCAGTTGGATGAAGCCTTCTCTTCCCTTCCTTGAGAGGGAACCTGATAAGCTCTTGCTACATGCCTGGCTGGGAAGATTTTATGGTCCTTGAATGTCCAGACTCTCAGCAAATGCCACACCTTTTCGTCAGTATATTTGTGAAATTCAGCTTACTGGTTTCAGAATGCAGCATAGACAGTGTCTGACACTGGAGTCTTTGTATGTGTGATCTCTCTAAGTAAATGCCAGCTTGACTCATCCCATAATTAAAACTTGTCAGAAGGAGATCCCTGTCTATGCATTTGAGCAGTGTTATTGTTCAAGGGACAAGCATAAGCCATTCGTCTCAATTTGATTGAGATGGCAAAGAAATGAGTGAGAATGACGAGCAACAGATGCACTTTTGTTTTCTTTGTGCAGTGGATAAACAAAACAGAAACTGAATCCCTGAGTTGTTATTTTTGTATGCATATGAAGAAAAGATATTAGACTTGAGTAAAGTTTTGTCTACCCAGTACATTTCATGCATTAGCCCACTTCTTTTATGCACTGCAGGGTGAATGATGTCTCTCTTCAGTCATGCAGGAGCACTGTATGCAGGGAAAATGGTTACAGCTCCATGGAATCAGAGAGTGACTTGTGTTGGAAGGGAACTTCATCATTAGTTCCAACTCCCCAATTTTCCTCTTCCCTGTGCAGGAGTCATCATTCAAATCCAAATATAGGAATAACTACCTGCTACTGATAACCATACTAATGCCAGAGAGGGAGTTATTAACAATAAAATTCAAGGATGGTTCTAAAGCTCAAATGCTATCCTACATACACAGGTATGTCTGTGAGTACATAATCCAAAACCCTGCCCTTTTAAAAATCAATTTCCCTATGCATACCCTGGAATACCCTATGTGGCAAAGGAATAACGCCTTAGGAGTTACACCTTCTTTCTGTGAATTTGAAATCAGGTTACCATGTACACCCCCTGCACAAGAGGCAGATGAGTTGTGTAATAACCTTCTGGCTGTGTCAGCTGTAGGGTGGGTGCAATCTGGATTACTGGTCCTTTAATGCACAATTATTCCCGTGTAGTTTTTATCCCAGAAAGTACTGGTAAAGGTGTATGTGGTCTTTTTTTCTGGGTTACTCTGAAGTAAAATATATCACAATATATCTTTCTAATACCAGAAAAAACCAAACCTGGCTGTCTAATTCAAATGCCCTGTCCCATTTTCCCTGCCTCTCCAGTGCCTCTTCTACATCCCATTTTTCTTTCAGGGCAGCAGCTACTGGACTCGTTTTCTGAGGCTCTCAGCTAAGCTCAAAAGCCAAAGAAAAAAAATATATACAGAAATCTCTGCATTGGTTGATCATTTTTTCTTCAGTGCTGTTGACCTATTGGTCTCCTCAGTCTTAAGGGTCAATCTCCACAATGATTAGCTCCTACCCTGTAACTCAATTGTGACCCTGATTGTAGACAAGCTATCCCTTGTCACCATTCTGGCAAGAACACAAAACCACTTTGATATTACTTGCATAAATTCTCACATTTGTGGGTGCTTATGGAGTCACAGGCTCAGAGTGGAAGGCATAGGTCCTGAATTCACCTCTCACTGCAAAGAACTTGGTCCATGAGAAGCAAAAAATTGCTTCTTATAAATGCTTCTTATGTACTCTTGATACAATGCAGTGTAAAAGCGTGCCCTGGTATCACCAACTGCTGCAGCCTAAGAAGTCAGAAAGCAGTTGTAAAAAAAATTGAAATGCCAGTCTGCACATAATTGGTGTGTCTCCAAACAAGCGTGTTTGTCATTAAATGAACGTATTTTCACCAGTGAAAGAGTATTAGCATATTAATTGATGATACTGGTAACATCATGCTCTTTTTCATACATGAGTGGAGCACAGAGTGACCAGGTGGCTGTTTCTGAATGGAGGTTTGTGAACACTCACAAAAATGGTTAGATTGCAACACCAGTTGTTGATTCTGTTGACTCCTCCAGGAAGAAAAAAAAGGAGGAAAAAAGATGGATCCAGGCACCAGTCCCTACAAACACAGTTTAAACAATGTGATTTCACAGTTGCTTAAAAGTCACAGAGCAGCTGCGTTGAAATTTTAAAATCTGCAGTTTTATTATGCCAATGACTTTCTATTGGCCTCAGTCATAAAACAACATACTCTTCACTGAAGTTCTCTTCTAAACAAAAAACACATCCAGACTGACTAAAAAGCAAATTCAGACAAGCAAAAAGCGGTTTGGCCCTCATTTCTCTGGGCCCAATTGGTCCAATAATAAACAATTCTATTTTTCTTCCTCCCTACTACTCTGACTGATAATTACCTTTTTCCCAGTGGAGAATATAGAGCATTGAAAAGTGACTATTGCTGGGAGGAATTCAAAAAGAGTATCTTGTCCTCCTGCAGGAGTTAATGACATGCTGAAATTCTTCTAACTTTCTCTACTACTATTTTTGCACAAATTTTAGATTTGCCGACTGGAAAAGAGGATCTGCTGAGGAGGTTTCTCTCCAGCAGAAAAGACAAGTGGGTCCTAATCATTCACTACTGCTTGGGAGTTCAGGTGACGGCTTTCAAACAAATTATTGCTTCGAGAGTAATAACTATTTTTAGCCTACATCCTCTGTGCCCATGTCTGGAGTTAGAGGGTACATTAAGGTCTAGTGTACTGTTTACTTTAGGCAGAATAAAAATAGGCTCTAAATATAGCACTAACTTGAATGCAAAATAGATGTTCTGGATAATACTTCAGGCAGTGAAACTACTACAACGCTGTACAGCTTATAAAGTCAGGGAAATGGAGAAAACAGCCTTTTTCATTATTTCTGTGATGACAGGTAATGTTTGATTCTCATACTTCAAAACAACAAGGATATGGGTAGGAATATTGTGCTTTGTTCAGTTAAAGCTGATGATCTAAATCTGATTTCTTTGCGCTTTTTAACCTCGATTTTCTTATACCACATGTAGGTTTTTTCCTCCTTTGTACTCTCTGACAGCAGTGACTTGTCAAATATTTGAAATACTGCATGCAGGGATAGATGGGGTACAAAGTCTTCTTGAGGAGTCTGTAAACATTATATTATGACTTGCATCAAATTATACTTGTATGGGATTGAGTCTGTTAATTTTGTATTTGTAATGGTATTTACCAACTGTATGACAGCGTAAAAAAAGAACATGGTACACTGTGGCTACGATCCGAGTATCAAATATGGAAGCCCCAAAAGACATTCTGATTATCCATTTACATTTCTTAGATTTAATTCAGACTGGTGTTATGCATACTCTTAGATTTAGAAAACAGTGAATATTAATCTTCTGAAAGTATAAATAAAATTGATCTCTGTGGACATTATCTGATGACTCATTTGTTGGACTATGTAGAAATTCAGTTACTATCAAATAAATTTTATTTTTGGAACAGCTACAGCTAATGCAGTCATCATGCTGACAATGTGTATCATTTAACCTTAGGGCTTTACATTAATTTTACAGTGGAACTAAAACCAGAGACCACGATCATTTAATAGACTGCCTAGGTACACAAGCCTTGAGCTGAATCTAGATTTCTATGCGCTCCAAAGGACCCTGAATTGCTGCTGTTCAGCTTCCAGGGTTAGCAGCCTATTGAATGGGAAGGGGCCTTTCGTACATCTCAGAAATAAGATTTCAGATTGCTTGCAGACTCAGCGTGATCCTCTTAAATTGTTTCTGCTTTTATATTTGGATGACAATGGCAAATGGATTACCTCACTGAAGTCAGCCAAAAGTATTAAGTCTTCTGTCGGCACCCCAACTTGACCTTCCACTCCAGAACTGGCACTCAGAGACTGAGAGCACCACAAAAATCTCTGCTCTGAGACCCTTGTCACAGACAGGTTACTCTCCACCAAGCACCACAAACCCCTGCTGTGAAAAAAACCTGACAACTAACAAAATTGATTTTTCTTTTTAATTACCTGATGCAAGGTGTCACATCAGTTCCCAGACAGTCCACATCTCCCAGAGCTGTTGTTTCAGGTGTATGAAAACATGACCACGGATACATGAATTCTCTGAAAATTAATGACTAATGTTGTTCTTCCCAATACTAAAGGCAGCTGGGGAGAAATGCTGGTAGGGTGCACCACCATGTGTCTCCATTTGATCTCTGTACAGATGGATAAGGAAGTGATCACGAGGAGCACAGGATGATTCCTGGAAAGCTGCGATAAATCACACGCAAAAGTATTCAGAGCGCTCTGGTGTTTGAAACTGATGCTTCACTGAGCTGCCTTCTGGATTCTCCATTAGCTATACAGGCAAACCAAGGTTCTAATTTAAGTACCCAAGCTCTCATGTATAATATTTATATTGGGCACGCAAATTCTTTTGGGCAAAAATACCGAGCTCAGATTACACAGACCTCAATAAAAGGCATAAGGTTTACCACAATATTTTTTTTTTTTCAAAATCTGTAAAGCTTCCAAAACATTCTGGATGTTAAAAAACTGACAATGAAGATAATTCTAAAATATTAGTTTGAGGGAAAAAAATATTTTTTAGATAAACTGGGTGTTCTGAAACTTCAAAATCTATACCAGAAATGCTGTATGATTTGCCTTTCTTAAAACAAGGGACCGACATGTCTGAGCCTAATCCTGCTTCATTTTCCTTTTTTCCTTCCCAAAAGATGACATTTCATGTGATTAACCTCTCTTCTGTTTTTTCATTTTTAATAATCAAAGAAAAAAGACATCAAACAGGAATGGACTGTAAAGCAGGCTGTTATCTAACGCAGTGAAACACAACGCATGATTTGGGTTTTCTTTTGCTGATTTAAATCAGAGCTGCATTGCAAATTCCTCCTTGTCAGAGAGAATGTAAAGTCTGGGCAGCTCTAGAGTTCTAGCAAACCTGAACGTTGACCTTGCACATCTTTTCTTTCACTTTTTGAATGCTCATGAACTTAATTTGAGTGTAAATGTTTCAAGGATCAGTCTGAAACTGTGTTTTTGAACTCAGCTGGGTCATAGGAACTTTCTCAGCACTCCATTCTAATTTGCAGTTTCACTATAATAAAAGCCCCAAATATATTGCTACTGTCTAGACATTTTATCTGAAACAAGTGTCCTTTGTAGTCTCAGAGGACTTTTCTATTTTATTTCCAGTAAATCAAAGTCTGTGAAGAGCTTTGGTTCTTATTAAGACATACCCTTCACAGTCCAGCGACTGCCAACAGAGACAAGTCATTGACAGTTCATTTACATATAAGTGATGACTTCCATCAGGTAGCTGGCTCAAAAATACAATGGACATTTAGACCATATCCAATATTTCTTGTTCTTTGATGAGCATCAAGTGCCAATTTATACATAGAAACTGACTATTGGAAGGTGAAGTCTTCTCTTCACTGACCTTACACTGCCTTTTGCAGATCTGGAGTGACATATTGTCATTCCACTAAACACCATTTAATTCCTCCAAAGAGGTGTGTAAAGCAAGCTGGTACCAATAAATAACAGAACAACTGTAAATTTCACAGGGAACATGCCCTGGCTGCAGTAATTGGCAGCACAAGTCACCAGATTTACCATTAAGTGGCCAGTAAAGTTGAGCCCCAGGAGGAGCAGAGCCCCAGCACCTGGACCAGGCAAGGCAGAGGTGTGAGGGCTGCTGCTCCCTGAGCACAGCTGGACAGACAGCTGTGGGCTGCAGCTGGCTGGGGATAATGCAGAATAGGGTTCAGTCCTTGATATGGCATTATTTACAAGGTCAAGAGTCCAGCAGAAGAATTTTTAGAAAAAAATTGAAATATAATAATAGAAAATTTTAGTTTGTAATAAAAAATAGGAAACAACAAATATTAGAAAATAAAATCACTAAAATAATGAAGAACACTGGAACAGGCAACTCCTCTTAGTAGCTGAACAGAGCCAGATTATGTGACCCAGAGCAACATCTATTCACAAAATTGAATTTTGCATTTCTTTTGAAAAGGATAGAGGTAAACAAAAAAGAAGATTTCCAACTACCTCTTTCCACTGAGAGGAAGCAGGTCGAATCCAAGCAGCAGCAGCAGTAGCAGTGCTTCTGGCCTTCCCCAAGCTTGCCACTGTACCCAGGTTATTCTCAAAGCTGAAGCATCAGTTATTCATATGCAGCCTGCTTGTGCCTTCAAACTGGCCAGCAGGAGGGTTAACTGGTAACCTATCAGGTCATTTTCAATCTCAGAAATGATAATCAATTGATTTCCTTCTGCCAGATGCTTAAGCATGTTGCTTTGGCAGGATGAACATGAACAACAGGGGATGGACAGCTGGAAACTCCTAAAGGGCAGAGGATAGCCACATCCCTCAGCAGCACATCTATTTTAGGGAGTTCCCATTGCCTCACACCTCCAGGTGGGCTGGATGCTGAACCAGCTGCTGGTGTGCCTTTGTGGCAGTGGGGAAAAATACTCTGTGAAAACAATATCCCTTAACAATTTTCTTGCATCAGTCACGAGCTGTGCATGCAGGAAGAAACAAACTCGTCCCGCTGCATTGCTCAGTACTTGCCTCCATGCTGCACAACTGACAGGTCAGTGTCAGAGACTGAGGTAGAACTGCACCCACTGAGAAAAGTTAGAGGTGCCATTTCCTCTTTTAGGCCACAGATTCTGAAATATTTCCTGCTTTAGCACAGAAGGATGACTGTCAGAATAAAGATTTGTCCCTTATATGACTTAAAGAAAAAAAGACCTAAGTAAAGCGATTCCCTGACTTATATGTTGCTCTAGGAATTGTACATTTTCCTTAACAATTCATTATGAGAGTTTTGATCTTTGACCCTAGTATGTATATTGCACACTGATTCACCCTATCATATGCAAACTGATACATATGGGGTTTTTAAAGTGCTCTAATATTTTGTAACTGCTGGATTTTCACTTTTATTTTTTATATCCTCATTAAACAGGTCTTCAGCCTGAAGGAGTCCTGTGTCCTGCTCAGTCTTAAATATAATACATTTTACCTGCAAAGAAATTTCTCTACACTGGAATTGATTTCTAAAGACTTCACCAGTTGCTTTTCACACAGTGGCACCAGAAATCCTGATAAGAGAGGTGATTTTCTTCTCTCGCTGAAGAAGTTGCTAATGCAGCTGACACTTCAGCTTTCTTTGACTTTCAACTGGAAAATGCTGTGGTAAAGAAACAATAAAAAACTTACATTAGTTAGAAGAAAATCAGAAGTTTAATAACTAGAAGTTTGACAACAAAGGTCAATAACTTTTCAAAACCAAAACCCCAAATCCTACATTATTTAGACAAGGTTAATAAAGTTTTTTTCCCAGCTGAGATTATTCAGGAAAATCAGGATGACTCTTTGAGCTGTGTTCAATAAGATGAAGCTCATATTCTAAATAAAGAAATTGTTAGCTAAAGTGACAACTTGAGTTCTTTTATAGAACCACGCTGTATTTGCAAGCAAATCTCATTTCCACTGATCAAGATGTGAAATTTTTAAGTTATTCCTAGTTTCAATTACTGGATTCTTCCAGGTGAGTAAGTTTTCAGGCCATTTAGACCTCCTTTTCAACTGTTCAAAGAGGAACTATTTCTGTTTTGAATTGCTCTTAATTCTTTATAAAACTTTTCTTTTTCACTTTATAAACACCCTAACACATCCTTAATTTGGCCATGCTATAACAATCAGTTTATTCAGTTTTAGCATTTGCTAACACAGTTGCTCTGTAATGTTATTGACTGTTTTTAGAAAAAGAAAATTGGAGTCAGACATGTAAAATGCAATCCTTACAAAGAGAAAAAGAGAACATTTTAACATTTTATGAAGCAAAATAATGAAAAAGGAAGCTATTTACCATGTGGTCCTGTAACTCCAGAAGTCTCCCTCTTTCATTAAATCTTGCCTGATGTTCAGTCTTACTTTAGTGTATAGTAAAGGAAGGGGAGACATTGTGTAGGAAATATTTTGCATCCTGACCAGGTCAAGGAAGAAAAATATTACCAGAACCTGACAAGAATAAAGACTTATTAGTACCCAAAGAGAGGGAATAAAAAATGGGACCAAAATACACCATTGTACATCAGCCAGTCACCTACAGAATGATATTAGAGTTGACACAGAAGGTCCTAAGTGCCAACTTTTTATTTTCCTCAAACTGAATACCCTCTTCCCTATGTTCCCTGGAGAAGCACTCCTAAAATTCAAGTGGAAAGGGAGTGCTAGGGAGCCAGGTACAATCATGTTAAGTACATAAGGTCATGCTTCACATTCTTCCTCAAAAGTAGCAAGAAAATCCATATTTTTACAATTAAAAAGTTGTAAAAATTGTAAATTCACAGCAAGAGCAGGAAGGAATACTACTTTCTGCTTTGCATTCATAAAGCAGCCCCTTACAAACTCAGCTCATTGCACAGAAGTGCCTCACACAGTAAATACTCACTTGAAAATAGGACCAATACCATCCAGAGCTATGTTCTTGGTATGCATTTTGGCTCACTTTAAAGTAAAATAAAATAACATATATTTAGCTTTAAAATGGCACATATTTGGCACAGTTCTGATGAATAGGAGTTTACCATGTGGATATTACTTTCTACAGAAAATAGACTATTCAAAAGGAATAACGAGAGCAGGATGCTTTCTAATATGTTCCAAAAGTAGAGAAAACAAACACACACAGGCAAAAAAACAAACAAACAAAGGACTTCGTTCTGCAAATACTTTCAGATGTGAGAAAACAGCATTTTGCTGCCTTCATGACAGTGGTTATTTTTGCAGGAGGAAGGACCAATTCCCTTCTAACAGGACTAACATTAGTGCCATCAGGCTAACAGGTGGTCAAATGACTTCCACAGATGCAAAATAATGAAATAATGTAAATGAATGGGGCGGGTTTCGTTTGCTTCTTTGTTTTGGTTTTTTTGTTTGTTTGGTTTGTTGTTTTGTTTTTTTATTGTGGGGGCTTCTTTGGTTTGGTTTTGTGTTTTTTTAACTATCTGTCATTACTACAGCAGAGAATTCAAATGATGCACAGGCACACACACTGTCCTATTTCATACTTTCACCCAGTAGCACCCCGTTGGAGCAGGTTGGGCCAACAAGTCTCACAAATCCCATTATTGCTGATGGTGATCTGTCAGGGTGAGTTTGGCAGGAGGTTTTGTGTTACAGACAGACTTTGTGGCACAGGTTAAGGACAAAGCAGGAGATGTAGAGCTGAATAAGTTTTCCTTCCTGCATCACTCGTCAACACAGCCAACACCATTTTGGCGACTGTGTTACTCCTGCTGTGTCTCGGTGTCAAACATGTTCCTTATGAACCCTCTCAAAAGATTATTTGCACCTTTAACATTCTGGCTGAGCAGCACAGTTCTCTATGATGGTCTCCAACTGGAAAATACAATTGGAATCACAGGAGAATAATTATAAAGAGTATAGAAAGAAACAATTGCCAAGAACATTTATATTATGGTTTCAAAGTCTAAACAAGCCTCTCCTCCATCAGTAGTGAAAACAAGGAGACAGGAGGAGAATAACAACAGAAGGGATACGAAAGAGAAGCAGCTGGAAGAAATAAGCAGGAAGCCCCAGAATGGAAAGTCTCTTGGCAGGATCTGTGGAAAATAGACCGATATCCATAGAGTTGAACTGCATAAAATAATCCATTACCAAATAAAGATTTAAATAATACACATACTTAACTTTTCTATTACCTATTCTGCCCAATTAAAAAAAAAAAAGAACCTTTGATAATTTGGAGAACAGGCCAAAAAAAGAAGTGTCATGTGAAAATGATTTCTTCCTCTGCAGGGTACACTTCGTCTCTTCAGGTTTTGTGCATGGAGACTCTCCCATCAAAACTCCCCTGTCCTGGTGACTTCTCAAAGTCTCATCAGCACTGGGGTGTGTCAGAAGTGGGGCTGGGTAGTAGGAAGCCACAGGAGACAACAGCAGAAACATTTCATTAAAGAAGCCAAAATCAACAAGAATAAAAATGTTGTTAAATCAACAAAAGAACTGATCACTCAAAATATTCCCAATTACTCTTCAAGGTGATTATAGAACAAAGAAAAATCTGCCATTAGCCAGCTCTCTTAGATAAATCCATGCTACCTAAAAATTGATTTGTAGCATTCACACACACAGCTGTACAAGTACACCACACAGCAGAGGCAGCCATTCCACAATGGTGACACATTTTGATGGGATTCTGATGCCAAGCATTTTTCTTGTAGGCAAAAAATTTAGGAAACAGACCATTTGTTGGTTTTGAAGTGGCCATTTCTGTGACCTTTTGTTGCTTTTGCTAAATGCCTTGAACATGCTTTGTGGCTGTGGTAGGGCAAGGTAACATTGCCTTGGTCACCTGCCTCAGTTTCCTTATCTTGAAAGTTAGGATAATAATGTTTGGCAAAAGTTAATTAACTACAAAACTAAAAAAAAAAAAAAAAAAAAAAGTAATTGGTGTTAAAAATGCAGCAGCAAATGCACGTATTGCATTTGTCAGCATCAGAGGTACAGCAGCCTAACTCACCCTGATGGATGTTACCTTAAACTGAATAAAGACATAATTGTATGACTTTGTCACACAGTCAGCTGCAAACCTAACCAAAATTTATATCCACAAAGACAAGACAAAGAAATACGGATGATTTGTAAAGGAAAGCATTTTTAGATAGAAAAAAGGAGTAAAGGTATTCAGGTTTCAAACAGCTGGCCACTAAAAACTGCTGAGATTGAATATGAAATCAAGTATGACCTGGAACACTGGAAGGTAAAGCAAACAGAATCAGCTGGAATCCTTTAATGAGAAGGAAGCTGTAGGCTGAGATCTCTAGTGATACTTGAGATTCCTGGCTAAGTCTTGTTAACATGAATGAACCATATTTGCTGCTTTTCAACTTTAAGGCACTATGTACAATACAGAAGGATAAGTCCTTGTGTATTTAGAAGGATGCTGTTGCATCTGTTTACTGCCCTTAGATGCTAAAAGAAAAGTTGTAGTCGTTAAAAAAGACAATGAAGACATTTTTAAACAACAGGTATTCCTGTAACTTCTTAGGATCAAAACTCTTTGTTTTTAATAAAAAATAATTTCTTGTTTGTTTGCGTTTGGGGTTTTTTGGGGGTTTTGGGGTGGTTTTTTTGTTTTTTGGTTTTTTGGGTTTTTTTTTTTTTTTGGTAGTTCTTTCCTTTTTTACTTAAGGCCTTTGCAGAAGTAATGAGGATATGCAAACAGTCTCAGTCCTATTCTGGCTCAAGGAGGCAGCAATATTGTAATGTAAGTTTCTTTTGCAAAAAAATCATTAAAAGCAAGGATGACAGCTTGACTTTCAGATCACAGGCAGAGTTACAGGGCTGGCATGTAAAAAATATTAATAATATTCTTACTGGATATAGAATTCTCTGAGATAATAAATATGGAAAACTGTACTGACATTTTCGGTCAGTCTCCTGAATATAACTAATAACCAGATACTTTGTTGTTGTACAACCTTGGCTGCGATTTACAGCTATACATAGGCAGATTTCCCGAACCGCCACACTGGCAACACAAATAAACTATGAGATATACAGAGGGATGTGAGCAGTGGGGAAAAAGCAAAGAATTCTAGTACAAAAGCAGAGGTGTGGGAACAATAGAAATCTTAGACCTTTTGTCTGCTTTTGTTAGCTAAATTTGCAGTTGAGAAGCATGAGGGTCGGGGAAAGGCTGCCAGCCCGTGGAGGCACAGCCTCCCCTTGACTTCAGAGCAGCACCAATGACCAAAAGTTCAGGAATGTTCCCTGCCTCCAGAGAAGAAACATGCCAATACCTTCAGCATATCATTTAAAGTCAGTAAATCCAGTGGAACAGAACTTGGAGAAAGACAACTGAATATGTGAAAGCTCCTGAGAGACAAATACAATAATTTTAGAGGAAATTGATAGTTAATACTATAAACCAATTACAGATCCACAAAGTTTGGATATATGCATTGTTAAATGTATGTGTACATTGTTAATGTATGTTAGTCATTAGGATCTTCCTAAAATATGTAATGGGATCTTTCTAAAATATGATTCCCTAAAAATCCAGGCATTTGAGTACCTACACACTCGCTGTACAAAGAGTTCAGTAATTACTAGGTATATAATATTGCACTGTGATCTAACAGCTTGGAAAAGATGATGTTTCAAATAATCCATTATGATTTTAAATCCATAAGCCCAAAATGTGAAAGAATGCAATTTTAAAGTGAGTAGAAGTGAAAAAAAATCAATAAACAATAGAAGACAAACTATACTGAAATATTAGCTAAGTTACAAACTTGAAAAGAATCTATTTTCTTTATATTTAATTTGAAGCAACATCATGTCTCTGTTAGCACTTCCCAGACTTAGCTACAGTATATGTATGCTGATATGGGATTATGGTCTGTGCATTATGACTGGTTACATATTTCTCAAAACTTAATCCACTCTGAAATTTATTAAGCAGTAAAACTAAAATTCTATTAACCTTAATGGTCTTTACACAAGCGAATTCACACTTAATACGGATGCAACACTGACACTTAAAACTGTTGCCAGGGAAAAAAAAGACAGGCTTAGTGTAGTTAAAGCAAAGCCATCACATTTTCTATTTATGTAGTCCTTCACAAGGGTAATCCTCCGTGTATTAAAGAGAGAGAAGAAGGAGCCACAGCCTGGTTGGTGTTTAAGCTCCTCAGATGCCAAGTGAGATAACTGCATTTGCCAATAAAGGGTGGTCTTTACTGTTGTGGGACTAATAAACATTGGTAGGAGGATGGGAGGGCTTTATCTTTGGTTTTCTCATGGGTCCTGAAAGTGCTATTGCTTACATTTTCTGTGGCATAATTCTGTATCATCACACTGTTGTTCAAATATATTCCCTGCATTATAATATACATGGATTGGATACCAATTCACATTCCCCTGTACCAGCCATTCCTCAAAACCAAGCTAAAGTAAAACTCCTCAGATTTCTTTCAAGATAATATCGATCCTTATGGTTTCCAGGCTAAAATTAATTGTGGAGCAGCCTCTAAGTCATTTAGTGGGAGATGATTGAGTTGATTTTGAAAGGCTGAATATTACCTGAGTATGTGATCCTGAATTCAGTTTTCCAAGAAGAAATTTACCAGACCAAATGCAAGCTTGCTGAAGAGATGAGATTTCAATGGAAAGGAAGAGGAAAATCTTGAGTTTTGTTCAAAGGGATTCCTTAATGATGGGTGCATCAGAATGAGGGCTGCAAAGAGAAACATAGGGTCCCTGGAACTTGATGCCTTACCTGTGTGAAGGAGGAATGGCATTTGGACAGATCCAGGAGTCACAGCAGAATCAGGAGAACATTTTGGGTCCTGCAGTTACAACTGTAAGGCTCCCTCAGCTTTCATGCTGCCCTGGCAGCCTTATATACCAGTCTTGATGAAAATATTTGTGATATTGAAGGCTAATCTTCTGCAGAACTAAGTCAAATAAAAGACCCTGAGCTAATCATGAGGGAATTAGAAAAAGAGAATGTTGTGTAAATTAATAGAAACATCTCAGACTTCACAAGGTTCCTAATTTGGATTCCCTGATATAAAAATAACAGTCTGAAAGAAAACTACTGAAATAATACTCTAGTACAAATAAATTGGTGTTTTTAGAATAAATCACATTGTAAATGCACTTGGTTATGTTGACATATACATGCAGCCTGGAATGATGAAGAAGAATCTCTTCCTTTCCTATGCTACTTTTCTTTCATTAGGAATTAAATATTCACCAAATAAAGCCTTTCCTATTCTCCTAGCATCTTTGCCCTTCCTTGACAATGCAACCCTGATATTCTAGCACTAACATAAAGCTTTCTAATATAGATTTTGAGCTGGAAGTCTGTTTTGTTATTCTGTTCATGTCATTCTGCCCAGAAGGGTTTGGAAAACAACCATTTTAAAGACAGTAAAGTTGAGTTCCCCTCTTCACATCATGGTTTGCTGTGTCAACATTCTTCATTAGCTAAGACAAACTATGCAAAAATCTGAAAATGAAATTAGATGGTGCAGAGATGAAATTAATGTTAACTATCTTCTGAACACAGAGATAATTTGATTTTGGTCTTACAGTAAGCTGCCTCATACATAGAATAAGAGCCAGGCTGTGAATCTGAGCCTGGATCTTTTCTCTCCATGTGGGCAGAGGGTTCATTTGCAAGAGCATTTGCATTTGAGGATTTTAGGCTTCTGTATTTTGAATTGCATTCTCCTTTTCATCACATAATTGCAATAATAGAAGCATAACAGAAAAGGCTTCATCTTTCCTTATGCATGCCAGGAATCTTAAAAAGGGAATTGAGTCTGGTCATAGCAAGTGATCTGGAAGAACAGGAACTACAGGAGAAAAGTCCTGAGCTCTGAAGAAATCTTTCAATAAAATGTCTGAAACTGGCCAGTCAGGTACCCAAATCCTCATTTGAAATCCTCTCGATGCAGCATGAAATAGAAGAGATTCTTCCCACAAGCCCACCAAATTTAGTAGAACCTTTCCCTGACATTCAATAACATAGGTGCCTGTGGGGTGGGTGGGGTCTCCACTCGGTGCTCTCACAGAAAATAGCTCAGGCTCCTTTAAGTTCCTTAAATCTCAGTTTAATAATACCTCATCCAGCGGCAGATGTAAACAGCAAGTAGTTCCCCACAGTGGTTGAACTCCTCAGCCAGGGCTTAGAAGTAGTGTCTACACACCAATCTGGTTTGAAAAGCAGATTAACCATCCCATAGAGCTTTCTCTTGAACCTGCTCACATGTGGGGCGAAAAAACTGAATGCTGCTGAATATTTATGCCATAGGCCCTTGTGGCGCACTGAACTTCATTCTAAGATCATTGAAACAAATACCACATTGCTCATCTTGTATTTCCATTTTTTGTAGTGATATTGAGGACTATTTTACATTCAAATGCTATCTGTCTTGAATTAATGAGGATAAGAACATTGCTACATATTTTCAGTAGCCCTTATGTTGTTTTCACCCTGTGAATGTTCTTGAAGGGAAATATACCACAGGAAAAGACATATATGAAAGGAAAAAGTAGTTATACTGAATTCTCTCTCCCTTCCTACTCATATATCTGTCTTTATTCTTTCAGCAAAATATCCACATGGCTGACAGGCCACATGAGAAAGGATAGAGAGAAATACTGAGCAAGAAAGAAATAAATTGAAAAGGTTTATTTCCTTTAAAAAACTGTGCATCAAGTGGACAACAGGCACAGTAATTCTTTCCTAATATTCTAAATTCTTTATTGTCTTCAATCACATTCAGTGAGAAAACAGCCACTGAGTCTGTACTTCCTTGCTAATTTATTGTGCTCCAGTAACCAACTTCCCCAAATGCTCAGATCAGGCATTGGTCTGGTTTAACACATATCCAGTCATGATTCCCTGCTGCTAAAAACCCACACACAAGGAAAGGGAGGTGCAAACAGGTTTGGGCACCTGGATGCAGAAGTTCATTTATCTGACTAAGCACAGGTAGGACATCTGAAGGCTGGCTGTCCAAGATTATTTAATTTCTGCTTTATTTACTGGCTCACCACTCATATTTATATATATATATATATATGTGTGTGTGTGTGTGTGTGTGTGTGTGTGTGTGTGTGTAAAATCTACACATCCAAACATATTTATGCACATATGTATATATGTTTTTTTTCCCAGTTTGTACCTGTATTACCTTTAAATACACAATTAAATTATTGTAAGTTTCACTGTATTATTTAAAATAATAATTACAAATTTCTATACATTTCATTGCAGTACTTGTAAAATAAATTAACAAAATTAATTTTACATAACAGTGCAATTAATTTTAGTTGAACATTCAACCTTAATGTAATAATTATTTAACATATTTCTGCAATCTGTCCAAGACTGTTTGCTAAAGAACAATATTATCCCTACTACTGCATTTGAAGCAAGAATTCCTTTAACTCTGAGAAACTAAGAAAGTTAGTGGTTCATAACAGAATATTACATCATGTCCTTGTACAACACTCCTGAAACATTCAAACATACCCACACATCTGGGAAGTTGTTGCTATAAAAACTCTTTCATACAAGTAATCCTTACTCAGCCTTTAGTCAAATTCCAAACATTCAACAAAGCTCATCACTTCCTGAAAAGTCAACATTTTCTTTCAGAAGAAGTGGCCGGGGAGTCAGGGGTTGAAATAGAAATGTTGAAATAAAATGCTAAATCAAGATTTTCAGAGATAATACATTCAGCTCATTTTTCCAAGATGTATTTTTCAATACTTTTTTTCTATCTGGGAAAAAAAAACCTCCTGATCAATTGAGAGCCAGTACATAGGTAGCAATTAACACATCTTTTGTCCTGTAAGAATTTGCCATTTTATCTTGGTAAATCAACACTTTTTCTGTCACAATCAACTGATCTATATGAATAACTATAGATAAAACTATTTTATGCTTTTAGGGCTCCTAAATTTTCTTGTTCTCTGTATTGTCAGCTTTCACAGATACAAAACTTTACTTAGAATAACTTTGCTCTGAGAAGATGGGAAGACTAAACATTATGATCCATAGATTCATGAATGATGATGAGATCTTTCCTGAGCAAACAAAGAAATGGTAGCATGGTGCAAAGCATCCAGGGTTTTTTTCAGGAATGTTATTACTAGGTGATTGAAAATTTTCTACAGAATTTCTATGATTTTTATAAGCCATGCATGGTTGTAATGCAACCAAATAAAAATATATTAGACTGAGGTTTCTTGTCAAATCTCTCCTCTCAATGCACTTTGTTTATTTGAGCTGACCTCAAATACCATTCCAATTATAATCTGTATTTAGCCCTTTAAATAGGGTAGTTAAAATTATTTCCATGCAAAATCTGTAGAGAAATTTAGGATCCTTCCCTATTAACAAGAAAAGCAGAAGGTAATGTTATTTGAGGAAAGGGAACAGCCACTGGAAACGCAAACGGGGTAGTTACTCAGATCCCTGCTTCCTCGAGTGTATTTTTACCCTCTTTAGTTCCCCAGTAATACTTGCTGTATCCTGGCCAGGTTCCCCAAAGCTAAAAAAGTAGACTGAGACTAGAAACGGAGGATTTCCCCTCATCATTGTTAAAGAAGGCTCCTGAAACTTTTGGTCCACCCTGGCCAAAGTTGCAGCAGGGAGCCCACTTCTTTCAGGACCATCAAAATATTTAGTAGCCTTTTCCAATTTTCTCATCAGCTCACAGAGTCATGGAGTGGCTGAGGCTGGAAAGGGCCTCTGCAGCTCATCCTGTGGAAGCTCCATTACAGTCATGGACACCTTCAGCAGGTTGTCCAGGACCATGACTTTTGGATATCTTTGAAGGTGCTCCAAAACCTCTCAGGAAGGCTGTGACAGGGCTCAGACAGCCTCACAGTAAAGAAATGGTACATGGAGTAAAGGAGAAATGGTACATGGATTTCCCAGAACAGGTCAGGAAAGGGTTCCCCATAATGATGCTTTACAGGCATTTTCAGGCTTAAATGCAAATGCTTGAGGTGACTCCGCTAACATCCTGTTTTGTTGACTATCATAGAATCATTTAGGTTGGAAGAGACCTCTAAGATCACCATCTGAGTTAATGGAAGTCCATCCATTAACTCAGCACTGCCAAGACCACCACTACACCATGTCCCCAAGCTTTTTTAGGGACCTCTACAAGCTCCACTACTTCCCTTGACATCCTGCTCCAATAGTGTTCAACCCTTTCAGTGAAGAAATTTTTCCTAATATCCAAGGCAAGTCTCCCCTGGTACAGCTTGATGCCATTTCCTCTTGTCCAGTCAGTTTTTACCTGAGAGAAGAGACTGACCCTCAGCTGGTTACAGTCTCCTTTAAGGAAGTTGTGGAGAGTGACAAGGTCACTTTTGAGCTTCTTTTTCTCCCAGATAAACACCCCCAGCTCTGTCCACTGCTCTTCATCAGAGCTGTGCTCCAGACTCTGCCCCAGGTTGCTCTCCTCTGGGCATGCTCCAGGACCTCAATGTCCTTCTTGTTGTGAAGAGCCCCAAGGTGAGCACAGGATTCAAGGTGTAGCCTCACAGTTCTGTGCTCCATCACTCACATCACTCCACGCCCTTGCAGAAGATCCCAGCAGCACAGCCCAGCCTTGTCTTTTAGCTGCCATAGTCCTTTTTCTGCACAGGCCCTGAGCCCCAAGGTCACAAAGCCTCTGGAAAGGCTTTTGCCAAACAACTTCTAAGCTTCTCCCAAAAGTTCTTCCTTGCTGCCGCATTTCAGAGCTCTTCCCTGTTCACAGTAGTCACAGAGTCTTTGCAATAAAATCTCCTAATACCCATATGTGGCAAGCATTTGCTGTTTACACAGCCATTAGCCAATCTTTCCAGAAGATTTCTTTCTTGCATGCTATTTTCTAATTCGGGTTACAAGAGCAAAAAACAGAGGCCTGTAGTAATATGTTTTAACAGGCAAAAACTCAAACATGAAGTCACAGCCACATTTTTTTTTTAGATGTGCTTTTCAACATAGTCTAAGGGCAACAGAAAAAAAAAAAGCAATATTTGTTTTCTGCTTTCATGGTAAGATTTAGTTTAGAAGATCATTTCTTCAGGCTGATATCTACATTGCAAGCAAGATTTAATCAAGAACTACATTGCTTAATACTGTTTTGCAGAGCTCTGATGGATTGATTCAGCCTTTCCTTAGTTATATGACAAGTGACTGGAATAAAGTATAAACAGTCTCCCTATCTGGTCTCTCCATGCTCCATGATATTCACACCAGCCTTAGCAAAACTGCTTTTTAAGATCAGTCTAAAAAAAAAGAAGTCAGAGCCTATCACAAACTACTGTATCAAAGAAATATGCAAATCTTTCCTTGTTCCATATTCTCCCTAGCCTCCCACTACAATTATTAAATTACAGGGTATTAATAGAAACTAAATTAGGCGCTCTGAAAAGATGAATTCCAAAGATGCAAAATTCAAATGCCAAATTGAGAGCATGCAATTAGGTTCTTAAATAATTCTTATCAGAGCTCGTGCTAATATTAGCACTTCCAAAAAACAATAGAAAACTGCAATATTCCCAGAGACACTCCATTGAAATAGCAGTGAGGCACAGCAAAAGATTCTTGGTGAATTTCAGTATTTCCGTGCTTTGCAAAAATAACATTTATCTCCCATTGCAATAGAAAAAAAATATTTCACACTCCTAAAAGAATTCGTAATATTTATGTGGTGATACTTAGGGGGAAAAAAAGTGTTTTTTTAAAATCTGAACCAATGCAAAAATGAGGCTTTTCTGCCTAGATTTTTCAGAGAGCACAAATTAGCACAAACTGTTACCTAATTGGGCTCTTCAAGTAAGTATTCAGCAATGAACATTAGTCTTTCCTCATTGCTTTTTAAAACCTTTATGTCTATCCAGGTCCCATAGCCTTACAGATTTTAATGGCCTTAATGAAGAAAAAGAACATGGTTATTCAATTTGTCTCAAGCAGATCTCCATTCAGAATGACAATGTCTCCATTCACAATGCTATTGTTGGAGTTCTGTCATCCTTTCTATTTTAAATCTTGTTTTTCAGGAAGTTTTATGTTGCCAGAGAATTTTGTTCCTTGAATCTCAGGCTTAGCAAATAAAGTTGATCAGTGGGTTGGTCAGTCAGTCAGTCTGTCTGTCTATTATCTACACACATAATCTGAATTCCTGCAGTACACAATGCCAAAAGACAGGACCATCCACCTGGTGAGTTATTCAGAATTTCACTTCATACAGCTCAAAATCACTGTTCTCCTAAAAATTAGGTTTGGCAAATTATTTCCCTTCCATACAGCCAAATTAATTTTGAATTTCTGATGAGAAAAACAATCTTTGAGTAGAGTGATTCAAACCAGAAATTTACTATAATCTGGAGTTAGATGCTATCTCAGCACAATATGAAATATTTACTTTAGGGGACACAATTTGTAACAACATACACCAAGAACCATCAGGAACAGGGAGTGGAAGTTGGGTATTAGTTGAGTATCATCAGTGGTGCAGCTCCCAGAGAACAAATTATTATGGAAGAAAATATTGCTTCCTACATGCTGGACCAACTTCTATGAAGAATTGGAAGGTGAGAGGAACAGATGGTCCTTGTTCAAACCAGGGCAGGCTGAGAGAAAATAGAAGGATTGAGAGAGAGTGGAAGAAAATAATACCAGAACTCCTTTCATTTTTCTCTGCTCCCTCACTTCTCTCAGAAAAACTGAGTAATGCAAGCCTGGAATAACTAGTGTGACTGCAGAATTCACCAAAAGAGTACCGCAGCCTAGAGAAGAAGCTTTCAGCCCAAGAGAACTGCACGAATGGAACCACACTGGAGCCACCCAAAATGCTTAATAATGGGTTTCTGAAAGAAAAATAATATTTATGAATTTAGGCTTAGATTCTTGCCCTAGAGCTGACACCAGAGGTTAGATTACATATACACTTCTGTGTCCTCCTTTACTTATAGGTGCCTGGAATGGAGATTTAAATGATCTCTTCTTCCCTGAAAGCTATTTTTAATATCAGATCACCAATATATCAAGATAAAGTTTCTTTGCACGCAGATCCAACACTAACGTAGAGCTATTGCTAGATCAATCTGACTTGATTTTCTAATCAGAAAGTTTTTTAAACATGCTTTCTTGCTCTAAAAGGTGTTCACTTTTTTGCAGAAGAGAAAGTTTCCCCTTTGCTAGCTGGCAGTGTAGTCAGAATATGCTTAGAGCTGACTAGATGTATTATCACCTGTCAGCTATTTAGAGCTCCTATTAAGTTAGAAGATAGACCCGCACTGAGTCGGGGAAAACTACATCTGCTTCCAGACATCAAACTGACATTTCCTGGAAAGAAAACACCCCACCTGTTCACTGTAGTCTTTGGAGCTGCCAGTAGGGCAGGCAGACATTATTTTCAGGTTAACCAAGTGAAAACAGATTAAGGAACATTAAAACTTTGCCACTCCATTATTAACTCCAGTGCGTTGCTCAGGACTGGGAGCATTTTTATGAAATATGGCACCTGCTGGAGACTACTCAGGAGAAAAAAACAGATCAAGGAATTAGGGAGGAGAAGTGCACTCTGGGGGAGGAGAAGTGCCCTGACAAAAATAGGTTCCTATTTTTCCCAGTACTTTGACTAGAAACTGTCTTCTCATTGGTGCTTAGCAATGTGTTTTAATGTGGCCAATGTTTTATTGATTTTTGAGTCTATTAATCCGCGGGCCTGGTTTTATGGGATGCGGCAATGAAAATGACTGCATGTATGCAGCTTCTTATGTGTCTGTGGACAATCTGTCATGCTCTCTAGCTATTGAGATGTCATCAGGATCTCAAACAATCTGTTCACCAAAATAATTGGTTCTAATTTCTTAATTTCAATTAGATGTCTTGAAATGTCTCCACTGCTGATAAAGGAAGGCGTTTGCTAAGCAACAGTTTCAGCATTTCTCTTTGTGATTGAATTCCTGAGAGAAGTTATAAATGCTAGAAATGCCTGGGCCATAGAAGATATTCAGCAGACTGACTTGTTATATTAAAGAATTCCATTGGCAGTAAAAGAAATGGATGTAAGCAGTGTTTTGCCTGTAGTACCCAAAGCAAATGCTAGCAGGCTTTTTATAAGGACTCCAAAGCATGTATTCTACATTGATTTCAAAGGCAGACGAATATGTTGCATATTTTAAAATAATTTAATTTTTAAGTGTTACAGAAAAACAACATAAACATATTTGTGAAAATTAGCAGACTAACTAGTTAGAACAGGGAAAAATAATACAAATAGGTGTGTGGTAATTAAGACCAAATATGTTTCAAGAGCCAAGAGAGAATACATAGTTTCACAGATTACCCTTTTAGAGTTTTAGAAATCAACTGTGCCAATGAATTCCACATTCTAAGGTCTGCAAGCATGAATCACACATTTGAGAATACTAAATTTTTTGACTATGTGCGTGACAGTATATTTGTGTTTTGTTAACTGAATAAGTCTTTTTTAAAATAAAAACCAGCCTTTCTAGTGCAATTAGTTTTCTCCCCAACACCCTCCCCACCCTTCCCATACACACTAGCCCAGTTTTCTTAATCTTGTTTTCTTAAAATTATCAAGAAGATGCTAAGCTATCTCCAGACATCTATCTCAGAAGGGTAGGTGGTAATTGTGATGTTAAAAACATTTTGAACCTCTTGGAACACTGTCTTGCTTACAGCTTCATCATTCTGAGAATCGTGTTATTTAACTGTAAGATTGCAATTTTGGTTTCTAATGGATCTGGTTTCAGGGTTACACTTGTAACCCATTCCCAGCAGTATTTTGAAATACAACTGAAATACAGCTCTTCTTGCTGTGGAATTTCAAAGCTTTTAAGTCATTAAAATTGCATGTCTTTGTATGTTTGCTATAGATATAATACGGTGCAGTAATTTCTTTGGGATGATTATGGTCCTCTGAAGTCAAGGCTTTGTTGCAACCACTGGAGTCCAACTTGAATGCCTTTTAGAATTTGCTCAGAATTTTCTTCTTCTACCTATCCTGAACTGAGAAAAATGTTAGCAAATCAGTTGGTTTATTGATTGCAAATCTATACCAGTAACCACAAAAGATGAATTTTAAATTTTCCTTTCATATGTGATGCTTAGAATAGTGACTAAAGGATAATATGGTGTTATTAGTCTACCACCTCTTCATAAAGAACTAGATGAATTTTATTATTCTGTATGAACTATGAAACATTTATTCAAGGGAGCTCTCAAACACTAGGCAAGAACTATAACAAACTCCTTATATTTTATTAATATTTCTACCATACATTGAACTGACCAGTACCATAATTACCATAGTTCATAAATGGGACAGCTTCATTATCTTTTCTGTTTGGGAGAATTAAAAGCAGACCTTCTTAGATTAAACCAGCTTTCCATCATTCTTGTTGATGTGCAAGCAAAACTTGGTTTCACTCCTTTCATAGCACAGATTTCTCCATACAATTGTTGGGTTGTAAATTACTTCCAGAGCCTTTGCAGAGTAGGACAAATATTTCTTCTTCTGCCATTAACTCATCAACAGTGCTTCTCAGAACTTTAAATCTTAAATTCAGGGGCAGGATTCCAGTGAGATTCATACTGCAATCCTTGATGGTATCCTTGTAACATCCTTGCAGACCTTTAAGATACTTTGGTTTCATAAACTCTCTAACAAAGCTGACTACAGATTTCAATTAGGATTCATGTCTCTGGACCACTAGATTAATAAGTAACTTCATTTAATCATAGAATTATATATATTTTTTTATAAAATCTCATTTTTATACTATTTAATTATCATTACTTAGAAAGTTTTATATCTTGCTTCATTGTAAGCAAATCATAATCCAGTAATAAACAGTAGTTAAAAAAAGAACATACAAATAATATTGGCTGCTAGCTTTGATAATTTTAAGATTGGTCTTGGTTTATAGGGAAATAATGACTCTTCAGTTAAGTAGAACATTTAAAAAGTGACAGCTTGATTAAAAATTTTCTCCTTTATTTTGAAGGGTTTGAAATTTGTGTTTCAAATACATTGAAGGAAATTCTTAAACAATAAAAAAGTATCACTGAAGACTGCTGACATGTTTCAGTCAAAGGATGGTGATAAAAGGGTGCTGACTATGTCAGTCAAAAATAAAAATATTTTAAAAATCGCCAGCAGCACTTTCCTTAAAGAATTTGATGCAGTAAAATAAATAATAATTACATATGTACAATGTTTATTTATTATATACTTACATAAAATGGATGTACATAAATATGGAATTCTCAGTATTAAAGTGCTTTGGGAAGTTTGTTCTTAGCAGATGTATCTTATCCCTATGTTGTATCTTAGCAGATATTGTGTTTGTTGTCAAAAAAAACAAACGGAAATGCTACACAAATACCAGTCCCCACAAGCTGCAATGAATTATGCTTTACATCTAAGAAACACTGGTTAAGTCTAGTAGATGTAGAACAGTTTAGTAATGATCCTAAATCTAAATTTCTAGAATTCTAGATAACCTTGGAACACTTCAACATGGTTCAGGCTTGACTCTGTGAATAGATGTCTGGAATAATTTTAATATTTAATGGCACGTTTCCATAATTACACCTTGGCATGCCTCTACGTCCTTTGAGTAAACTTCCAGGTGAACAAGCCTGAGAAATGAAAATCCTATTTGAAAGTCAACACAAAGACTTCATGTTCCATTAGATGTGTTTCTGTGGGCTCTGTTAATCAAACCAGGGAACAGGAATAGAATTTAAGGTGAGGTTTAATTGAGTAGTCATAAACACGCACACAGCCCTGATTTCAAACTCTGGTTTTGCAATGTGATGTATGAAATTTTAGAAAAATGCTGCCATTCCAGGACCTCCTTACGCACAAAATAAGACAAGTGTTGACTTTACTCAAATCAGTATTTTATATTAATTTGAGTATATTTTATTGCTGGTTCACTACCAACCTGGGTACCACACTCCAAGAATCAAATGAAAATAGGACTAGAAGAGATGTGACATTTCCCTTTAGCGTTCTAAAAGAAATTTCAGACACTTCTGTCCACTTTTTGTGAAGAAAAAAAAAAAAATTAAAAATCATCCTTTCTGGGCAGCCAGGCTGTCATTTCCAATATTTCTAAAGGACTTTTAGGCTGAATTTCACTTCAGAATCTTTTGATATCCAATACAGCTCAGGAAGCTAAGGAGTGCTCTGACGCGAAATGCCACTGTAAAAGAACTACAGTTGTCACCTGAAGTGAGGCACTGAGATGCCACTGCATTATCTGCACCTTCTACAAATATTTGTGTTGATGTGCAGCTTTTATGGCCTGCTGCATACTCTGAAGTAATTTAGAAAACAAAAACTTTGCACTGGAGAGCTTGAGTTTTCATTTGTGGGTCCAAAGGCTGCATTCCAACATGCTTTTTAGGGACAGTTATACAATCCTTCACACTACAGAAAGCTATACTGCCAGGCTAAGACAGAGGAAGAAGCAGCTTTACAAAAAATGCATAGGAAAAAAACATCAACACCCAGCAGATCTTGCTGACCTGGCCCGCTGGGCACATATTGTTGGTCACAGCATGGATCTGACACCGTGGGGTGTGCTTGCAGCATGGGGTGCAGAAAGCTGCACACATAAACAATCGTGAGAACAGTATATTTTTTCTTATGTCAAATGCATTGACAATTGACCCTGTTGGGATATAAATGGGGGACTGGATTGTTGTGGAAATTCTATTGGGTTTTTTTGTGCTTTTTAAGTGTTGAATTTTCTTTTTGAATGATCAAAAGTGTCTTTGAGTCACAACAGTCAAAGATGGCAAAGACCACATATTGCTCTAATTCTGGTCTTCAGGACATCTTGTAGAGATTAATGCTTGAAAGATATTATTAGAACTTTTTATCCCTTTATCCCAAACTGACACCATATGAAACGCTTGCTGTGATAGCTCTACAATATCTTTTTTATTATTATTTTTGAAGCTATACCATGTAAATTAAACTGGTAAAATCATATCAAAGCTAAAAGAAAGAACTAATATGCACTACATACAGACTTTTAAAATCTGTCATATCCTCTGTTCCTCAGGTAATAGAATAGTCACTCCACCTCTTAAAGCATCAGTGCTTCAACCTTCCATTTTACATCGTTTCCTCTCTGCTTCTTTCTTTCCTCACAGAATTTTCAGCCCCCTGTTTACAAAGCTGCTTCTCACATAGAAGACCAAACAACATCATAATTCCTGTAACTGATAGGACAGAGGACTTTCAGGATCTTCTTATCACAGATTAGTCGAGCAGCCAAAGGAAAGGTTGATGGAACTGTGTCTATCCTGAGTATCACCAGTAAACCATCCCTGAAGAGACTCTCAACACCCATGAGACAGAGAGGCTCTGGTACTAAACAGTGGGTTTCTAAATCAGTTTCAAAAACCTTTTACAACCTTACTTCTCCACTTGAACTAACCACACTTAGCCCATTGTTATACTACCAATACTCATATTTTTAAGGTATGCATATATTTCCAGCAAGCAAAATAACATTAAATTTTTTGTGGCATTGCTTCCTGGTTGCAGTAAAACATTGGGAAATAAAGTCTGATTTTACAGTAAAAAAATCCCAAGAAAACAAAACAAACCCAAAATCCTGCATGGTCTGGTTGCATAGAGAAAAAAAGTCTTCTGTAATTGACAAAGTAAAAAATTTGTGTCATTCCTTTAACTATCAAGACGAACTACTGTACCACAGATCTAATAAGAACAGTTGACTCTCTGTCATCATTGATAGTGTTATACTGCTTAGTATTTCCTTCAAATTGGTCACCTGGCAAAATAAAAGTATTGATCAATCACCCATGTTATTATTTAAATAAGGAAACCATGCCTTCTTCTTTCACCCAAAGGCATTTCAGAAAAGTGAATTTGAAATACTGTCCCATTTTCAAATATTGAAACTGGTGTATATGGAAAGTTGAAATGCTTGCAAAACATCACAGTGACAAAATTCAATGTGAGTTAAACCTTCAAGTCTTGGCTCTCTAATCAGCAAAGCAATCCGAACACAAGAGCTGGAAAATAAATTGAGTGGGAAGATGCATTTCCATGGAGTCATTTTTGCCGAGGGGAAATGAATCTTATCTTTCATTTTCCAGTTAAAAAATACACTGAAGATTACTCATCCTTAAAAGAGATGTTAGCGCAGTACTTACTGGTAATGTAGGAGCAATAATAGTTGATACAAGTGCAGAAGTGTTATGAAAACATGCCTTGTATATCAATGATATGAAAAACTATTGTATTTCAATAAACTTAAAAGCTTAATTCCAGCACATTTAAACACATGTACAATCCTTGGATGAAAAAAATCCATAATTTACATATGTGGTGTAAATATATGTCTATGGGAACTTCTACTTGTGAATTAAATACAATCAAGGGCTTTTACTACTTGGTACAGATCTAAACCAAGGTAAGGGATTCTTTACCTTGGTTTAGATCTGTACCCAGTAGTAAAAGCCCTGCCTACAGGTGACTTGGTAAGAGGATGTTCAATGTTTCAGGGTTACCCACTGAAAAGCTCAAGGCATCTCAGAAGCCACAAAAAAGGCACAGTAAGCAAGAAAGGGATGTAGGAATCTTGTGGTGTTTTATGAGTATTAGTGGTGGAACACACAATAAATGTCCGGACCTATCCAGAGCTAAAACGCCTGTTGGAAGAGGAGACTGAGCTACGGAAAGTCTTCCTTCAATAGACTGATCTCTTTTCAAGGCACCTACTGCATCTCTCTTGTCAACTAGCTTAATATCTGCTGTAAATCAGGAAGATGCAAGGGCCTGGCCACTGAGCAAAAAAGCTCTGCAGCCTCCAGAGGCAGATCTTAGCATATGCATCATAATCCTGCTTGGAGATCTGTTCTTCTCTCCTCTGCTATTTTTGTCGATGTCACAATCAAAATCTGTTAGGCCAATGTACTATCAAAGATCCAAATAAGTATTTTAAATGAAAAGTCAGTATCTAGAATATTGGTCAGGATGAGGTGAGCTGTTAAATACTTGAAGTCTTGGCAGACTCCAATAATCTCGCATAAATGGCACCTGTCTACAAGTGTTATATACCAGCCTTGCCGCGCTAAAATAAATGAATTTATGAGTACTTCCAGCAGACAGGGATCTGCCCCAAAGAATATATAATTCAGCATGCCATAGCACCAGTTCAAGCATAGCTAAAGATGGTCCTAATGGTACATCAAACAGGGAAAAGCTTTTGCATGTTTGCCTTAGAAGTATGCTTTATGTCTGCAGATAAAAAAAATTCTTTGACATTTCATTTCCAAATAGAGGTTTACAGCTGTTAGACTCATGAATTATTACCTATGTAAAAATAGTCACAAAAAATTAACTTAAATTTTTAAACTTATTTTTAAATATGTTTAAAACATATCTGACAAGTTAAATTTCAAGTGAGATAGAAAGTTATTTTTGAGTAATAATTTCTTCAGCACAGCAGCTGTCATAAGGACACTTGTAAAAAGTGATGGAGAAAGAGTCTATCTTGTTAACATATCAAAGATGAGCATAGCTCTCTTAATTTCAATCCATGTCTCTTTTCATCTGAATGCAGCACAACACTAAATGTCTGGAAAAGGGGTGGCTCCCCCTCTTCCTACCATTTATGACTTCTTTCCACTAATCTTCTGACTTATATACACATTTAACAAAAAAATCTATGCTTGTAGATGTAGGTGTTTTTGTTTCAGTGTCCTAAAATTCCACATTTTTGGGCAACCTGTAGAGAGTGATGATTTTGGGCCAATATCCTAGAAATAAGTTTAGAGCAAAAATGAACAGCAGGAAAATCCCATGAAGATGTGGGAGTAACCAACAAAGATTTGCAGCTTGAATTTCTAATGTAAAGTTTAGCTGCTATTAAACAACAAAGTAAGGAGGAAGGGTATAAGGAGAGTAAACCACAGACCATTTCCCATACAGATTTTATCTGATGTTTTGTCTGACCCCTAACTTCTTGTAAGGAGAAATATTCTGACACTAGGGACTAAAGCCTGCTACACACTTCATAGTTTTGTGGAAGCTTTTAATGTATTTTTTTCCTTTTATTTTCCTCTCCTGCCAGCTCACACAATCCCTGAGTGCAATCATCATCCGCTTCTCAGTGGAATCATGCCCTGAGACAGGGTAAGTGCATCAGCTTGGACTTTGCAGTAGCTCAGTCTGGAGGGGCTTCCTTCTCTCCTCTACCCTTTCCACCTCCTCTCTTCAGCACACACCCTGTGGGTTCTTTCTGCACATCCAGATGTAAATGTGGAGTTACTTTGTGTATAATCCTGACAGAAAAGTGCCATGAAAACTCCTCTGCCACTGAATCTGAACCTTCAAAGAGATGACAACAAAACATGCCCTGCTTAATATTAACACACACAGAAAAACAGGTTAGGTTACAGGTTAAGTGTGATGCTCAGTCGCTGAATTAATAGGGTTTGTGTTGGAACCTACTGAAAACTAAGTATTTTATCACATCCTGTGGAAAGCCAATAGGTAAACGAACTCAGTTCTGGAAAGTACACAACAGTTTGTCAGCAGCAAGGGTGGTGATGGAATATTTACTTGTGGAGATTTATATACCACGTACACAGGTTCCAGTAGATGATGTGATGACAACTTCACGCCCTTCATTGCATGAATATCCTTCTGAGGGGTTGAAAATTTTACCCAATATCTTGGATCCATCTTTTTCCATCCATGAGAAGGTGCACCCACAGTAACAGCACTTTAATTAGATTCCTCAGTTTTGCAGCAAGAAGAGGAAATGTGAAAGCCATTTCAAATGCTTGATACTTTTTGATGATTCTTATAGCAGCAGTTGAAGCTGAAGAATAGGGAAAAAATGTATAATGACCAACATCTTTCAATAAATGCAATTGACATTCACAGTAACAACCTGTATAGATAGGTTTACTTTTGTCACATAAGTGAAACACATTTGGTGGAACTGGGAGCTTCAGCAAGTTAAAAGGTTGAGATGAATGTAGCGTTGTAAGTTGTGGTGCTGCTGGACGAGATTAAAAACAGTATAAAGGTGTCTGGAATGGAGAGATTTAATTGATTACTGTTTTAATACTTCAGCTAATTCAATATGCAGATGGCACTCACTAAATAACACAATTCAATCTTTTCTGAGTAGAGTCCACTGATAAACATGACTAAAATTTTCAACAGCATTCAGAACTTAATGGGAGATGAATGTGTAATTATTCTTCAGACCTATTGAAAATCTCAGTGTTGATACTTACTGCTTGTTGATCACAAACTGTAACATATCTGAAGTCAGACCACTACATTATTTGATTAAATGAAATATTTGTTAAGAGGATCTTATGAAAAAAAGCAAATAAAGACCAAAAAATATGAGAAGGAAATAAAATTTCTAGTTAGGAGATCTTATCACCACACCTTATACACTGATCTTCAATGGCTGCTGATCATGTCTTATTTCTAAAAATGGGAAGACAAAAAAAAAAGGAGTCCATAAAGGACTCTGTCCCTGTAAGTGTGCATTACATGCGCATTTCTGCACTTGGGACATCTGAGACCTCATGAGACCAAGGAGCTGTGGCTCTCACATATAGAGGGCTCACTTCCCTTGAAAAAATGGCCTTGCTCTTGACCACAGGAACAGTTCATGCAAATTTTTTGCAGCAGCCACTAGAATAACCTCTGTAGAAGCATGTCAGAGGTGAGAGGGAAGGCATTTTTCCTGTCTGACTAAAATTCAACTGCAATACAGATCCAAGACACTGACGCTGACGCTCAAACACCTGAAGCAGCCTTTGGAACAGGAGAAGGAACCCAATTCCTTATAGCACTGTACTGCTGGTGGTGCAGGTCTTTAACTGGACATATCTGAACCTACATCTGGAGGAAAATGGATGTACATTATTCAAGAAATAAATTTCAAGGCCAATTCAACACTGAGCTTCCCATGTTTTGTTGTTACAGTTCAATAAAACCACTTTGCGTTACAGTCATTTCTGTATAAAATAAAGTGAATGTCACACTTTTTTGTCATGTCATTTTTATTTAACAGGGATTTTTTTTCTTTATCCATTAGTTAAAAAAGTTATAACAAGGCAAATCATTTATCAAAATGAAAAATGCCTTACTCCTTGAGCAAGGAAAGGGAGTCTAAATAGAATGTCCCTGCTTTTAAATTAATGGAACCATCTTACATTTAATATTTTCTCTTAAGTAGTTATGTAATCACTCCAAGATCATTAATGAAGAAATACAGAATCACAATTTACTGCTGAAGGGCAAAACTGCTAAAAAAGCATTTCAAAACCTTGTCATCGAGTGATATAGTCTAGGCAAATGAATGTAAGGATCATTGATCTCCAATATCATAATTAAATGTACATAACACATGACAAGGAGAAAGGACAACAAAGTTCATTGAAACTTGACTTCAAGACGAAGATGCAGAACTAATCAAACAGATGTACTAGGGGAGGGTCAGGTTTATGAACAAGAAGCACTTTCATTTTGACAAAGAAATTTTTAAAATCTCTTTTTGGTCACTATAACAATTTTCACTAAGAATAATGGTTAATAGTTACTTATAATAAAGGCAATTCATATGCATACAACATCCCCAAAGGACGAGTTCTGGTGAACTAATGAAGGTGGTTCTGGTTCTGCTGAACTGGTGTTGTGAAATTTTGCATTTCTGTCCCTGTGTTTCAATTGTTCTTTGTAAATCCAGCTCCTCTTTGCCATCTAGACACTAACAAACACATTCCCAGCTTTCTTCCTAAATAACCCATCAGAAGAGATTTACCCAGACTTTAAAAAGTAATGTGATAACTGATTTTAATGTACAGAATGTTTATTGCAACAAAAGAAAATTCACAGATATCAGATGGAATACATTCCAGAGCACTAATGGAACTTGCAGAAATAGTTTGAGTCAGTGGCTATTATTCTTCAGAGCCAGTGGAGAAAAGCCAGGCTCCCAGAGTAGGAAAACTACAAACCATATTACCTACTTTCAAGAGAAAAGCATAAAAGCCAGACAATCTACAAGAGGAATTACAGAAGAGAGACTTCAAATTTGAATTGCCAAGTCAGCTAGCAGAGCAGTCATTTTGCAACCAGCTACAAAGACGTGTTGAAACATGGTGATGAACAACAGAAATAAGAATTGGCAAAGACAAAACAAGTCTATGATATAAATATTATTGAACATGGGTCTCCTGTTCTGTGCTTTTGTTATCACTCAACAATTTAAGACAGTTTCATATGTAGCAGCAAGTATAATAATCACTTTTATCGAATTTCAGAAACAACAATCTTCCAGTCTAATTCTTCATTTCTCCCCACCACTTTCACAGGAAACCTATATTTTGTCAATGTCCCTTTATACACTTCAAATGTTTTCATTAAACCCCCTTGCATTCGTCCAGGTTAAATTGCATGCTTAGTACACAAAAAGACTTACAACATATAATAGAAGATGGATCATAGATCCATCACACTCAGATGTGGAATGTGGAATATGGAATATTCCCATGTAGGGATTAGGTCTTCAACAGTAACAAAAATACTTAAAGAACTGATTGTGAAGTTTTGATTTGTCATGTTTTAGGAAGGTCATGTCCCTAACAGTTGCAAGAAATTTCTCTTGTTGAAAATCCAACAATAAAAATAGATTCCTCTTTCATCCCACAGGACTTGGGAACTAGAAACCAGAAAACACAGAGGTACTTAGAACAGCCAGATTTATCAGGAAACAGACACAAAATTTCTTCCTTCTTCAATGTAGTCCTAAGTACTTGGATAAATACTTAGATAAATTAGTTTGTCTCTTCCAGAATATATCACAAAGTTCCAGAAAACAAATAATTTTATCCATTTTAGTAAACATTTTTGTTGTTTAAAAAGCCAAAAGTTAAACTCCCTTAACTTTTAAATCCCCTTCTTTACGTGACCATACATGGGATTTTCTCATGTATCAGAAAAACTATTTTAGTTTTGCTTCTTCAGCACTGATAGCCCATTTCCTGGCATAGCATATATTCCCGTGTTTGCCACCTGTATGCAGGTGATCAGTCTGGACTTGGGACTCTGACCCTAACTCTTGCCGGGATCACATATATGGCGGAAAAGCCCATATGGGGTCTACTTTTTTTAGACTGAGGGAAGGAAAAAAAAATTATTTTTCTTCAAAGCAAGTGAGGCAGATAATTCCAGGCATGAGCAAAATCATAACCACTAAAAAAAACACTATTAGGGCCATTAAAAAGTACAAATTTAACCAGGGAGAATTCTGCTGCTGCTAACTCAACATATTTCACCCCATTCCACAAGCAGTGAGTGCTCTCTTTGCAAGAACTAGACCACTCACTTTGTAATTCTATAAAATATAAATGTTTTCTACTATTGGAATCAGGTCTATATAACCTGACTATGAAAGTCACAGAAGAATGTTTTATTCACATTACTTCTCACTGCCATTCAGAACTATTTTAGTTACTATAATTCTTTTTGAAGACTTTCCTTCTGTTAGCCATCCTGTATTCAATGAGAATATCTAAAGAAGTGCAGAGGTATGTATGCTTAATAATAATAAGAAGAAATAAAATGTTTAATATAGTAAACAATAGTTAGCTAGAATGATTTGAGCTGATGAGAAAGACCAGTAGTACAAAACCCACAAGAATGCATGCTTAATCTGCTTACCATTAGTGCTACATCTGATTTGAAAGCTATACAGATTTGTATTGGAAAAAAAATCTATCATTGCTTTCTTTTTAAAATTTTATAATTATTCTCATCCTAGATTTTAATTTTTCTTAAAATGTTATACTTTTGCTATTAGAAAGCCCAGGTTTTCCTCTGAATATTTTTCTGAACTCATTCCAATCACACACAAGGTATTGCCCTTTTTTCCCTATAGTTGCACTTATTCTATGTGTTATTTCTTCAGAGGCAGGAAAGAAAACCACATCTGGCACCTCACACTACATGCCACTTTGCATTTAACTTTTAAATAGGAGGAAAAGATATCCAATCAGAAAAATATGTTAAAAACAAATGTAAACAGGAACGTACGAGTGATCCAAGCTAATTCAAAAAATACTCAAGAATGCAGGTTAGGCTGAAATCTCAAAAGTGACATTTCTCAAAGGTATACCCTGGGATTTTATTTTGCCCCACTCTGTTTCTTTTCCCTCTGTTTTTCAAGTTAAAATGTAAGCAGTCTGTAGAACCAAATAGATTCTTCAGCTAATTTTAAATTACTTTTAAATGTTCATCTATGGGTCAAAACCAGGACCTTTCAAAGATTTTGCTTCAAAAATGGAGCAGCATAGGAGAACTGCTAGCCCTTCCTCATCCACTGGGCAAAGAAGCAGGAGAAATAACACTAAAATGACCCTGAATCCCACATATTAGCCTTCTGTAAGTATTTAGAAATTCATTCAGAGAATGAAGGACTCAAAAAAACAAAAAAAATCCTGACAGCACTGGAACAGAAATCTAAGGAAATCCACAGAATTTTCCAACTTCAGACCAGAACTCCATCTATGAAGAGATAGCAAGAACATAGGTAAGAGAGAAAAGACAGGGAACACAGATTTCATACTAAAAAGGTAGATTTTCTTCCTTATGAAAATTACTCTTTAAATATTGAACAATAATTAAAGTTTGGATTACATGTGAAATGCAATGTGCAACTAAAATACATTTTCATATTTAATACAATGAGATAGTTGGAACAGATACATGATACTCCTCTAAATGGATTGTGCTCCTGAAACTCTAGTAGAATAAACTTTGCATTTATTTTCATCAACATGGCAGACTTGTCCCATTAACAAGATTCATATTTGTTTTCCAGAGGATTTCAATTGTAAGTATATGGTAGCCAACTCTGAAAAAAGAAAAAGTGTATTAATCACTCCCCTAATATAGACATATGAGAGCCTGGGGTGCAATAAAACTTGTATTCCCTCTGGTTTAGGAAAACTCTATTAATAACAGGTGGCAGAGCTGTAAGTTAGATGTATGTATTTTCCCAAACAACTGTCAAGCAAAACTTTGTAGAATCCTACATGTAGAAATGTGCTCTCATGTCGATACTCAGGTTCCAAGTCAAGCGCTGCTCAAGGATCAGAACTCCTTTTGCATGTGCATTATGATACAGTCCTTAATTTCACTGTCCTGTCTCCTTCACTGCACCCAACTCAAGATGTTCACCTCATGAGCAGTTATTCAGGATATTTTTTTCTCCTTTATCAGTGTTATCCTAGGGCTTGATTACCATGCAGTACTCACGCTCTGAGCAGAAGGCAAAATGAGCAATTTCCTACTTCTTCATGGGACTCACCATGAGACTATCAGATGTTCAGAGACATTAAAAAATTTACCTTTGTGACAGCCTCTGGGAGGAATAGGTTTTATTACTGCCATTTTACTGCTTAGGAGTTAAGGCACTGAGGATCAGATTTTTCAGTTAAATAAGAACTCAAAAATGCATGAAAAAGCCTAATAGTTTTCCCAAAAGAGCTAAAACACTTCATTTACAGCACGAGGGTGCTTTTGTAGTTTCTTCCATGAGACTGTGCCCATCACTAGCCATGCAAATAAGTACACTTTAAAATCTGACCAAAAAAATATTAAGGATGAGGGCATCAATGTATTGTGGGTTCCAGCTCTCTGACATCTCAGATCTCATCCTCAGTGTGTTTGGAATTCTACTCTTATTTTGTATGCCTGAAACACTAGCTTCAAGCTGCATCAGAAAACTAAATATCAGTTGTAGCTCTGAATCCTCAGCATTTCTGCGTATCAGTCAACATGATACCAAGTCAGACATCCAAAAATACTAAATACCTCTGCAAACACTTTTACATAAATGAACTCTCAGCAAAAAGAAACTCTGTGGAGCTGCTGTGGGCAATTTTTGAATACTCTAACTGACTAACCATTCTCTCCCTGCAATTCTCATCATCATTTGCTGCATACCTTCCAGCTTCTGCAGCAAAATGGAGGAGTCCTGGCTGCAATCTCTTTCACTTCAAACTGAATCTCTTGATGGTGCAGCAATTTCTCACAAAGATACACATGACTGTGCAACTGAAGACCATTACTCTATGTATATACATAGAGGCCAATTTACATTTGTACTGCAGCTGATGTGCAAAATACAGATCACTTGCCTTTCAACTCTAACAGGGTTCTTTTAATGCTTTGCAGACTTGTTGTTGGAGGGTTTTTTGTGGCATTTCAAAAGAACATATTAGAAAGAACATACAAACAAAAGTGCCCTCATGATATAATGCACTGTCACTCCAGAGATTTGGGCAGGCAGCAAGCTGCTGCTGCCCCACAGACATGTAGGTGCCCTTGATCACAATTTCCATGATAAGAAGGCAGAATTCAGGGTCTTGCCTTTCTGGTAGATGTGCTCAAACCCAGCTTCATGATTCCACAGTCCTCAGAAGAAAACTGTCGCTTCAAGGCACTCCTTTTCATCTATAAACACCAAGCAAATTCTGTTCTGTTGCTAAATAGATAGCCTTTTCTTAAGATAACCAACATTTCATTTTTTTACTACTTTATTTTCCTTGACATATATGAGTTATCCTGAAATAATGTTGTATTTGTAGTAGTGATATCAAGTCAATAGATCTAGCTCTGCGCATGGAATCCAATCCAAAATCCAAGACCTGCTGCAGTTTCTTAATTTATTTTTGTCTCCTCTCATATAAATGAGCTAAAATATTCCATCATATCAACTCTTATATTACACTAGAGATGTGCTGGCTTTTGACAATTATATAAGTAGTAATTATGAAGTGTTATTTCCACTAGCTATTGCAATTATTTCATCAAACTAAGATTTATCATATAATAAGGCCTCAAAACTTGAAGGACATATGAGGACATTTTTGTTCCTGTAAAAGTAATTGCTTATCATATCAATTGCATTGACATAGATGTACAGATGAAATAATAAATGAGGAGACAAAATTGAAAGCAGTAGAGACTCCTGAACGGTCTAATAAATTTGCAGTGCAGTGGAAGGATCCTTCAATTGTTGGCTAACACAGAAACAGAGTCTAATCATAAGCATATCCCCTTCAACACTGAAATATTAGTAAGGACAATAAAACTATATATATATTCTTTTGTTCAACATCTTTGATGGAGAACTATCATTTAGAAATAATACATAATAGCTCTGTAATGTATAATATATAATTATGTAAATAATTAGTATAATCTTGACATGAGATGAGGGCTATTAGTGGCAGTGGATACTTTGAACCTTGCACATTTAGTCAAAAAGACCAATGACATCCAATCAAAGTTCCTTAAAATGAATTGCAACAAACAATGGCAGCACAGCTGCTATTAGAATTATAATTGAGTTTAGGAGGGAAACAGCAGCTGAATGCAAGGCAGATAATTAAGGAGCAAGCTTTTGTTAACACTATCAGTAGGGTCATGATTCTGCAGATTGTGAACTTATTATGGCTGAACAAACTGGTCTCTTTTTACAACAGAGGTATATTTCAGCTTTTTAAGCCAATATAGAGTATTCTGGCTACTAGAAAACTAATGACTTATTTTTTTTAAAGCTATCCATTTAGAGAATGATAAGCATTTACAGAATCTAAGATTACCATGGCAACATTATTCTTAAATGCCGAGGATTATGAGGACAATTGGTTATACAATTGGATGGGTAAATAGCAAGCCTCTGAGTACGACCAAGACTGTAGCCCCAGAATTACATTAAGTAATATCACTCATTCAGGCTAATATACATTTTATATTAACCCACCTCTGAAAGGGACGCAGTTACCTTCCACGGGCAGCCTGTGAAAATAAAATCTTTATGTTATGCAGGAAAAAGAATGCACTGGGTTCTGCTGGGTTCCTAACATCTAACCCAGGTGTTAGGGACCTACCAAACCCAAGACTGGGAATTCGAAAAGTGATCTAGAATTTGTGTTTCCAATTGTATGTTGACTGATGTTGGAACAAAGGTGGAAAAGACAAACAGACAACAATCATGAAAGGACTCAAAGTGACTCTGAGCTTGCGGCTTGGAGCCACAGACAGGCAAAGCAAGTTGCTTGGCCTCTCATAACCGTGAGTCGGGGTTCAGGATCTGGAAAGAAGGACATGAAAATCTCAGCAACAACATTACATGCTGCAAGAAACACTGTCATTATAATACCATTTTTTCATAATAATACATACTCTTTAAGCAAACTGAAGTGTCTGAAGATCTACCAAAGATGTTTTCATCACCATTGTACTTGTAACCCTTGTAACTTGTGTAGCTCAGACTCAAAATCTTTGGTTTAAGACAATCATGCTGACAGCCAGAGGTCATTTTACCTGTACATCTAAATTTGCTAGGCACAAATGAGTAATTCTGCTTTGGAATTTCATTGACCTCAATGTGTAAATACAGTAAGCAGAATGTGTCTGACTGGCAGCAAGCCATTACCGTGCTGTGTGCAATAAAACACTAATATGTCAAAGGGATTTTAAAAATATGCCTTGGTATTCCAACCTGCTGAAAATTCTATTTTTGACCCTGCAACCTCCTGAAATAATATAAGAAAAACTTCTAAAAAATATTTCAACAGTGCTTAACACTTGCACTGTAGTAAAGTCATTTGCAGATTTTGTTTTCCTGGTTCTGAGGTGTCATTTCACCTGACTGTGGAGAAGGTAAGCAAAAACTTGTGCAGATTTGAAACTATTTTTATCTCTGTTTCTTTAGGAAATCCATTCCCAGCATCAATATGGAAAAGCTTGATTCGGTCATTATTACAATGGAATTCAAATGTGCTTTAGTAAGATGTGAGAATGGGAATATTTCTGCCGAGTTCCTTTCAGGAGAACCTGGAAAAGAATTGGTACTAGCCAGGAATACAAACACAGCCTTCTGCTCATGTGCACAGCATGTTGTGAGCTCTACTTAGAAATTAGTCTCCAATGTAAGCAGAAATCTGAGGCACCTTTCAGATTTTATAAAAAATTACTATTGATAACTTACTAAAACTTTACTCTCTTCCCATTTGCAGTGCGAGCAGACATGGATGTTTATCTAGAAACCTGAGAGACAGAGCCAAATCGAGGTGAAACAAACTTGCAGGTTTTCAGAAGCACGTTGCAATTGTGACCAGTCAAGCCAATATCTCTCAAGAGTAGAATCTGAGTACATCCTTTTACTCTATTTTCAAAGGAAATTTCAAAGGGATATCTGACTATTGTACCTTATGCCCTAAATTTTCATAGCAGATTTGGTATCCTGCAGAATAAAGAACCCTGACTTAAAGTGGACAAGAAAAATTTTCAAGTTTACTACAGATATGGACGATCTTCCAGGGCTCTAAAACCCAAATAACCCTGGCATTTCCTGTCATAGGTAAATTCTGGAATACTCTTGAAATGGGTAGTTTTACTGATTTTTCCTTTTAAAACTGCTATATATTACAGATGAAAACACTCCTGAATTTGAAATTATAGGAATTCCCCATCTAGGAAGTATAAGGAATTATGAAAATAACTAATGGGCTAACATTTATTTTCTGAACAGTTTCAAGAGTCAATGTGATTGAGATGTGAATGAAGTAATGGCATATAAAATATTAAGGTAACATTTTTGTAAAGGCCATTAATAAATATATTTTTATCACTTCTTACTGGAAAATCTGGAAGTGTTCCTCAACATGCTCAGATTTCATTAAGGCAACAGAGCTGGGGACCTGTAAAGCAAAGCCTGTTTTCCTAATCAACCTCTGAAATAATCATTTGAGTTTACCACTTCAAGGACTTGGAGCCCAACAGAAAACCAACATTATCTCCTTTTGGCAAGAATTTTTTCTGCCAATTTAAAATCAAAGACTGCTGCTATGATTGTATATGTTGTTACGATCACCAGGAAAGAGAGTGATGCAGGGCAGAGAACAATCTGGAGTTGCACCATTTTCCAACTTCATTAGACATTACTCTAATGCAAGGCTGATATATTTGAACATTTAAACACTCAAAGACCTCTAAGAGAAATATATTGCTCACCAACAAATGAAATCAGCAGCTTTTGAACATCTTTAGAATTTCTTTTCTCTCCAACTGGATATGGCTTTTACAGTTCTTCAATTATAATAATGATTTCAAATATTTTGCACAAGTTTCACTGTTAGGATGTCTACCAGAGGCAATAAACTGCCAAACCATACCCTTCTCATTCCTGTCACGATTTCCTAATACCACCTCCCAAATTCTCCCACTAAAATACCTTCTACTTTTTATATGATAGCTTGATTCAAAGTGCAAATGTTTCCTGTTTACACTGAGTACAGTTATGATAACGGAAATTCAGCATTTCAATAAGAAAGTGAGTTTCAAAAGAATAAACAGGAACACTTTTTTCCCCTATGCAAAAAGGAAAATAATCAGCCTTTCTAACTAAATAAGCTTGTAAAACTTAATCTGATATAGCAGAAGCACATACAGTAGTTAATGAAGCCAAAAATGTCTGGGAAAAGAATCAGCATATTGGTAGGTTCTACCTAATAGCTCAGTGCCTTCCTCAGCTGGTCTGATGTCCTATCAAAGGGTAGGTGAATGTCATTTGTGACACGTTTTTTTCTGATTCTTCTCTTCAATCAATAATGTAGGTTAAGGTCTCTCATTCTTGAAGGGTCTTTATTTCAACAGAAAAGAGTTAGAGTAGTGGAAAAATCTGGAGATTTAGTTTTCTTCCTGTCTTTTGTTTTCTACCTTCTCTGAGGGGCCATGATTGAAAGGTCTGTCATATTGTGAATAATTCAGATCTAGAGGATACCATGTTCTTTCTTGCACAGCTGCAATGAATGTCCTAAGGGACATGCATTACCTGTTGGCACACCAACGGCAGCATTTCATCTGAATAGATATTATGGGAAAAGAATTTGGTCTTCATGATTTTCATTATGATGATTTCTAATAGTACAGGAGGAATAAAACCCAAGCCTGATTTCCTTTGCTGTTGGGGAAATAAAAATAGATTTTCTGGTAAGCAGGAAAGCTTTGCTACAAAATACTTGACACATGATTAAACGTGGAAACCTTCCTAATGCAATGTGACAGGATGATTTCTCAGCTGAAACCTGTTTACTCCTCCCTTTACTCCTGAACAGCAGTTAACACTATTGAACTGAACAACAGGTCATATCTGCAATTTTCTTTTTATTGATGAGAGCTTTCTCTCCATAGTGATGTAATTGCTGCTCCACAGAGTGGTTAGGAGCAAAGTGTGGAATTGGAATGTCCCTGACCATTGTACCACCCTGCCACCAAGCCCTCAGTGGATGCAGAGGGCTGCAAAGCACACTCCAAGAACACCTTTTGTGTGGGAGGCTTGGGAACACAGCTCAGACCTGCTGGAGTGATGAGATATAGTACAGTGTAGTAATATTTGTCACTTATTGATCACTTTATTATTTTAAAATACCTTGTGAATATTAATCAAGCAACCTCTTTAGTACCCCAAGAGGCAGGACAGCGGTCACTGTTATCAGAATTGTGTTGGGTTATGTGATCTGTAAGTCCACATATAATACATGACTAAATAAGATTTACTATAGACCTTGAATTCTACTCAGACTTCCATTCTACCTTCAGTTGTATGGAACTGAAGCCCAGAAACTCAAATATATTTAGGTATGCAACTTCCATTGATAGCAGCGCAAGTGAGGCAGATAACCTCTGAGAATCTGAAGTCAAATTCTTTCATGACATGCATTAGAGGGCAGGACAAGCATTTTGTTTCCCGTTTTCCTTCTCTCAGTATATTTTCCCAATGGGAAAATTATGTGGCTTCTTTCAAAATTATTTTTCATTTATTTATTTTATTTCTGCTGTGCTTCACATGTTTGATATTGAAGCAAGGTTAATGACACGCAGCTTTCATTTGGAATTGAAAGTAGAGATGTTTAAGGTTGTTCCTAGATCCTGTGGGTATTTGGTAGATATTGCCAGAATATACAAGAGATTAAATGATGCTTGTCAAAAATCAATGTATACTAATTTTTTCCTATCTGTGCAAATTTGCTGGGTTCACAACGCAGCGGAGGTAATGCCTGCATTCCATACATACTAGCTACCCAAATTCAAGGTCAAATTCTAAATTACTTCTTGAGGCAAAACTCTCAGGTAGTTGATTAATGTTTTGGCTGTGGTAGCACGTTGGGTTTCACCTTCTGCAATGATTATATATGAGGCGTCACTGAAGTCTTGTATGGAATCAAGGATGCTTGATTGATTCTTTTAATGCCTTTAAGTTGTTTCCATTTAAAAATACTTCTGAAAACTGTAGCTGTAATTAAAGGCAGGACAATGGTTCCCTCTCTCCATAGAGATGCTTTAGATGAATAGCATCATTGAAAAGAGACTTCAAACGCGTTTGTCACATTTTGTGGGAGATTTGTAAACTTAATGTGTGCTAAAAAGAGATATGAGAGAAAAAAATCTGTTAACACAGTTAAACATCTGATTAGGCCACAGGGAAAACACAGTCAGAATCTGTTTCTCTTGATGATTCCTTGTGTGACTGTTGGTAAATCCCTAATTTTCCCATGCATCCATGTTCCAACAGAAAAACAGGCATAAACCCTCACCTTTCTTCAAGGAAGTATTGCCGAATCCAACGGTGTTTGTGAGGCATTCCCAAACTACAAGTGTGTAGGGGAGGGCAAATAAGGTTTTCCTTGACATTTTTTCCCCTCTCTTGATTGATAGCCAGGCTACATCACCCAGGAAATTTATGTATGTCTGGAGGCTCTCCGAAGGCTTGATTTACACTGCGAGTGTGGCTGAGCACAGTGCATATCTCAGATATGAAGCATATTGACCAAGGAAGTCATTGCAATTGAAGAAAGAATTAACTGCTCTGTTGGAGGGCTCCACAAACTCGTTTGTTATTACTGTTGCTCCACAGAGCCCCAACAGTCCAGCACAATCTCCTTCTGCCTGTACAGTCTGCTGGGAGCTCCAGAGCTCTTCTACTGAACAACGAATCTTTTTGGGGTTGGGGTTCTCTGAGTTTTTGGGCTTTTTTTCTATATAATAATGCACTTAAAGCAACGTGTTGGGCACTGTTATGCATTTATTTACCATGGTGGGTTAATCTAATCTGGGGAGGTATAGAACCCAAATCACAAGTGCTACAGTATATAAGCTAATTGCCAGGATAAAACCGAATGAATAATTACTTAACTTCAGAATGAGGCCTGGGGGAATTTTTCTTTAATAAAGGTTTAATTCACCAGTGATAATGAATGCAATCTCACATACTACTGAACAACACCATTAGCATAATGGCTAAGATACAAAAACTATAATTAGAACAAAACAGAAATGTTAATTACAGCCACGAAGGTACCCAAGAAAAGGGAGTTATCCTTTAACTGTCAAATGGGTTCCTGCCTGTGTAGCTTTAGTAATCCCTGCGAATGGGTCATCCATTCTGCTCAGAATCCAGAGTCTGGATCCAGAGTCTGCTCAGAATCCAGAGACTGACAGGCAGAAATTAAAAACTGAGGCTTGCTTTGCCTTTTGATTCCAGAGGGGACTGCCATTCACACAAGAGACTTAAAAAGTTAGAAGGACAGGTGAGGGCAGTAAAGACTGCACGTCTAATCACAAAGCTTAAAAATTAAGCTCCCATGTATCCGAATCCCACCGTTCAATTCCTTTTCACACAAAAGCAGTCCCATCATGTCGGCTCAGCAATATGAGATCTTCTCCAAGTTTATTTGCTACCCCCAGGCGCACTTGCTGTGCACAGCACCATGTTGCTGGACAAGGAAACGTGGGAGCCTCTTGGCTAGGAGCTGCTGGGAAGTTTACTGATAACAAGCAGCTTCATTTCCGGCACTAACAACAATAACCAAAGCTCTTTGTACATACAAATTTTCACAAACTCTTATATCTCACTAAAATGAAACCTGGGAGGTGTCCTTGTGGAAGGGGACTCTTTTGTGCTGTTTTTAATCTGCTTTTCTCTGATCTCATGCTACTCAAATATTAAAATTTCAGACTCAAGAACTCAAAACTTATAAAACATGAGAATGAATGTTGCATTTTTCCCCCCTTACAAGACTCGGTGCATAAAATGGACACGAACTGAATGGGGAGTTATTCAGTTCTTCTTTTTATCTTCATCATTCTGTGTTTGATTCCAGACCTTATTTAGCACTCATCATCAGAACCCTGCACTGAATACAAAATTACCAATTTCTCCATAGGCTTTTTTGTGGTTTTCTCAGCTTTTTTTTTCCTCTGGTGCTCTCAGCTCTCACTATAATTAATCTATCCTCCCAACACCTCTAAGAAATCATATAATTGAAGCACAGAGAAGAAGGCCACTTTGCTAAAAATTCAGAAATTTGGGTGCCTGCTTTGATACAAATAAGTTGTAATTCATGCAGCAGTGCACACATTTAAAACACAGCCCCTATTCACTTTTGCTTTACACATGAGCTTTCAGCTTGTCCATAAACAGGAAATATCTGTAAAAAAATCAGTGAAAACTCTAGTTGAAAAAATCTGCATGGTGGTGAAGGCAGGAGAGGACTTCTACCCCTCACAGTGGCATTTGGTAACCTAACCATGAGACAACCCCTCAGCCTGAACAGTTCTGCCTCTTGCATGCTGCAGTCTTGCATGCAACAAATGAAGAAGCAAACAAAAATGGTGGGAAGATAAAAAAGAAAAATAATAAAAAATCTGAAAAATCAGATAAATTTTTGTTATTGTGTTTTCTTCTTACCTTGCAAATTAGAGAACCTGGGGGCAGATCTTGGTGAGAAAGACTCTTCTACTGCCCACCTTTCACCATTGCCATTAAAGCTAATGAAGGCTGACTTCAGTATTTACAGCTGAACTCACAGTCCAGGCAGGGAATAAACCTGCCTTGTGGTGGATGCAGCCAGTGGCTGACAGGGAGCTAAGTAGCTACAAACAGGACACTAACCAGGAGAGGGGTTAGTAAAAGTGCTCACTGCTCTGGAACAGGAAAGTGATCAAAGCTCTGATGCTAAAGCATTGGCTAAACCACCTCAGAGGGAGGAGGCTCTGTTTGAATAGATTTGAATAGCTCTCTCACCAGCTGCCTATTCAGGATATGATATCTTTCCTGTTTAAGCTGGACAACCTCAGCAAAATGTAGTCAAGTTTCATTAGATGAACCTGTGGGAAAAAACCAAAATCCAGCACCATGATATGATTTTTAATGCAGTAAATAGGATGCTTATGTGAGTGGTTGAGGGGCAAGAACACTGGGTTATGTTTCTTTTTGTGTACTTTATGCAGTGATTATTTAGCATGAAATGCATAATAACAATGCTTACAATATGGACTGGAAACCAAACATCTCCTCTTCCTAGTGATTTTCTTGAAATCCCACGTTCCAGGCAAAAGAAAAACTCAAAAACCCGAAAAGCGACCAATCAACCACCAACCAAAACCAAAACCAAACCAAACAGCAACAAATATACACAAAAAGAAAAAAACACACAACCAAAACAAAGTATATTCACTTGATAAAAGGAAAAACTTATGAAGTCAGCCAAGGAGGGGAAGAGGCTGCCCAGGAAGGTTGTAGATCTCCCCTCCCTGCAGGTTTTCAGGATCATACTGAATTAAATGCTGACCAACCTGATGTGACCTCACAGTTCAGCCTTTATTCAGTGGGAGGTGGGACCACAGGCATCCTGGGGTTCCTTCCAGCCTGAATTATTCTCTCTCACAAGAAAAGTGCTTTCACAGGAAAAGTGGTTGGTGGTCTTCCTCATGAGCTAGTCTGTGGAAAAATTAACAGTTGAAGCCATGCCTTAAGGTGGCCCTCAGGATTACCTGCAGCAGGGTAGGAATGCTCACCAGACAGACCCCTTCCCTCTTTCCCATCTGTCTCATTGTTTCACAATGTCTAGAAAAGCTATTTACAGGCAAATTCCATGCACAGTTTTTGTAATGGATTTTTATTTTTCTCTTTTGTCTCAGTAATTCTGTTTTTGAAGACCTGTTAGCCTTACTAGACAATAAGAATATTTCTGTCTAAGCTGATTTTCACATTTCAGAAAATACTAGTTTTTAATTTTGGACAGAAATTACCTATTAGCCTAAACTGCCCACTCCTTCAGAATCCTGTGTAACTTTAACAGACTTCAATTCACTCTGTTTAAATTATGATGCACAAAGCTAAACAATCTTCTCATATGAATTTGTCTTTCATGCAAAGTAAGGTTTTCTGGAAAAAAATGCTGTAAAATTAACAAAAAAGAACAAAGGAACAGCTGTAAGTCAAGAGTTCTTATGCCAACACACTGTTCAGCTGGGTTCCACATTCATTTCCATCCCCCACATCATGCTGATTACAAACTTAGATGCAGTTCTAATGTTTTCATTTAATTCATTTTTCCATATTTTAAATTCATTGTATTTAGCGAGCATTCAGTTCAAGACATGCAATATCAAAAGAAACCCCCACAGGTGCAGGGAATTTGAATAATCAGGTCCACATGATCCCTGAACCTCAATCCACTGAAGTCTCCCTGGGACCATTTTAAATGTGCAAAGGAAACAAATGTCCAAATTACTCCACACAACAGTGAGATAAGAGATGAAATAAGGAAGATGATTAAAATATTGATACTTTTATTCCAGTAATGCCTTCAGTTCTTCACAGAGATGCTGTCTCTGTTGTGCCAGGCATTGTACAGGTACACAGGATGGTGCTCTGTCCAGGAAGATTTACGGTCCAAACCCTGATTTCCCATCAACAGCCATCTTATAACATCAGCACAGGAATAGTCAAAATTGAGTGTTGGAAACAAATAAAAATATGAAATAGCTATTCAGGTTGCCCAGTAAGACTGTGGCAGAGTTGGGAACAATTCCCAAGGCTCTACAGCTCTGTTTTTGTGCCCTGCTTCCCAGACCTGACTGTAAACTAATCCATTTGTATGTTTTTCTGCCATCCAGGGCAGCTCAGCACTGGCTGGCTGCAGCACATTTTCCAGCTTTGTAGGTGCTTCAGTTTTCCTCAGACTATTGCTATGTGTCACGAACAGTCATGTTGCTAGATTGTTTGCAATGCCCCTTAATTTTAGGATTTTTTTTACTTTCCGCTTTTTTTTTTTGCAAAAGTTCTCAAATTCACAGTTTGACCTAATTCTTAACTAGCAGAGTCCTCTAAGGTACTACTATATTCCAAAGACAAGGAACAAATGGGGATATGCAGGATGAACAATGTAGTGCACAGTCTTAATAAATTCATCTTCCGTGCTCACACTGCACAATCCATTTGATGTATTGTTGAAATAGAGCCAATGACTGAATAAAGCCCAAAGAGCTGAAGGACAGCTTTCTCCTAAAAACTGGCATAGTCTGAAAAAAAATCAAAATGAGGCATAAAGGAAAACTTGTGGTCTACTTCAAAGCTTCAATTCTGTCCTTTGGCATGTTGTAGGATATCCACGCACTGCTGAAGACACAGCAGTGGAAAATCACGCATTCCTGTGTTACACACCTGACTGACACCTGGGAAGCAGAATATTCTAGCAGTTTCTCTTGACAGCTTTGTCAATGGGCCTGAAAGCACTCACAGTTTCATGTCTTTCAGGAGTGTACAGTCAAATCTGATTGTTTTGTGTAACAGCAGTTTCTGTGTTATCTATTTACTTTCTAACTGAAAATTCCTCTTACTGAGATGGGGGCAAAAGAGAAAGACTTTGCTACATGATAACAAATAAGATCTTGATTACTCCAAGGAATGAAGTCTTTTAGAGCAAGAACTGCTTTATTGAGGTGAAGAAATTTTATGCAACCCAATCCTTTGCTATCAGCAATCTTTACAAGCAAAAATACCAAGTAGGGATTTATTCAAACCAAATTTGAACCAAAGTCATCTGCATAATGCACACAACCTTCTCTGCATCCATATCAGAAGCAAAAAATAGCAGAGATGCTGAAAAATACCTGCTGATACACCATGTTCCTGATTTATCAGTTTTTTAGATATGGCTAAACCACTATTTTTTATTTGGTGTTTTGTTGCAATATATCCAGTGACTGAATAAGGCTCACACCCAGTTTGCCTCTAATGCAACTAATAACTCTCTCTTTTTTGCAGTGTAAGTAAGAACCCAAACAGCTTATTTCCTTACCCTCTACCTGGAAGCCAGGATATATCTATTGGTCCCTATGTCAGGCCTTTGCCATTTTTATTTACTCAATATGCCAAAAAAACTCTATTACGCAGTCTATTTTGTTGCAATTTCTTAGACTTTTACAGCACTGTTTGTTTGGGGATTCAGGGGGAGAGTTAGGTTGGCAAGGATGTCTGGATCTGAATTATTTCATGAAAAGCAAGAATAGAAGCCCATGATTCCTGTCTTATGTTTACATTTATTTTATTATACAAGACATTCTCCTTGACTCCATACTAGGCTCTTTTAAAAATCTGCCATGTTCCGATAAATGGGTTTAAAAGCCTAAATTTAGGCTCTGGAATCTGCAGTGTATTTGCCTGCAGGGTGCCAAAGCTCAAATTCACCCTTCATATCAGGGAGTGCAGTTTCTCTGGCTTCACTTTTACCATCAATGAATAAGTTTATTCAGTCTCGAGAATGTACTTTACCACCTGTCAACACCATTTTTTGGTTGTGATGTTTTTTATAATGAAGCTTTACCAACTTCCACTAATTTCCAAGTGAGCCCGACCTTCTCTTAGAACAAGCAAAAGCTAGCTGGTGTTGGTTTGTTCCTTTTCAGCAATGTATCTTGCATCTACACTGATTGCTGGGCTTTGGAAAGAGACTGAACATGTATTTATTGACTAATCAAAAATACAGTAAAAGTAGAAAGACACAGCAATATTTAAAATCTAGCTGATTACCCTTTGGTGGCAGATGACTAACAGCTTACCTCAGCAAAGCAAAAATTGCTGCCAAAGGTTTCTTCATAGAAATAATCCTTATTTATTATCCAAGTTCACAGCTGTATACACTGCAGGCAGTAACTAAAAACACTTAAAAAGCACGATGCTAAAAAAACAAACCCCAAGCTTACGTGACCATGATGCTTATTAAAGGTCCAATTCTTCCTCATTAAAACCAACTGGAGGGGCCCTGCCAATGATTTTAGTGGTAAAGGAAGTCATCTCAGGGAAAATATTCAGACAAAGTCATAAAGCTGCATTCTGCTCATTAGCAGTAAATGTGTGATTCTCTCTGGCATGAACAGGGAAAGTGCTAAACAGCTCCAAGAGTTCTCACGTTACTCAGTTATCTCCTTTTTGAAATAATAGGACAAAAATAAAATAATTTTTCTGCCCCCCATGCACACATGCTGCCCCACCTGTCTGAACCCTAGTATTTCTTTCAGAAAAAAGTGATTTTATACAGCTATTATAATAGCTCTTTTGGGGATAAGTCAGCAAACTTTACATGAAAGATTATCTTTATAAGACTTATTAAATCTCACTTATTATTACTAATCACTATTCACTTCAGTAAAATGTGTGGAATAAGACCTGATGAAAAGAGTAACATTTACTAAGTAATTCAACCACTTGACATTGTTTGCTTGGAGGGAAGAATACAAGGAAATCATCTACTATTCCTCTCCTGCCATGCACTCCATCTTCCCCTCACAGAGTTTTATTTGTCCTTCCTGAGCCTCACTCTAACATTTTCATACAGTTAGCAGGAGCCAAATATGAAACTGAGCAAGGCTAGGTGACAAAATATCAGCCATTGATTTGAAACAGACTCAAATGACGGGGAATCAAACAGATTCTAACCCTTTCTTCTTGTATCACTGCTGCAGAAAATAATTGCCTTTAGACAAAAAGATCTGATCCCACTTTTCCTGATACATGGTTGGTAAAGGATGCTGCAAAGGACACCCATGGCAGCTGTGTGGATCAGCAGTTGGACCTCAGCATTGCTCCAAAGTGTGAAAGGTGGGAGCAGTAATGAATAATGTGCCCTGCACCCTGCACAGAGCCTGGGGCCTTGTCAGGAGTGGAAAGAGGACTCTGACACTGAAGATCCACCTGCCAGAGCCAGCAAGAGAGAGAAGAACAAAAAGCTTGGGAGACTCTTGCATCTACACTGTATGGGAGACTGTATGAGCAAACGGGCCTCTGACATGAGCTAAAGAACAGAAAACTTGGCAGACTGAGTGTGGAAATAAACTTTAGAATAAGGAAAATGTGTTGGACACCTTTGTCAGTCCTTTGAGGTTAAAGCTGGTGAAAGTCTAAGAGCTTCTGTGCCATAAGGGCTCCCATAAAGGAGCCAGGTGAGGGCGTAGCTGGTGACTCAGCCGGCTCAGAGAGCCCACAGAGACCTCTGGATGAATTAGTAGGCTGACATGTATCATGCAGCATTACCAGCTCAGCTTTCAGAAACGTGAGATTCGTGTTAAGTCAGGACTAATTAGCCATGCCTCCAAGCAAGGCTAATTAGCCCAGGTTCCACATGTGTGCTGACATGGTGGTATTGCCCGGGCTGAAGAGCTAACCCTGCAGTGCTACAAACTAAATTCCATCACAAAACAAGAGCAGCCCCTAAAGTAACAAACACGAGACATTTAGAATTTTACAAGTCCAAACTACTGCTCTAACCCACACTTAAAAAAAACCCCAGCAATCGGTCTGGTTATGAATGAGAGGTGCCCTGTGCTTACCCACACCACAACACTCCAATTCTCCATCAGAGAATTTATATATAACTCTTGCTGGGATCAGGCCCCTAGCCAGAAACCTTCTGGCATCTTGGCAAAGAACTTACTGGGGTTCCTGAGGCAGTGGGAAATCTGAGCAACCAGGAATCCTTCAATCCAGTTATCTTTCCTCCAAATTTTCTAGTTCAGGTCTTATTTTAGCACATTTTTTTCTGTTCTCTTCATATGTTTATAATGGTCAAAACATCATTCAGTCCCACAACTCAGCATGATGCGTAGCAGCTGGAAAATGCTGGCCAGATGTTTATGGCCAGCTTTCAGACCTTGTGTTCATGATGAACCACAAACTTCCTTACTTTCTTGCCCTGGAAACCACTGATGAACCCTAACAAGGGTTGGCAGTTGCCTATACAGCAGCAGTATACTTGGAAAAGTGTGAATATGCCAGGAATTTGTAACCATTCCAATCCATCCCCTAGTTACTGGAGTAGCAGTCTTGTGTTTGTTCACACAGGGAAGTGATTTCTGGTGTATAAGTATTCTTCATCTAGAATGTATGATTCATTTTTGTATTCAGATCTACTGTGCCTAAATCACATAATTACTGAATGGTTTGGGTTGGAAGGGACCTTAGAGATCATCTCATTCTGACTCCCCTGTCATGGGCAGGGGCACCTCCCACTGCACCAGCTTGCTCAGAGCCCCATCCATCCAGGCATGGGCCATGGGGCAGCCACAACCTGTGCTGTGCCTCACCACCCACCCAGAAAATAATTTCTTCCTAATATCCAGGCTAAACCTAATCTCTCATAGTTGAAAACAATTCCTCCTTGTCCTGCCACTTCTTGCCCTTGCAAATACTCCCCATCCTTCTTATAGGCTCCCTCCAGGTACTGGGAGGCTGATATGCAAGAGTCAGCTTACTTAAAGAATACTTTTTTATGTTGCAGGACACATACAGAAAAAAATTAAAAACCAACAAATTCCTGAAGGGGAAAACAAGCCTATTCATTGTTGAAATAATTCTGAGACTGACCTTTTTCCAGTAGAATTCTACAAAGCATCTACATTGTAACTATGTTTCTTAGCAGGCATTTCAAGTATATATGTTTTCTTTAAAGGTAAGTATAAACAAAAGGACTCTGTGAGAGCAAATTCAAATTTGCCTATTCTCTCATTATAAATTATGTGATCTTTCCAAATAGAAGCACTAGAATAATTAAACTAATTTTCCAAAATTATTCTAGTATATTCAATTACAGATTTTAATTATTTTTGAGAAATAATTCTCAGTGTTAATGCAAGAGACACTAGTTAGAATCATGGCAGAGTATGGGTTTCATGTCTCTGCATTCCATAAGCCTTATTAGAAATGTAAATCAAATATTTGATGAATACTAAGAGTCTATTGGGACATTAAAATGAATATTACCATTGTGACTCTGAGAATCAGGTTGAAGTATAACAGAAGTCAGTTAAGGTAAGTGGATTTCGATGCCAAAGGGAACATTAGCTGTTTTATGGAGGCCTCTAGAGTATTACCCAGTATTAAATGTGAAAAAATAGATGTTTAAATAACACTCAGGTTGTGACATGAACCAGCAAAAGACACCAGAACCTCAAAGTTTTAGCTCTTTCTTCATATATATTGACCTCATCTCCCATGTTAAATTAACTAAGGACAGCAGGATGATGGAAAACACATAGATGGCATAGGGGAGTTGATTCTGAGTCTCCCAGGTTATTCCCTAATCACCCACTATCAGTTAATGAGAACTTTGACATGGCTTTTGAAGAGAGGAAGGTCTAATGCTGGGCCTGGCATACATCTTAAAATATGGCTTTGTATTATGTGCAGTAAAACCATCCAAACCTCACCATATTCTACAAAGGACATTTTGATAGCCTGAGAGATTGAACAGCTTTCAGCAATTCAGCCACTTCTACATATTTATTGTTAATATAGTTTATAGTATTTTGAAAACTGTTCAAGCTGAAATGTATTCTTTCTATAGGAAATATCACACTTTGGAGAATGGGCAAATGGGAAACAAATATGAGCTGCCTCTCCTAAGCCTACAGTCAAAGGTTTTGTCAGGGAAACAGCTATTACATGATTTATTCCATCTCAGTTTATCCATATAGCACCGTGTTCCATTACTTTTTGTGAACTTTTAAGCAGTTACCTTCCTCAGCTTTATGTTCATTTGAAGGGAAGAAGGAGTTACACCAGCTAGGAAAAAAGTACAATAATTCTGTGTGCTTGCTTTACCACAACCAAAGTGAGATTTACAAGCAAACATAACTGGTATTGCTGGGGGGAAGAGATTAAGAGATAACTTCAAATTTGTGTATGTTATGGTGAATTCTGAAGAGAAATTGTAAACAAATGTATGTTTGTATTTGACAGAACCAAGGTTATGAAGAGTAATCCGCTAAATTTAGAGAAATTTCTGCACTTGAAACTGTCAGAAGATAAGTTCCATGCCAATTTTTTCACTATTTGAATGAAATTTCCTGCAGGTGATAGTGCTTGGGAAGTTTTAATTGTATGTGGGCTGAACTTGAAAGAATAAAAGAATTTCATATTGCTCCAAATTGATCCTTTGTACATCTTGTACCACAAAATCTATTTACTTACTAGGACTCATATTCAGACAATTTTGGGTAGTTATCTCCATTTTCTGCATTTTACCCTTTCCCTGTCATTTCTATAATTATATCTGTGGCCAGTACATTTCAGGATCTATTATGTTATCACTGACAATATATTTAAAAACAGAAAGTGTAGATGCAGATTTCTTTTGCATGATGTATTGCTCAAAATGCTCCATATTCAAGGGAAAGGGAGAACCAATGTAATAGGACTTTTTTTTCCCCCAGTGCTTTTAGAGAAGTTCTGGAAAAGGCATTGCTCAAACCATCAATAAAACAGAATATTGCCAGAATACTTTGTCATTAGAGATTGCCAGTTTTCTCTTTGACCAAGAAATATGGATAAAAATTATAAAACTTCATAAGATAGAAGAATTTTCCAGGGACTTTGCTACAATTTTTTCTACAGAATCTAATGGAGTGGAGCATAAGTGAATCTGTGTAATGCACATGGTCTCTTTTTTTTTTTCCCCAGGATACAGATTTTAACAAAACATTCAATTTCAAATTATCAGGGTTTTACCTAGACCCTTTCTGTTACATTCAAATAGCCTTCCACTACTGGAAAAACCAAATATCAAAAGCATATTTAGTAAATGTATTCATTCTGTTAACATAAAACTTTCAACTGAATTTCTAGAGAGGTTCAATCACGAGCTGTTTCAAAACAGAGATATAGGTGACTTAAGTCATTATTTAATTACTTTCACACAAATATTTAACTCAATGTGACAGTATTATGCCAACGCTTAAATGAAAGTTGCTCTCATGTCTCTAATCCTATGACTAGGACAATTAATTGGAGCGATGAGCTTAATTCAAATCAGTTTTTTTATTGATGTCCCTGGCCTCTGGTTTAAGCACTACAAGCAAGGGCCTGTCTGTATATTTAGAAGACAACACCATTTCAAAGGAAATATCTATTTGGGACTTAATCATTTAGTCTGGAATATTTTCAATATTTTCTAACAAAAGAGCTACAGCCATTAATGCATATTCCCAGATAAAAAACTAGGATAACTAGGGTATGGGAAATAGCATTTTCTCTTTCATTTAACAAGAAACATTTATTGATATACAAATGCAGAAACTCACAATTTCTCACAGTTTTTTAAGTGGCAAAAATATATTAACTGCAGTTTCTAGCCTATAGTGTTGGTGACTTCTTTGAGAGATTGCAGGCTATTGATGGGTACTCTACAGTACTCAGTCATCTACCACACAGAGACTGGACAGAGGTGCTGTCTTGAACTACAGCAGAGAGACATCTTAAATCTTATCCTCCACATCTGTTCCAGAGACTTTGTTTCAAGAAATTGGATGGTTATCACAAAGGCATCCAATGCCTGGGGAGCAGTTTCAAATAGATTCAAAATAAATTACCGCAGATATGCAACTTTCAGCACAATTTAAAGAAATTAGAATAATAATCCATGAGCCAGAGGAGAAAACTCCAGTAATGATGGTCATGATATGAGATGTCCCCTTCTTGCTAGGTGACAGACAAAATTAGCAAAAATACACTAAAACTCAATTTCAGATAGAATAGCAGAATGGAGACCACTGTAATCCCAGCAAAACAAATAATAGAAAACCTAGAAGTTACTCATCTTCAAAACTGACAGCCAAGTCTGCTTTCTTTAGGAGAAACACAAACACTGATGGTGAAATCCCACATTGGTAGAAGAGCTGGTAATTCTCTAGGGGAATTATAAAGACAATATTATGTGTTTATTTTGATCAGGCAGCTTTAGCAGTTGATAACAAGAAAACAGTATTCAATCCAATAACAATATTCAATCCTTCTGCTGAATAGAATGCAAAACATAATTTAGAGAAAAAAGAAATCATTACTCACTATATAGAGTAAAACTAGTTCCTATAGAGTTACTACTCTAGAATGCAAACAGGTCATGATCCACAAGGAAAAAAAAAGCTCTTGATAAGTCCCAATACACAGAATGCTTAAATGATAGAATTCATATAATTATTGGGCACTCTAATTAAGTGTTTTTGTAGCTGTATCATTTTTAAACCAGGTGTGAAAGGGGCAGAATCTTAGCCTATAAAATATTCTTCTGGACATCAGGTTAAAGGAAATGGTTTATATAGAAATCAGTTGTTGATATCAGAAATGGTTGATACAATGATTTTGCACATAAATTTGCTATATGAGTTGGAGTTTTTTTACTTTATTTTTGAATGGTGGATCAGTGACTTTATAGAATGCTGTTGTACAAAAAAAAAGGGAGCATAACTATGTAAATCAAATGACTGATTAATTTTATACCATATACTTAAGAGAACTTTAAATGCAGCAATAGATTATAGAAACATGTGAGAGGACATTTAAAATAGCAAAAGGCTGTTACTCAAATAACTTAAGTAGCAGCATAAAACCAAGACTTCCTTTGCTGAAGTAAGGAGAAATGTAAGGAAATACTGCAAACAAACTGTCAAGGTGATATCCTACAACAATCCCATTATTTTAAATATAAAGTTGTATAGACAAATTTTACAGTTAAAAATATTTCACTACAAACATTAGTTTTTCCATTTTACAATGTGAAGGGGCTTTTTTGTCACTTCTTTCAACTGAAAAAAATATCTGTGTAATAACATAATCAGTAAAGTAATTTTAATGCAGCAAAGACCCTGTGCTCCTGCTTTTTGTAACTATGAAAATTTTGAATGTTTTTTAACTGATAGAGTGTAATTTGCCTAAAATGTGTCAAATTATCAAAATATAACAGAAAAAACCCAATGTTAAGATTTTAGGACTCTATTAAAAATTTAGGTAAATGCCCTACTTTGGCAAATATTTTGCTTTAAAAAAGCAAGTCAGATTTTGTTGAAAATCCTTTTAACTTAATCAACCTCTTGCACATATTCTCTATTGCAAGAAAGAATTCAAGGACTTTTTTTTTTTTTGAGTAGCCTCTGCCTCAAGAGGCAGCAAGAAATTGAGAACATGTTTTAGGTAAGTTTCTGGAGGAAAGGACTAAGTATGACTATGTATGTGAATACACATGTAAAAGACATTAAAAAAAAATCAGCTGCTCCTTAGCACCTATTTGTTCAGTATGAGCATAAGAATCTGTTTGAAGTCAATTTTAAGTAATTCTGCCTAAATTTCTAGCACCAATTCAGAGACAAATCAGAGACAAATAACTTCAACTGTTCCTTATTTCTCCATTTAAGAAATGAGAATAATATATATACTTGTCTACAACATAGCTGTATAAGAAATCTTGCACTTTCTAAGTATGCGTAAAAATTACTGAAAAAGAGATGACACTGTATAATAATCAATGGAGTAGTACATAAACTGCATATTAGAATGATCCTGTGTTCATAGTTATCAAGAAAGGTGTTTAAACTCTTTATATTTATTGCCCTGTCAAGACATCTTTGAGTATGGGAACTTGTGAATATTCACATTTTCTGCTGTGTAACAAGGGATTTCTTTCACCAGATATTGGGGTTTTTTTAAATTTCAAGATATATTATGCAAATTTTCAACTTTTATATTCTATATGTATAGAAATACATATCCATGTACCTGTGTAGATACATTGTACTGTGTATATACTGCAATGCAAAATATAAGTGTGACAACACATATTTTAATAGGCATTAGGTAGTTGAATCAATTGGTATGGTCCATCTGTTTGCAGCCAGCAAGTTCTTCAAACTTTCATAACCTAATATATGTATTTCTGACCAAGAATACTGCAGTGATAAATCTTTCCATATACTATTGAAGAATAAACCTTCTTGAAATATGTAAAAGACGTATTTGTAGCAATAAATCGTGAGCAATAATTTCTCTTCCACATCCTGCTATTCTACTCCAGAATTTCTGAATCTCTTAATAGCTACCAAATCTTGAAGCTCATATTCTCTGCTGATTCATTTTTTCTCACTATGGATCAAAATATCAGACTTAAAGGGTGGATAAATACTTTCCTGACAAAACTGAGGTGAAATATCAAGTGAGGTCTCAGACAGGACTGTCCTAAGTCTGGTTCTCTTCCATATCTTCATTAATGACTACCAAGATAATGGAATGGAGAAGTCACTTAATAGAGCTTGTAGGTGACACCATGCTGGAAGCATTTACAAGCACTTTACAGGAGAGCACTCAAACTCAAAATTGTCTTGATAAATTGGAAAAAATGGCCCAAAGTCAATAAGAGGAAATTCAATAAAGACAAGTGCACAGTAGTAAATTTGGAAAGAAATAATCAAATGTTCAAAAATGAGGAAAACTGACTAGGCAGCAGGAAACATTTCTGCTGTAGAGAACAACCATCAGAAGAGCAGTCAACAACACAACAGCAAAAAGAGCAAGTGTCATCCTGAGGTGTTTTAACTGATATGCTGCTATTCAAGTATGTGAAGTGATGAACTTGTTCCATCAGCACTGGTGAGCCCTAAAGAGCAGTTCCTCCATTTAAGGGACTAAAGTCAAAATCTACAGAAAAAAAAAGTTTAAACAGCCAGTGCCATTAAGACACAAGTGGAATGCAAATGCAAAATACACAAAACAGCATTATAGTTATTTGTTAACCATTTCAGCATGGCACATATGCTAATTTACTTATTCCTTTAAAAAGCTGTTAAGATGTGTGTATTATCATGTCAAGGGAATGAATTGCACTTACTATGCATGAAATATATCAGTAAACTGAGACACAAATGCTTATATAAAAGTAGAAATTCCCTGTAGTGACATTAATGAAAACACAAACTGCCAGGTGGAAAAGGATGTAGCATGGTAAATCATAGAATCATAGACTGGTGGAATGGTTTGGGTTGGAAGGGACCTTTAAAGGGACATCTTCAACTGGATCGAGTAATGTGGTGGCCCAACCAACCTGATCTTGTTTCCAGGCATAGGGTATCCACCACCCCTCTGGGCAACCCATTCCAGTGTTTCACCACCCTCATTGTATAAAAATAGCTTCTTCCTTGTATTTAATACAAATTGACCCTCTTTCTGTTAAAACCATTACTCCTTGTCCTGTCACAATAGCCCAGCACAAAGTTTGTCCCTTTCTTTCCTGTAGACTGCCTTCAAGTGCTGAAAGCTTGCAATAAGAAATCTCCTTCTAGGCATGGGAAAGACCAAATTGCTAAAGGACAAGAAGGAAATTTGATCAAGCCACTCTATTTCAGTGACCCTAAATGATGTTATTGGAGAGAGGAGGAAAAAAACCCATCCTAAGCTTCAGTAAGGAGGTTACACCCCACAGATTTGAGATAATCCCTTGTAATGAAAAATGTTGGTCCAAAGGAGGTCCTTTCAGCCAGATGGTCTCAGAAGAAAACTGCTCTGTTTCCACTTCTCGCCTTACACTGGTGGATGAGTACTGTAAGCCTGCTGTGCTTCCCACTCACAACCTGCCACTGGATTCTCTGTAAGAGGAATCATCCTTCTTGTATTTGGGGATAGGGAGATGCAGTTGGCATAGAAAACAGTCAAACGTAAGGACCTATACCCTATGTATGGGTGTAGAGAAGATCCATCCCTTAAATTTAAACATACCCCATTTTTCTTTAGAGCAGATTTGACACTGCACCATTATTTGTACAATCTGTAAGTGTAAGGATAGTGCTCAGGAGCCCTAGGCACAGAATGAGACCCTCAGTGCCAGATTCTAAGTTGGAACAAAAAAACAGTCCAAGATTTTATAGTTTAGGTATAGCAGGAAGAGACAGTACAGGAGAATAAAAAAAAGACAGCATCAGCCTGGATGACAGGCAGCAGTGTCAGCGCACTGTTAGTTCAACTCTTGTCAACTATTCTGTAGACATTGTAGCAAAAGAGAATTTTAAGGAGGAAGTATGGTTGCTCTTACATAGATTTTTAGATTAATTCTGAATGTGATACAAAATATGAACAGACCTGAAAAAACTCTCTTCATCAGCTAAGTAGGATATTTGTTTTGTTTTGTTCTCAACTTATGATCAAAACATCTTAATAACGATGCTTTTGAATATTAGAATATTATTAATAAAGCCATAATGATGCCTTGGAATGTTACTACTGTCAAAAAGAAATAACATTTTAACCATGTTTAAAGCAGGGTTGGTGGCTGGACTAGGGTACTCTGGCCTGTGTGGGTAACCCAAATTGTATTTTCTATTTGCCACCCCCAGGAGGAGCATAGTGATCATAAGCGAAGAGCAAAATATGCACGCAAATTAAGTTCTTAAGCATGAATTCTATCTTGCTTTAAAAATGGAACAAAAAGAGACACACGGGCTTTTCTTTATATATAATGTGTAAGGTTTGAACAAACATTGATTAGATAGCTTTTGCATCCTGCAGGGATTCTTGCATGCTTGTTGACAAACATTCCAGATGTTGTGGGAGTTCTTTAACCTTTTAAACCCATCCTAATCTGTAATTATTTTGGGAGAGGATCAGCAGTCAAGGAGAAGAGTATACTCTGTGTATTTTACTTCCTTTTGCTGCAGTTGACAGTGAATGACCCACAGTCTTAAAGACCTGAAGGAATCATTAGATAGATTTGCATTTAGCCTTGATCCAGAAACCATTATGAATGAAATGCAAAACTTTACAATAGCCCTATTAAGACATTTTATTAATGCATCTGTTCATTATCACTAGCTCTCTTGCAGAGCTCTTACACAGTGGAATTTAAATTTCTTGATGTTATATTTGGTTTAAATGGTCATAAGGATAACCTTCATCTCCCTCAGGGCTCATTATTGCATAGGTGTGGAGAACATTATTAAACAACAGTACTGTGGGAGAAACCCCTGAGTATTGTGGTCTGCCAGATGCATGAGAGCTATTATACCCTTGTTCCTACTGCAGTCTGCACAGCTTTCTGCTGCTTGTGCTTTAAGATTTTGTTTAACAAAAAATAAACAGTTTGAGGAGGCAATTTTCCACCAGTGATGCAGGAAGCATATTTTTCTTCAGAATGCACAGGGTACTCAACACAGAGGGGTCCTGCTCTATAAATAAGGCTTTTGTGGCATGACTGCAAGAGAAATTGCTGTTAGGTATTGTTTATTTAACAATTCATGCATAGTTACACATGTAAACCACAGTAAGGAAGAACTGAGAGAGAAAAAAACTGCAGGATGCATTGGTGAGAGCTCCAGTCAGCCAGTGCCATTTCTGAGCTGAACCTCCAAAACCATGAGAGCTTTCCAAAAGTCCCAGCAACAAGCACCAGTTATCATGGAATTGCCAGTGGGACTGAAAACTGCTGAAGGTTCAGCATGAGTCAAGCCCTGAACCACAGGTTGAGACGAGGGACTGCTCTAATATCCTCTGTTAGCTTCATGCAAAAATCAAATCCCAGGGACCTCCTGCATCTCTCCTGCCTGTCTGCAGCTTGAGAGGGAATTGGCATTGGCTTTAATGAGGATACATTGCTCTGAGATGTCTCTCAGAGATCACTGTTTTGCACTCTCATTTGTTTTTTCAGTTCAAGCCAGACCAGCCTGCAACCTAAAAGCTCCCACAAAAACCTTGCCTCCCACTAATATGTTTGAAAATTTAAATAAATGAAAAATCTAGGCATTTCTGTGCTTAAATGAAGAGATGGTTTACTGCCTCCCTGCAAATACAGAAAAACCTGCAATGAGGCAAGGCCAATATAAATTGAGATGGCTTAAAGGCAATTATTCAAATTCTATGAAATATTGCATATTCTTAGCCTAAACACAAAATATTTTGTGTAAATACAGGACCAGTTATCAGGATCGCAAACACAAAAATGAAAAAAATATGGATTTTAGTAGAAGCAACTCCGAAGGCCCAATTGCAGGGAAAATCCTTACTGTGTTTACATGTTATTTGAAAACAATCCAATTATCAGGATGCTGCAACTGTGAACAGTTTGCCTTCACAACATATAAACAGCTACAACTATTTCCCCAATCCAGCCCCAAACATCATTAATAGCAGTAATTTCAGTGACTGCAGAATACAGCAAATACCAAGATATTATGGCTGGTCTCTTCAGCAAATAAAGAAGCAAAATAACTAGCACACCCAATACCGAACCTCCAGGCATGTATGGTTCCTCTGAAAAAGTTTACCTCTATTCAGGTAAAGTTTTACTCAATGTAAAAGTTTACCTGACTAGAACATACAGCACTTTGAATCAACCAGAGGAAAAAAAGGTATGTTTAAATATTGGCTACAATAATAATTTCCAAAAAAACCCTTTCAATAAATATTTTTCATGACAATTAGCTACGATGTCAATGGATGCTTCAAAGAATTAGGCCAAAATTGATTGGGTCACTACCTCTATTTTTCCTGTTATATTCAAGCAAAGTACAGCAGTGCTGCACTGAGGCTTTCTCCTGACTGCATAGTGCATGGCGTTCTGCTTTTCAACAGCAGAATGGTGTAGCAGCACAAATTGGCTTGAAACATTATGAAATAGCATCATTATTTGTGTATGAAATCTCAAAATCACCGCACTACGACCTTAATTTTAATTGGCTTTTTCACAAAGCCAGCAGCTAAACCTCACCACTAATGGAAATTCATTCAATTATTTCTAGGCAGTTCCTAACTCCTCAGCCAGCAATGTGCTGGGTGATAACACAGTCACTGACTTTCCCTTACACTGTGGGGAACAGGATATGTATAGACACATCTAGAGGATCATCTGTAGTTATGTTCATCTGACCTAAAGGAAGCTCCCTTGGTTTCCCAGAAGCTGAAAAGCAGATTTCATAAGGAAATCACAAATATGTTTGTCTGTACAAGCCTCCTTTCAGGATTCCTGAGTCCACTCCAAGTATCATTCTCCTCTTCAGTTCCTGACAGTGCCATCACTGTAGTCTGATTTGGTCAAATGGTTATACCAGCTCTGCTTGTACAAACAGAGACTCAAAACAGTGTAAGTACAGCATCATACATTCTTTTTTTTAATCCCATCTATTTTTCTCATGCACATTTCATAGTATTTTTAATATATTTCTTTTTTTTTCTTTCTTATTTTGACAGTAAGATCTTTGCTATTTAATGATGAACATCAGCATTTTGCTATGAATATTTTGGTTTTATTCTGATAAATTTACTACCTTTGGTGTCTAAGCTTTAAAAAAAAAGCAGATCATTTTGTAGTTATGAATGGTACTGATGTAATTAAAACTCACAAGAGAATATGCAAAACTAAAAATCTTCAAGCATTTCCTGTCTAAACTATCATTAACCAAAGACAGCATTCATTCATGACTGAAAATAGAGAATCAATAGGACATTTAACATCTGGGCACTGCTTTTTCAGTATTATCTAGCTTCAATTAAAACAAAAAAACCCAAAGAAACAAAGAAAAAAAACCAGCAAAACCAGTAAGAGTAAAATGAGATGGGAAAATTTTCAAGAGATGTGAATATTTTTTTTTGACCTGCGCTCAGACTAAATAGCCACATGCTCCCTTTTCTTGTTTTAATCTTCCATGGATCAGTTCATGTCCATGCAGGACACAGTGTTAACCTGAAGAAGTTCAGTAACCATCAGCAGATCTCTCCACCATTCTGCCTAGACACACAAACCTCTTCTTTCTTGTCTTTCTACTCCTGAACAGGCAGACTGATTCTATGGAATGCTTTTGCATCAGAGTATGATTGCATCAAATCAGTATTCAGGGAATCCAAACATCCAACCAGTTGCAGTGTCTCTCCCAAGCAATTTAGCAAGGTTTCATTCTGATCACAACCTGTCTTCAGAAATTATGACATCTATATTATAAAACTGAGGAAGAGAGGCACTTTGCAGATAAGTGGAATTTATTCAAAATTCTTCCATGTTACAAATCACTTTATGGGTGCCCTTTAGACTCAGGTACATCTCTGTGTTTTAGCAATTATTCATCATTTACATGTTCACAATTTAGAAGAGTTTTAAAATCAAAATGCATTAGAAGCCTACACTGCCTCAAATGGTCAAACAAGTCTTGATAGCACTTCACACTTAAGACACTCTAAATAAATTAAATAATGACTAGGGAAGCATGAACCTGTCCTGGTGTGTCTGTGAACATGGTGAAAAGTAGCAACAGCCTCCCAAATCTAGGATATAAGACAAAAACCTGTCTCACAGTCACAAAATATCCTGTTACCATAGTGATGGGGACTGAGCAAATGACTAAAAATACCTGGTCTTAGTCACACTGTCTTAGGAATGTGACCTAAGTGACACGTGATAGATGATTTTCCTTGAGGAATTGATGGCATTTGCAAGGAGCTAACACTGGAAAGCAAGTCCCATGTGTGGTAAGATGCTCAAAGAGACCACCTTCTCAAAGATGCAGCTTGGAAGGAAAGCTCTCTGGGGCAAGGCATGCAAAAAAAATTATGATCAAGAGAAACCACACGGAGGTCATTAAATAGTCAAAAGCATCAATTACATGTGGGTTTCCCTCACTAAATAAAGTTGGACTTCAAAAGCATTCTTTGGAGCTGCTAATACATAAAATTAACCATAACCTCCAAAGAAGAGCACTGTCCACAAGAATCCCCCAGCTGTGACTGTCAAAGTTAGGACAACTCATGTTTAGGCTGGCTTTGGTTCACAACATCTACATATGTCAGTACAACACAAGAGGGGACTAATAAAGTGTGCTGCAGGAGAAGCTGCCAGTGGCATCTCTCACATCCTGTTTCATCTACAAACAACCATCTAAGAATGTTTTCATCTCTGAATGTTTCTAAAAGTTTTCTGCACTGAGTGTTCAAGAGTGTTGGAAGGCAAACACCACAAACACGGCTGAGTGTACAAAGGGGTTAATGTTTGCCTGGAGGCATCTGCAAGTGCAGACCTGCCACAAAATTGTTCTGCACCCCCTAAAGGATATTTAAAATAGTATGGGATTATATTCCATCATTCTTAGACACAGTGGAATTCTGAAAATACATATTTTATTTCAAGTATAGCAATAAAATGCTCAGTTTTGAAAAAGATCATCAACGTCAGGTAAGGTTTATCCTGACTATATTTCTAAGAAGAAGTAGTTTCTTATTCATGCAAGGAAAAGGAATAAAAACCAACAACCAAAAAGCCCAAAACTTGCAGCACCTGCAGGTGAAATTTTGTACCATGGTAAAGAATTTACAAGAAGCCACTTACTTGAACTGGCCAGCTGCAGGACATACTGAATTCCAATGGGAAATATAGAGTACTCACAGTATCTCAAAACTTCAGACAAATAATTTCTGACCATCTTTTTGTCAAATTCTCCCTAGGAAAACACAATTTCACAAACTGTAGAAGAAATTTTTTTGTCAGATATATCTTTACAATAAGGTATTTGGTACCTCTAGGAGGTACCTAAAACCCCTTAGGAGGGTTTTTTTAGAAATATTTTTCTCATTTTTTAGAAATACTTCTTCAAAACCAAGTTAACATGATTGAAATGCTTTGTATGAAGATATAGGCCTGTGCAGAGGCTACATGATGGGGTATTTATCTTCTGACTTATTCCTGCACTCAAGGAAAAGTCATGCATCATCCTTGCTGATGAAAGGAGAGCAGCTGTGCTGAAATACATCTCTTTCCCATATTAGAACCTCTCCATATAAAGAGGTGATGGTCAGCAGAACTGGTAGAAAGAGGTTGAAGCAAGTGAAAAATTATTGTGGCTAATGTTGCTTTTTAAAATCAGTATGTGAAACCTCTCCCCCTGCAGTATAAGGCAAGAGAAAAACTTAAGAGTGGAAGAAATTTTCCCCAGTATTATTGTAATGGAAATGCCCATAGATGTCTTGCCACAAATACTTAACAAAAACCAAGGAGAACTCATAGCAGTAGGCTGTCAATAATATTCTTGAGAAATTTAATATATTAAATAATATAGCTTCAGTCAAGGAGGCTAACTCAGAGATAGGTGTTGTATGATTTATTTTGTACTACTCAGGAAAAGTACAAAATAAAAATTAAAAAAGCTTCACAGTCTCCTATACCTTCATGTCCACAAAACATTTCAGGTAATCTACTTCTAACTCACAGATTTTTGCAGATTTGGCAAGATTCTGCAAAACATTTTTCCCTGAGAGGCAGAGGTTATGAGTTTAGCTGATGAACCATTGATTAACAAAACTGTCAGACTTCCTGTAGGAGTTAACACTCCTGGATCACATTACACTCCATGTTGTGCATGAGCATCTATAACATGTTTCCTTCCATCTTCAAAGCAGAGTAAATTATTAGCGTCACCTTAACATTTCTAAAAAACAGCATCTGTCTTCTAAGGCAGAGTTTGTACTCTAATCTTTGAAGACCATGAAGGAAAGACAGTGGGGGGAAAAAATAGACAATACATTTAGCTGCGACATCTTATTTAACAGGTACATTTTTATTTCTCTGAAATGTCTTTTTAAAGAAAATTTTTTAAAGATCAGTACATTTCTAACTCTTAGGTGTGAAAAAATGGTTACCCAAGTCCAGCTTGCAATATTGTGTTTCGATGTATAGTTGAATACTCACCAATTCTCCTTCTCTCACTTTTTTCCCATGAGGGAAGCTGTTTTCTAGTGTACACTTGACTAATCTTGCTCATATTCTGTGATGAGATGGCCACCTGTTATTCTGGAAGAGGAATTTGAAGGGCAATGGATGAGACAAAAATGAAGTTTAGATTAAACTTCGCAGTCTAAACGTTTTTATATTCCTTAGTATCATCATATAATCCTCGAGGTGATAAGGACTACACAAACAAAAATATTCAGAAGAATGCAGGTGGGAGTAAGGAGAGCACTTGGAGCTAAAGAACAGTCAGGTTTGGTATCAGTCAACTGTTTCCTCTTCTTTTAACACTTCTCTGCTTATGTATCAGGAGAAGCAGCCCATGTCTCTACTTATATATATTTCTATTCTATCAAATACACGATATTTTTTTCTTATTTTTTTTAGCAATTGAGATGTAAAACAAAGTGGGAGAAGAAGAGTGCAATGAACATTCTGTTAGTTACAGGCTGTTTCTCTACCTGAAAAGCTGCAAGTCCCAGCATTGACAGTACAATACGCAGGCACACCACGACTGTCTGGAGGCAGAGGGATCAAGTGTTGCACGGGGCATTCTCCTCTAAAAAGTGATACAGAGCCTTCTGGAGATGAAAAGATGGGAATGGGCACCAGCACAGCACTCAGCCTCGCTGAATTCTCCCTAACCTTGAAAGTGCAGAACAACCATGACAGTCAGACAAGCTGAGCATGAGGTTTTTCAATAGAAAATAGCAGTAATCAAGAATTCTGACGCCACTAAAATAAAAGTGCTGAATGAATTAAGCAACCAAAATGATACCTTAACCTTTACAGTCTTGAATGTGCTGTGTTCAAACCACCTTCTGATGTATCTTTAAGTACAAAAAACAACTTTAAGTACTTCTCCATTGCCAGGGTGCTTTCTACTATTTCTAGAAGCTGCAAAGACTTCCTAGTGAGTTACATTTTTCTTGCGAGTTTGAAGATCAAGGTGTTTGTCACTAGAAGTTAAAGGACAGAAGATTCATTTTTTCAATTTGGTGGACTATGGAAAAAAATCCTAGCAGGCCAATTGTAATGTGCACCTAAAATAATTGCAAAATCACGTAGAATCCTCTTATTTACATGAATAGCTTGAAAAGATTGAAAAGGAACTCTTGGTCATTTACTATCTACAATTACAGTATTAGCATCCAAATCTTCTTGCCAAGTGTTCTGCTGCAGCTGGGTAGCTCTGCACAATGCCCACGGCTTTGCAAACTATAAAGATTAAGTTATTTTCAAAATTGTTAACATTTTAAATTCTTATTCTACTGTACAGCTTTGGTCTTGTCTCGGAGGTTTTTTTTTTATAAATTTATAAATTGATAGATTTTTGTGTGCAAATACATTGTAATTTGAGTAAGACTAAAGAAATATTTTACCTGCCAGCTCTTACAATTGAACTGGTAATACAAGCTATAGCTGAAAGACATTGAAAGCTTTGAGTATCTCTTCCATATGAATGCAAACTTTCATGGATTTTATTATTCATTAAACTTGCCAGGAAATTTCACACACACACTCAAAAAAAAAAAAAAGGTAAAAGAAAAAAGAAAGATTTTAGTAGACAAGAGAAATATATTGAAACCAATCCTTTTCATAAGAACACAGCAGGAAATTCTGTATTGGAGATTTTCCTGTCAAAACAAGATAACGGAAATACTAGAAAAGTGAGGATATTCAATATCCTGGAATATACGTGTATTTGCTACAGTAAAATTACTCAAAGTAATTTTAAAACTCTGAAAGCTCTCAATTTTATCTTGATACAGAATGAATAGAACGGAGCTCTTTGAAGTTTCATCTCTGAAGTCCTCCTATGTGATTACCTTACTATGCCCCAGCCGAGGAAACCATCACAATATATATGATAAATAACAAAAAAAGTTGGATTTTGCATTTCAAACAGTGTGACTGGCAGAAATGTAAACCAAACCACAGCTGAAAATTTTCCATCAATGACATTTAGGTTTTCTTTTTGTCCTGAATATACAATTCTGAATAGAAATAGTCATTTTATGCTTAAGGTCATGAGTATCTGTGTGCATAAAGTCACTTGTAATTTTATTTTATACACTCAGATTGTGCCAAGACTAAACCAATCTGCTTGAAATAGCTTTGAATTAAGAAGAAAGTGGGGTTTTATGCCTGGTCTTCATTCAGCAAGGTGCCAGTAAGATAAAATTATTGAGAAGTGGATATCTGGGTATTTCTCAAAATATTGTCTTATGGTAGTTTTGTTTGTTTGTTTGTTTGTTTTTGAGGCTATAATAGATCAAGTTTTTTTAAAAAGAAAATTACTTAGATGATGAATTTCATCTGAAACTGATTATTTTCTGGCACTCTGTAGTACCTTCTCTGTGCAACCAAAAGCCTGCAGGATTTCTCATCAGACCATCTTCTTATAATTAAAAAATACCATTTGCACTTATTCATCACTCCCCTCTATGTCACAAAGACAAATCTCTTCCATCAATCTTGGTTTCTCTGCTCGCTAAAAAATCTTCCAGGTATTCCATATAACCTGACAACATGGCACCACAATTGCATCATTCACTCACAATCTGACAGTGCCTCCAACCTTTCTCACTGAACAAGGAGCTGAACCCCCTATCAGCTTCATTCAGCTCCATATCTGCAGAGATCATGCATTTACCACTTTCCCCAGAGAGTCTATCAGAGAAGAACGACATTTTAATTTGTCTGTAGGGTTTCCAGGAGATTGCAGTTTCCTGGGTTGCACAGGGAATACCCAGTGGATACCACAGTGGATCACCACAGCTCTTTCTAGACATGCCTATGAAGTCTGGGTGATGCATATCTGCTCTAAGGCAGGAGAATGTGCCAAGCATGTGAATATTCAAGGGCTACATCTCTGGACTGATCAAACCCATGGTCTTCAAAGACCAAGAAACAACATTATATTAGATGGACAAGAAGGGGAAAACCTGACTCATTATCTCCATAAATATATAGAGTATACACAGCATTTCTACAGATTATTTTTTGTCAAATTTTGAGGAAAAGTTTATCCAAGGCAATTATCTGTGTTGGGAGGGCAGAGCCCATTGTGCTGTCTTGAAGGAAAAAAAGCTTGAACTGTTGTAATAAAATTGTTTTTATATTTATTTCAGATTCTGTTTAAAGTTTGACTCTTCGAACAAAATCCTCAAATTATAGGTAAATTGAGGAAGAGCTAGATTGTTTAAGGAAGGCAGGGTACTTGGACAGAGGGAGAGAGAGTCTTCTGAAAATCAGCGCATTTAATTATTTCTTTTATTTAATGAAAATGTGTTTCAGAACAGTTCTGATTAGGTTACCATTACATTCTTTTGTAGAACCATGATTAAAAAAATTATGTGGAAGTTATGGACAAGTGGCTGTTTGAAAGATCAAGTGTACAATCAAACCCTCACTTAGGTACAGCAGCTGTCTGCACTACAGATGTCTTTGTAAAATCAAATTCATGCTGCAGATCTGATGGGAATGCATTGAATGGCTCTTCCTACTGAATTATACATGGGGCAATTTTTTTTTATAATATCACAATTTAATTTCGTGCAATTTACATATCCTGATTAATAGTGCAGTGCAAAGATATATTTAATATGCTCTGGCGCTGCTGTATAAATAATGTCTGATATCAATATTTTGTGCTGTTCTTTGAGATTAATTAATTTTAAGGTTGCAGTCAAGTTACACTACTCTTTCTTTTATATGCCACAAAAAATGTATTCTAAACTACCTTTTGTTTAACATGATTTCTCTCCATTACACTATCTCTAATGAGAACTTTTACAGGAAAATATGTTGTTTTTAATGGAACAAGATAGTGAAACAGGGGAAAAAAGTGATTTTTATTTTTAAGTGTTTAGAATACACTAAAGCAGAACAAATACCAAGCAGGATTGTTGAAAAGGAATTTCTATCAATTTATCTGCATTGATGTATATTCCATCACTTACAAATTTCAGTTCAGATAAAGCTACTAATTAGTTTTGGCTGATATTGGAGTATTTTGTATGCCCCATTTATAAAAGCTGTTTGCCCATCTGTTAATAGGTTGGAAGTGATTAAAGGACACTTATTTTGGCTGTTGCAAAGGCCAAATAATTTTAAAGCTGCAAATATGTGACAAAATCAGCTAAAGGTTTGCCAAGTTCAGGACCTGATTTTCTTAAAGCATTGTGGTGTCTGCTTCCTTTCCCTCCTGCCTAAAGTGCTTCTGAGTTTTCAGTATTTAAAAGCAAAAATTCATTCTACTATGGCAGGCTACACCTTCTATCTATTTGTTTAAACTGAGGTTTTAATGAACTTTGAATGTTTTTCAGATCTCTAGCATTTCTGCTGTTTGGCTACTAGTTTTGAACCATTGCTTCTGAGAGCTTATTTAAAATGGGGCTTACAAGAGTACTCATTATCACTGTATTTTAATACCTGCACCTTCTCTTCCTGTCTATTGTTTCATCAGTGTGCAAAAAAGAACAGGAAAGTCAGAGGAAAAAGAAGACAAAAAATAAGATAAATAGTTTGTTTGACAAGGATAGCCATGGACAGTGAGCTGGGAATCAAGAGAAAATCAAAACCTCTAAAGATAGAAGATTTAAGTGTGTTTTGAACTTTGTTGGAGGAGTGCTTGTGTTGGGTTGAGCCTCAGCTTTGAGTTTGCCTGGCCATGTCATTATTGAGAGATAATTATAAACTTCAGTTCCATCCAGCAAAGAGTCATGAGTTTAACTTCAATGAAGGTAAGAATTAGCCTTGTACACAGAGCTGGAATAATTCCCACATAGCATTTACATCCTATGGCCTACCTGAAGGCAAAGGTAACATTTAAATTATACTCTTTTTTCTACATATATTTAACTTAATGCTTTGCAGTGTGAGGACAGAAGCTGACCCTTACTCCCAATGAAAACTAGCAATGGAGTTGTGAAAAAGCATTTACACAGATATTCTACCCCTGTTTTTTCTGCAAATGTCTGAATACTTTTTTCTTGACTGGGTTTGAATGTAATACCAAAGGGAAAAGACCAATAACTAACTCTAGACTTATTCTCTTCATCTGCAAATTTAATTTTATAAATGAGCAACATAAAGTGCTACCGACATACATTAAAGAAATACCACCTGCTTCGAACTGCTTTAATGGAAAATCTGCCTAGCACTTTCTTTAATGATTATATGTCTTAAAAATTCAACAAATGAAAGGATTATCACCGAAATCATATTAATCTGAAAAGGATTAACAGCCTACTGTTGAAAGACTTCATGAACTGCAGTAGGAGAGGATCTGAAATAAAAATGCAAAGAGCTTTTCTCATATATAGTGCAGAAAGTCTGTTAGAGGTTGAAGTGGCAAAAGTGAAAATGGACTGTAATGAAGAATGGGGATGTGAATCAAACACATCAGCAGTGAAAATAAAAGAAAATCACAGAAAACATTCTGTAAGCTCTAATATCTTTAACACCTGTATATGCATTTTCATTTGCAGGGTTCTGTGACTGGCTGCACTCTCACCATCATTTGTAATTTTGGACAAATTTAGATACGTGATTTTAAATGTCTTGTTTAAAGAATGAAAATTTTATTGAGCATTCTGAACTCAATGAAATGCTGAGAATGAAGCCTTGGCTTCCTGTGGATACAGATCTTTTGAGGGTTAGAAAGAGCTCCCACAGTCTGCAAAATACTTTCTCTTCAACAATACACAGTTTAGCTTCTAGAATTTCACGATACAAAAAGAATGTTTTATTTTTCTGTAATATCTTCCCTGCCTGTAGGACATTAATGGAATCATGGCCAGGCATTTCTTATTATTTAATGGCCAACAGAGTTCATTTCATCAAACCTCATTCGGTAGTTATCCATATTCATGAAGACACTTAAGGATGTGTTTGATTTTAGCTTTAGTAGGATTTAAAGATATGTTTAAAGTTAGGCACATACTTAAAATGCTATGCTGAATTTGGATGGAGGCAATCTCATGCTTACCTGAGCTAAAGTTAAAATTAAGCGGATGCTTAAGTATTTTGCTGAATACAGATGGAGTGCAGAACTGCATCCCAGTGATTACTCATAAGTGTCAGTATGTTCTCAATCCAGAAATTATCACTTTACAAATAAAATCTGAAGATATGCATATACATAATCAATGTATGGCTGAGTAGAATTTTGATGACCGGCTAATTACAATTCATGCAGACATAAATTAATAAGGGGATGAACACTGCTCAAACTCAAACATACATCCCAAATTATTCACTTGGGTTGCACACAGAAGATAAAAATAGAACAGTAAAACAAAATGGAAGCATAAGGACAAGCCATAATGACAAGCACAGCAAGAGCTTTTGCTTCCAGTTGAAGACACCAATCTAAACCTCAGTGGGACCAGTTCAGTTGGCCTCAGGGCCTTATAATAAAACTTGCCTGGTTTCCTAAGGCTGGAATTATGTTAAGGGAACATTAATATGAACATCAAATTCACAACAGCCAGAATCACGATTCTGAGGTTTTGCTGTTTAATGACATTGAGAATCTAAGGGTTCTACTTGGAAATAGTCTAAATGTATGACTGCGACCGGCTTATGCTTTCTAATTCCTCGGTCAGTTTTCAATATTAATTACCCAAATAAAACCACTGAAAAATAAGTTTGAAAACAACTAATTCAATTTCATCTGTACCTCCTTTCTGGCTTAGCATTTGATGCAGAGCTTTACTTTTAGTTGGCTTGGAAGACTACTGTAGTCTGGAAAGACAGAAAAAATACCTTGTGAATTAGATATGTAAAATCTTAGCGCATGACTGCCGTATATTTCAAGAGCTCTACATATATTTTAAAAGGTTCCAAACTTATACAGGACTAAAAAAGTTCAGAGAAATAAATCTACCTAATCAGTAACTACAAATGCTGGGGATGAATACAGCAATAATTTGCTTTAAACTTCAGTGCACATGTTTGAAAAAGGAAAATATTTCTTTCCCATTTCCACATTCTCAATGATTACTCTCTGTCTTGCTACCCAATAATTCTAACAGATCAGGGTGTTTGGCTTTTGCTGTCATGTATTTTTGATCTAGCTACCTCTTAAGAAGGATACATCATCTATTGGATAAAAAAAATGGGAAAAAAATCCCAACAAAATAATCCAGTGTATAATTGTAGCATGTCCTTGCAATTTTAATTCCTGTGTTCCCAAAGCACAGCTCTAAGCAAAGCATCTTAAAAAATGGATATCTGATATCCTGATCCGTTACCTCTGTTGCCATTAATGGATGGTATAAAGATATTTGAGATCTGTTATCATTAAACATTTTCCTACCTGATTATTCCCATCTTATCTAGTCTGTTTTATGACAGAAACTACCCCACACCTCTGGAAATTCCATACACTACCTCCTAGATTCCTTTTCCTTTTTAGGACAGCATGACTGGCACACTGTGTTTTGTCACTGACTTGTGACTGTAGCATGGCCACACCACCTAGAGGGACACAGACACGGTGATGTTTTCTGTTCAGACCTAAATTCTTTTCCTTTCCATACCCAACCTCCTACTGTGTTTTTACTCCTTAGAGTTAGCTGTTTCATACAATTAAACAGCAATTTTAAGCTCCTGCTTGTGTGAAAATGTCAAATTCAGGGCTTATTCAGGTGTGCATATATATTCTCTCCACCAAACATTTTCATTACTTTTCAAATTACCAGCATGTTTTGATGAACAAATTTTATTTTAAAAAGTCAGATGTGGGACATGCTAGACTAATATAGGCAACTGCATTACAACTATAACTAAATCATTCTTTCAGGCATTCCATTTAGCAAGTTTACCCACTGAGTCTGAATTCTAGAGGCTGATTATCATTTTTTAATCAAAGAATGCAGGTTTTAAAGGCTGCAAAGTCAGTGCCCTGACATGTATTGCAGGTTTCCAGCAGGGAGAAATGAGTTACCCAACTGTTAAACATTTTTCTCATGAAGCCAAGCATGCAATTCAAGCAACTGCTATTGCAAATAGAAGACCTGGCTCTCCACAACCTTGTACATTTTAGGATCATCAGGCACCACTGTTATCTGGTGAGAGTGCTAAAATGCATGCAGATGCTCAGGAATAGCCCTATTGAGTACTTCATTTTATAGCTGTATAATTCTTGGGTCATTTATTTAATTAGTTCTGTGTCACCACTGAGTAGTCCTGCCCAACTTAGTTGGCTTTTATATTAGCTAGCTACATATTGGGTTTTGCTTCTGGTTGTAATCTAGGGATTGGAGTCCTGATGTTGCTCCTCCCAGAACCAGAGTGGCTAAAGCCTATCATTTTATCAACCCCATTCATCTACTCGGATACCCTGTCAGCCATGTAATGTATATGCTGGAAGATTATCTACATTTTAGTTCATGTGGTCTAAAGCCAAGACAATGACTAGTAAAGTCATATTTAATTTAATATGAAGATGAAATTATGCTTCTTCTGCAATTGAGATGTGACTAGTTTTTTAATGAAGTCTGGATGTTAACACCAGATGTCTGAGGAAAAAAACATGAGAAAAGGGTGGACATAGAGGTGCAATAGGCAGAGGATCTGAATAAAAACCTCAAGAGCCATTCTCCAAAAATTTCTTTCTGGGCAAAGATCCAGCACTACAGCAAGTGACTTTTGCATGTCTGGGCTTAAATGTATGAATTCAGGAAAGGATAGACACATGAAGAAACAGAAAGAGTTACTGAGTATTTTAGCAATTCATATGAAATTTCCCAAATGCTATGAAGATATTGTCTGAGGCTTATATCTTCCAACTGTGAATATCAGTATGATTCTGATTATGAGCTGATAATAGAAACTAAAATCCTGCCATGCAAGTCATCAGCATGGGCCAGATCTCTGAGGATCTCTGATATTCATGACTCAAGTTTCAAACACATAAAAATATTACTCATTTCAAAAATTATCATTTTGAGATGACAAAACATTGATCAGCAGATTGCCACACATAAGACTTAATACACCTGAGTGCAAATTAATTTTCACTGTACTTTCTTAAATATTCTTTCTTTATTTATGTTTTTTTCTCTATTTATGTTGTACCTGGCTTTCCAAAATTTGACCATATAACTTGAAGTATGTCTCCCTTTAAAAATAAGGAAAATCATATCATCAACCCCTGAGAAGTGGAAGTTGAGAAATATATGCAAAGGTTCTTTACAACTTGCACTGCCAGGCAATTTGATACTCTGCTGTAGCAAAGGAGTCAAATGGCTTTGTCTTCTCAGAATCTTCCATGTAAAACAGTGCAGCAAAGTGTGTGTTTAACCCGGAATGCGCTGTTCCCACCTTACACCAGGATGAGCCATTTGCCAACTGAGTTCAGCCTCCTGCCTCCCACTTGCAAAAGGAGTTTAGTTGGCTCCAACAGCAATCTGCACTCTGATAAGGTTGCTGAGAGAGACCAGAAAAAATAACGAACAAACAAACAAGAAACAGTAACAAACCTATTTGGTGAAGACCTTATACAGCGCATTTCTTCCACAGTCCTCTGTTTGTGCTGGTCTACCACCACTCCAGTGTATAGCGACTCTTTGAACAGCCATTCCTCCCTCTACATTTCCAGTTTTTATCCCTGGCCATGCAAAATTTCACAATTCCTTCCCTTTGCTTCCCAAACCATCTTTCAAGTCTCCAGTATATGGTCCAATGGATTGGATATGCTTTCAAGCGAGGCTACCTCCCCCTTTCAAATTCCCAGCTTAATTATGCTGGAGACAAGGGTGGCCTACAATAAAGACCTTGCTTCCACTTCACAAGCCACCTGTTATCTTCCTCCCCAACCTGCCAACTCCTCTGCTGTTTCCCAGTCCTGCTGCTCCCCAGCCCACTGTGCC